>NC_064628.1:55056720-55408913 GCF_023864275.1 Schistocerca cancellata | reverse complement strand
TGGCTGACACTGACGGCGGCGGTGCACAAATGCTGCGCCATTCGACGGCCATTCGACGGCCATTCGACGGCCAACACCGCGGTTCCTGGTGTGTCCGCTGTGCCGTGCGTGTGATCATTGCTTGTACAGCCCTCTCGCAGTGTCCGGAGCAAGTATGGTGGGTCTGACACACCGGTGTCAATGTGTTCTTTTTTCCATTTCCAGGAGTGTATGACTTAAGACGATACTGAGATAGTCCACCGACAATTAGTCGGAACAAGTATTATATGTACACTTGCAGGTGTATGACTTAATTTCATGGAAGATACAATGACACTATCGCCACGTTCACAGGCTAATATTTGTCATACAAAGCTTGAGCTAAAAACAAATAAACATATATTTGGGTAAGAAGGGGAAGACGGAAACATAAAGCTAATTTAAAATATTTTTCGGAATAATAAGGAAAGCGGAAGAGTAGACATACATGACATCAAATCGTCAGAAATATGAAAGAAACGTTCTCCCTAATATCCAATTGCTCATTTAAGCAGGGTAGATGGGTGTTGTAGTATAACTGGCATAGATTTCAACCTTTTCCAAATCGTTTATTAAGTGCCCTTTGCGAGCGTTGTGCAGAATTTTTATTCTGTCTTGAATTAGCCCTTCTGGATGTTTATTATGATTTAAATGCTGACCAAGCAGTGATTTAGTACAGGCGACGCTAGTTCTTTCTACGGAAAGAAACAACTGCTAACACCAGAAAATATAAAGCTTGGATCCAAAAAAATATAAATAAAACGAGATGTTCGGAGCATAGCAATGCATGCAACATGCGGACAGTACGAAATACAATAAATGGAAATGTCGTGTGGCTAGGGCCTCCCGTCGGGTAGACCGTTCGCCTGGTGCAGGTCTTTCGATTTGACGCCACTTCGGCGACCTGCGCGTCGATGGGGATGAAATGATGATGATTAGGACAACACAACATCCAGTCCCTGAGCGGAGAAAATTTCCGACCCAGCCGGGAATCGAACCCGGGCCCTTAGGATTGACAGTCTGTCACGCTGACCACTCAGCTACCGGAGCGGACAGTACGAAATACAGAAATTAAACCACTACAAGTCATAGAAAATAGAGACATTTGAGGAGCAGACAGATTGATCCAGGAAGGCATGAAAACATCTTGCCACGAATCGAGAAAAATATCCAATAATGAACTCAAGACATCGAACTTAGTTAGAATGATTGACCAAGTATTGCAAAGTGAATCATCGCCAAAAAACGTAGTTGAAGGGATCGCGGAACGTAAGACTTGCAAGGTCAGACCTAGATTTGGGTACATAGAGACAAATCGCCGATGATGTGGGTTGGAGCAGTTATGATAAAATTAAGAGCATAATAACAAGCAAGCGACAGGAATGGAGGAGATTTGCATCACATCAACCTCTAAATTGATAACCGAAACCGGTTCTAGGCACTGCAGTCTGGAGCCGAGCGACCTCTACGGTCGCAGGTTCGAATCCTGCCTCGGGCATGGATGTGTGTGTTGGCCTTAGGTTAGTTAGGTTTAATTAGTTCTAAGTTCTAGGCGACTGATGACCTCGTAAGTTAAGTTGCATAGTGCTCAGAGCCATTTGAACCATTTGATAACCGAAACAATAACAAAAATTTCTTGTATCAGAAGTAACCTTGATCAAATCTAATCATTATCAATCAAGTGCCAGCGTCGTCCACAAACAAAGTTTCTTCTTCTGAACATCGAGAATATGACGAGTAGGAAACTCGTCGAAACGTTATTTCTAGGAGACGCTTCCACTTGGCAGACAGCACGAATACATTCGATTACTGAAATTCGCCGAAAAAGGATGCAACTTTTGCAGTACTTTTTATTTACTGCTCAATAATCACCGTCCACACAGTTTTGATTTCTTGCTTCATACTGTACCCTGATCACCTAGAACATTATGACCACGGACCAACTATCGATATAAAAGCGTCCAGGCGATAGCAACGTTGCCTGGCGAGGAATGACTGCTATTCACACACACGTACATTGAATGCAGTACCAGTGAGCGTGCTGTCCCTGTGTAGAATAGGGAAGGCGCAGATCTATCAGAGTTTGACCGAGGACATGGCGAAACCAAGGTAAAACCACGTCCAGACGTCGTGGTGTTGGGAGGCCACGCCTCATTACAGATGTTGGACGTCGTGGGCTGGGCAGCTGGTAAAAAAAGACAGGCGGCGAACTGTGGCGGAACTAACAACAGACTCTGATGTTGGGCAGAGTGAAAGTGTATCTGAACTTAAAGAGCACCGGACATTCGCAACGATGGGCTTCCGCAGCCGACGATCCATACATGTTAACACCACTACATCGGCAACTACAACTGAAAAGGGCACGTAACCATCAGCACTGGACCTGGCGCAGTGGCAGAGTGTTGCATGGTCTGATGAACCCCGATACTTTCACATTATTCCGATGGGATGGCGCAAATTCGTTGTGTGGCGGGGGAACTGCTTTTTGATACCTCTACTGTGAGACGGAGACAAGCTGGCGGCGGCTCCACTATGCTCTGGGGAACATCCACGTGGGATGGGCATCCATTGGCCCAGTGGAGCTCATGCAAGGCACTGTGACAGCGAAGGAGTATGGTACGCTGGTTCCAGATCACGTACATTCCTTCATGACGATCGTATTTTCCGAAGGCAATGGCATTTTTCAACAAGATAGTGCGACATGTCACAAGACAAGGAGTGTGATGGAGTGGTTCGAGGTAATCAGTAGCGAGTTCCAGTTGATGTGCTGGTCCCCAACTCGCCAGATCTGAACCCTATCGAACACATCTGGGATGTGAGTGAATGGGGCGTCAGAACTCATCGCCCCCTCCTCGAAATGTACGGGAATTAGGTGACTTATGTGTGTAGATATGGCGCCAACTTCCTCCAGCGACCTATCAAGGCTTCCATGCTACGACGCGTCGCCGCTCTTATCCGTGCCGAAGGTGGACGTATCGGCTGTTAGGTATGTGGTCATAATGTTTTGGCTGATCAGTGTACACTTCACCAGTTAAAGATACAAATTTCGTCTTCTGACGTCCTAAGAAACCTAGTGGTATCGTTGATCCTTAAGGGCTATGCTTCACGGACATATTCAGAAGTTAACCTTGACACATATCTTTGCCTAGTCCCTCGAAACGCTTATAACACGTAAGCTGCAAGTTAACGCTAAATATAACGCTCTTGCAGACTAGCGTTACCCTCTGGGAGGAATTTAGAAATGCTTTGACTGTATGTTTACCTAATGGGCAGAGGGTATCGAACAGTAATTTCTTATTTATGGTAATTAATAGAAAACTTTGCTCTGGGAGTAACGAAAGTGTAAGGTTCATACCAATGAAACTATAAACGGTCGCCAGCCTAATTAGGCATAATAATTTGAAACATTATGTTTTAAGAAAAATGAATATGAGTTACTAAATTGACTTTCATTAATACTCCTTTTGAATAGTGCAATGAATACACACGGCTACCGGACGAACTGAGTAGTGGGTAGGAGTAGTTACTGTTTACACAAATCAGCGATCATAGGAAATTTAAAAATTATTTAACTCGTAGTAATAATAGTTACTGTAGCAATCAATAGCTAACTCAGCACTATTAAAGACCTCAAGAGGCTAAAATTTAACTAACACACAGACACCATAAACGAGGTTAAATAACATTACACAGACGCTTTTTATGCTCACTTATGGAAATGCTTCAGATTTCTGTAGCAAAATCAATATTTAGTTTATCTTTCTTATAGTAGAAAAGAATATAGCGGGGACCCATAAACTGAAACTGTCTTTACAGGCAAATTCTGTGACTATTTCAGAAACAAATTGCAATTTGCCAATATTGGTTTTAACCCCACACTAAAATAGTTTGTGCACTCATTCTTAAAAGCAAGTAATTCGAATATTAAGTTCAATTAACGTCAGAAAATAGTTCATAGTAATAATCAAAGCAAAATTACTTCTATTATAGGTTCAATTTGTGTGCCTTATCCACTACCCGTGAAGCAGGTATTTTTAGGTAACACTACACACATTGGCACTGAACTTAGGCACATTTAGTACAGAAGCAAACCATTAATTAATTAGAAACAGTATACTCGGTTTCTGCACATTTAGGAAGGGACCCCGCATTGATTTCATGACTAGGGCAATTTTAAGTTTCAAACACATGTTTATATCACTGGAATTATTACTTAAAACACTCACACAAACATACAGGTCCATACTATGATAGATATCTGAGTTCCTGAAGTGGGCGGAGCAGTGGCGCAAAAGTGGTGGAAAGCACGTGGTGGCTATCTGGTCTCACACTCATGATGTTGAATGTTCTTTATAAATTCTTCTTGGCGATGTATTATCCTAGTTTTAAAGCCATTTCATAATAACAAGAGCACCATACGACAGCCGAAACCACATCCGAGACAATTTCAATATAAATTGGCTTCCAAATGCGTCACTTGGCACCCTCGATGTTAACCATACAACGGCTAGCCAGTGACCGCGTAGCGTGCTCACCCAGTAGCCGCCTAGATCGACCGCCAAAACCACCTTTTACCGTGCGCCAAGCCACTTCCGTAGCGGAGGGGGTTCCCTATATCTTTTATACTACACAATACAAATTCCTTAAGCATGAACCAGCATTCAAAGTACAATTTTTTTACGAGCAGACATATATTATAAAATTCCATTATTTTTAAATATCCTTCAGTTTTTTTACAATACTTATATTACAAACTTCAACTTTCCCTCTGAAAATTCAATGACCTTCATTAGTGACGAACAACCACTTCATAAGCTTCGGTAGCTCAGTTGGTAGAGCACTTGCCCGCGAAAGGCAAAGGTCCCGAGTTCGAGTCTCGGTCGGGCACACAGTTTTAATCTGCCAGGAAGTTTCATATCAGCGGACACTCCGCTGCAGAGTAAAAATCTCGTTCTGGAACCACTTCATAGTTACATACACACAATTACACAGTACAAACTACTTACAATCGATATTGGTGTTACACGCTGCAGAAGCTGTCCTTTGCTATTGAACATCTCCAGGAGCGTGGTCGTAGCAAAGATTTTGGTTACTGTCCAATCCGTGATCGTCTAGTTCGACAAAATTATTTGTCGCCTTGTGATTCATTGTACTTATGTTACTGTGTGTTCCACAATTCCTGTTACGCTCTTTGAAATGCTCTACATTTGTCCGGAACTGGTCGCTTCCACGTTAAAAAGGAAACATAATAGTGTTACATTTTCAGAATGGCGCTTGTATTGATGTCTCTTCCGTAGCTATCTACTGAAATGATCCATACTAAGGGTAGTAATAAAGTTTTACGCCCTGAAGTGACCGCATCGTCCGCATCTCGTGGTCGTGCGGTAGCGTTCTCGCTTCCCACGCCCGGGTTTCCGGTTTCGATTCCCGGCGGGTCAGGGATTTTCTCTGCCTCGTGATAGCTGGGTGTTGTGTGCTGTCCTTAGGTTAGTTAGGTTTAAGTAGTTCTAAGTTCTAGGGGACTGATGACCATAGATGTTAAGTCCCATAGTGCTCAGAGCCATTTTTTTGACCGCATCGTGATACCTTAGCACACCGTCAGAAGAACTAAAATAAAATTACACATCAGTCTGATAAAGTAGAATATCGTGCAGTAATTTGATCCGCGTAAGACGTAACACCCCCATTATTCCGGGGGCGATTGCACGTATCGGCATGCGGTTTTCGGCAAATCATGGCCCACTATGGGGCACATACATTGATACATGCACAATAATCACAACGTTTATATTGACGAGGTAATGAGGCAAGTACATGTTTTTTAAATGGGACGCTATACTTTTTTATCATCATTAGAAAGCTATGGAAAAGACGCGTATAGTGGTGTAACGCATGTTGCTATTGTGATTCAAACATCGCTTAAAAGGCGCTGGGAAATATTTTACGATTGAAGGTCGAGGCGGTCAGAAGCGGCTGCAGACTGTAAACACGCCTCGCGCGAACCGCGGGCCGAGTTTCCGTGCTCTATGCAGCGTGCACGGCCTACGCTACGTAGCTACGTCCTCATCCGCCCTCGTTTAAGCAAAGTTTGAATCGCAATAGCAGCATGCGTTACATCACTATACGCGTCTTTTCCAGAGCGTTCGAAAGATGGCAAAATAAGTACAGCGTCCCATATAAAAAACATATACTTGCCTCATTATCTAGGTCAGTATAAACGTTGTGATAACTGTGCATGTACCAACGTATGTGTCCCATAGTCCGCTATAATTTGCCGAAAACTGCATACCGATACGTGCAATCGTCCCCGGAATAAAGGGGGTGTTGCGTCTTACGCGACTCACTCTGTATATTCAGGATGAAAATTATTTAAACCGACAAACTCTGGGAGGTTGTAGGGGACATCAAAACAAATATTTTTCCCTAATGTCATTTTTTCCTATGAGGAGTATTTAAACCGGTAGAGGAAGATTTCTCTGGCGGCAAATTAATTAAACCAACAAACACTTTTCCATTTTTTATGACCAAGAGACAACAACTAGGTAGCAGATATGGCCCAGTTAAACAGTCTCCAACAACACCGACCCACATATTAACGAAGAACCGCACTTGATGAGTGCTAGTAACTGTAGCATGTGGGTTATCCTCACTCCAAACATGCGAATTGTGCATTTTGAAGACTCCATCACGCCCGAACGTTGCTTCATCGGTAAACAACACAGAGGATGGAATTTTAGGATGCATTTCACACTGTTCCACATACCACTGCGAAAACTGTGTTCTGGATGGATAATCAAATGGTTCCAGGTTGTGGACACGCTGTAAGTGAAATGGACGTAACAATTGCTTTCGAAGGACTGTTCTTATATTCGTCTGATTCGTCCCATGTGACGTGCAATTGCACGAGTGCTGATTGAAGGATCCCGCTCCACATGCTGCAAGACAGCTTCCTCAAACTGCAGCTTTCTTACCGTTCGACGGCATCCCTGTCCAGGTAATCTGCTAAATGACCCGGTCTCACGCAGACGTTGGTACACAGCATCAAAGGTCGTATGATGCGTGATACGGCGATTAGGATGTTGTTGTTGATAAACCCTCTATGCAGCTCGTCCGTTGTGGAGCGCTATGTTGTACGCACCAACCATATCAGTGTTGTCATTCCACGTATATTGCTCCCTTAGTTAACAGAGACAATGCACTACTGCACTGGTGGACAGCAGTTGCCTATAACTGAAGAGCGTAATACGCCCCCTCGTGATGACTGGGTGTTGTGTGCTGTCCTTAGGTTAGTTAGGTTTAAGTAGTTCTAAGTTCTAGGGGACTGATGACCATAGATGTTAAGTCCCATAGTGCTCAGAGCCATTTGAACCATTTTTTTGTAATACGCCCTCTAAATACTGAAGATCGTAATACGGCCTCCAATGGTTTAAATAATCCTCGTAGGAATAAATGACATTAGGGAAAAATAGTTGTTTTGATGTCCCCTACAACCTCCCAGAGTTTGTTGGTTTAAATACTTTTCACCCTGTATATAAGGATAATAACGCTGCAATAAATGTTCAGATGTGTGTGAAATCTTATAGGACTTAAATGCTGAGGTTATCAGTCCCTAAGCTTACACAGTACTTAACCTAAATTAACCTAAGGAGAAACACACACACCCATGCCCGAGGGAGGACTCGAACCTCTGCCGGGACCAGCAGCACAGTCCATGACTGCAGCGCCTGAGACCGCTCGGCTGATCCCGCGCGGCTAACGCTGCAATAGTTCATGCTGAATTGGTGTAGTTTAGGGCAACATAGCATCACCATATGCCATAGTAGTTAGGTAGCGCACACGTTTCTATTGTGGCCAAACAAGTCTCAATGACGAAGTACCAAGACTCTTTTTTCAGATGAAAAAACCATAGCGTGGTAGGCATTTCCAGAATGAAGATATGGTGGTTTGGTTGTTTTCGAAGTGGAACTTCTCCTGAAAAGCCAAATTCAAACTTCTGCAACCAAGGTCTCCGTTAAGTCATTGAAAGGTAAACACAGTCATCAACTTTCATGGCAGCAGTTTGGTTTTATCGAGGTTATAATTAAATCTTTACAAATTTTGCTCCTTATTGACGACCGAGTTCGTTGCATGGGTTGTATCTGCACAATGAGTTCTAATACACAATCTCAAATATTCGGCCTGCCCAGGGGTCGTTTTCACCGCACCAATAATCTGCACTATTGAATCCTCCACCGACTGCACATGCTTCTTGTAAACAAAACTTCTTGTGTGGCCCCATAAAAAATGCCTGACGGAGTGAGAGTCTAAAGCAGGGGAGGAAGTCTAGGGTTTCCCTGGTATCCATTGTGTATGCATGAAGGGTCTGAAATGCTGTTACCCTATTGTGCTAGTGCATGCAGATTTGTAACCTGCAGAACCCAGAGAACTGCGATCGGCTTCGTAATGCAGAAGCACAACTGTTCCCAACCTGTACAGCGTGAATCAGCTGTCCCTGCCACTGGGTTTTATGCAACCTGTAGCACCTTCAAATACCACGTGCAAGACTTCCGCTCTCTCTCACTTGCTATGCGCAAACTGTTAGTCGTACAGAAGGCATTGTGGTTCCGTAAAACCCTGCAGTAGGAGCAGCTGAACAACCTTTGGGCGCTGTCGCAAGAAAGATACAACCAACACTCTGCATACGGCATGTGCAACCACTTCAGCAGGAAATATTAAAACGCCAAGGTCGCCACTGAGCCCCAACACGGAGTAAACAAAAATTAAGTTGGGACAAGACTTAGTGTTATTAATAGCCATGCCGCATTTACAATATTTTATCGGTTTACTTTTAGGAAGCACAACTTAAATATTACACTACTTTGTAGCACTAAAATGGCTAGGCCTCGAACTGATCGTGGATAGAGAAAACCAACGCTAATGTACCAAAATAACAGGTACACAACATCTCACGAAGGTTGTACATCAGTATACTGAAACCTATCCGTCAGCTCGCGAGTGTCAATGATGAAGTCATGCACATCCGCCGCTACGAAGGCCCAGGAAAAGCTTTCTCGAGTGGTATCGTCTCCAGAATGGCTGCCACAATGGATATTTGTGCCAGCCAATCAGATTCCGGTACTTCCCTCCACGCTGCTTTACATTCTACTACCATTTTGTTTACCTACAGCTTTTAAAAGGTAATCAGTCCCCGCAAACGACTTGCTGGAAGACGGACCATCTTTGCCTATATGTCTTGAGTATGTTATTTTCTCTTTATAACAAGTAGGATATACAGAATTTAAATGCAGTGCTGTCATTCATTGCCTCCGTTTTTCCGGCGGGCTCTGGTATTTTAGGGGGGCAAAGGAGAATGGACCATTGCCTGTGCCACAGCGGGTGGTCTGGTGCCATCCCGTCGGAGGAATTACACCGCGTCGTACAACCTCCAACCATTTTACAAGGGGCTGCGGTGTCTGTCTACATCCTCGCCAAGTCTGATGGCCACTTTCTACCGCCATCCACCATCACACCAGGTTTCAAGGTTTCCACAGCACCTGACATTAAACTAGCTGTCTCATTCATTTACTCCTTCCCATTACAAGATATAACGTCTCACCGACGATGAGATAATCAGTGATGGAGAAGAAAATCGTGCTGAGGGAGATGCCGAAGCAAATCGGTTATGACTTCACCAGACAAACCATTTCAGCATTTGGCCCAATCGATTGATTCAAACCATGGAAATCCTGAATCTGGATGGACATAAAGGTATTTTAAACGCCACCTTTCTGAATGTGACTAAAGCGTCTTACCACTGCCTTATCCTCTGTATTCTAGAATAGTATCTCAACTGAGCAACAACAATATTCTCAACAAATCTCAGTTTGGATTTCGGAAGAGTTTCTCTACTGAGAAGGCCATTTAAATGTTCACTCGTCAAATTTAACAAGCATTAAATAATGAAATAGCACCAGTTAGTATTTTCTGCGACCTGTCTAAAGCATATGACTGTATGATATTCTGCTAGGTAAATTCAAGTTTTACGGTATTAATGTTTTATAGCCAACCAGAGGATAATGTCATATCTAACCAAAAGAATGCAGAAAGTTCTACTCAATAATTCAACCAATGTTGCCGAGGGACATTATTCTGACTGGGGAGAAATCACGTTTGGGATTACCCTAGCCTCAAATCAAGTCCACCATTGTTCCTGATATGTGTAAATGATCTTCCATCTAATGTAAAACAAGCAGAATTAGTTCTTTGTGCAGACGACAATAGCAATGTAATCAATCCAAGCTGTATACAGAAAGTAAAGAATTAATAAACAATGTTCTTAAGAGTATCATTGACTGGTTTTCTGCCATTGGTCTCATCCCCAGTTTTAAAAAGACACAACGTATTCAGTTCTGAACATCTAGGGGTACACCAGTGATAAACGTTACACATGGTGTGGAAGTAATAAACTTCAAAAAAAATACGTGTTTGTATTGGTGAGAATTTAAACTGGAAAAAGCACATTTTGGAACTCTTAAAAAATATAGTTCAGCCATATTTGCATCAAGAATAATTGCAAATATAGGTGGAGAGAAATCAGTAAGTTGACATATTTTACATATTTTCACTCAATAACTCATGTGGAATATTGTTCTGCAGTAATTCATCCTTGAGAAAGTCTTCATTGCTCAAAAATGTGCTGTGCAAAGCCACGATCATCTTGTAGACATCTGTTTAAGGAGTTAGGCGTTCTGACTACTGCTTCATAGTATATTTGATCCCGCATGTTGTTGTAATAATCCGCTACAATTCAAAAGGAATGTACATAGTTACAATACCAATTACAATAACATAAGGAAAAATGACTTCATTACTCCACATTCAGATTTTTTTTAGCAGAAAAAGCGGTGCACAACAAAAATGTTTGATAACTTAAACAGGGACATAAAATGTCTGACAAATAGTAAAGTAAAATTTGAACTTAAACAGGGACATAAAATGTCTGACAGATAGTAAAGTAAAATTTGAAAACAAACTAAAAATTTTTCTCCTTAACAGCTGCTTCTATTCTGTATAACGATTTATACTACTGTAATGTGTAGAAAGTGGTGGATAAAAATTGCTAAATCACATCTGTAGCTATTAAAAAAAGTTCTATAAATTTCAGCATTTCGCCGTATTTAAAAATTGATATGTGTACGTACAATGACTAATTCCACATCACTACGATTTATCATGCAAATGATACATGGAACATGAAGCTAACTAACTGATCAACCACGCTCAGTGATACAGTTCTTCCTATGTCAAAAAATTCAAAGGTGATCACTAGCGAACCATATAATTCATTGTTTTCAGATTTTTGTAAAGATTTTGATTCAGTGCTCTCGCATTCGGGAGGACGACGGTTCAAACCCGTCTCCGGCCATCCTGATTTAGGTTTTCCGTGATTTCCCTAAATCGTTTCAGGCAAATGCCGGGATTGTTCCTTTCAGCGGGCACGGCCGATTTCCTTCCCTAATCCGAGCTTGTGCTCCGTCTCTGATGGCCTCGTTGTCGACGGGACGTTAAACACTAATCTCCTCCTCCTGATTCAGTGCTGCATCGACGCCTTCTAAAAGAAATACTTCTATTATGGCATGTTTAACTTGTTTTGCGACTGGAACGAACATTTCCTGAAGGCTGCGCTCAACATGTTTTCTTGGATGTGGAGTCATCTACAAACAATGAAGTAATGTCTAGTGTGCCCCAGGGAGGGTTACAGGACATTTGCTCTTAAGGATTTTATACGTTACTGACTTAAGGAATAGTGTTAATAGAAATCTCAGAATGCAGACGATGCAGCTATCTATAAGAAATTTCTATGCAATAATAATTTTAGTAATATTAGTTGGATCTCGACAAACTATCAGTCTGATGCAAAGGCTATAATCTGTCTTTTAACGTAGAGAAATGTGATCAAGTTCTCTTCACGAAAAGTAAAAGCTTTCTATTCTCTTACGACTTGCTGGGACGGTTCCTTCAAAAGGACATCGTTAGTTTTCTTCTACAGTACGTGCTTATGCTTCATCTCCAATGACGTAGTCGTCGACGGGACGCAAACTTTAATCTTTCTTTCATCTTTTCCCTTTTTCTCACAAAGAGAGTCAGGATAGGCATAAAAATATTTGGCGGTAGCAACTAGTAGAAGCATGAAGGAGAACAATCGTATTGACTCAGTTGCAGGTAAAGCAAAATGACAAGCTACGACTCATTGGTAGAATATTGGGAAATTGCAGTTACTCTACAAAAGCGATTGCACTGAAAATACTTGTTTCATGCACAGTTGAGTACTGTTGACTTGTATGGCACCGCTACGAGTTCGGAGTAATAGAGGACCCTTAGCCAGTACAAAGAAGAGCGGTGCGAATGATCAAACGCTTGTGTGACCGTCGTGACAGTAAAACAGAAATGTTAAAAAGCTGAAAACGCAGACACCAATAAAACGACGCCATATACTTCACGGGAGATTGATTAGAAAATGTTAAGCAAGTTTCTCAGGGCAGAAACAAGACGTACTCTTCAACGAATCATGTACAGACAGTGCAGAAAAAAATAGGTACATAACAGCTCTCATAGAGGCGTATAAAAAGTCGTTAACTCACTCTCCACCCGTGAACGCAGCACCGCGATGAAACCTTAATAAATGGTACAAAAATAATTAAACTAAGTTGCCATCTTTACGGTGTTTTGGGGAGTATAGTAGCTGTTTAAGGGGCAGTGAAATGAAAATGAGCCAAGAGGAAAAAAGTTAGTGAACTGTTCGTTATTGCAATAGTAATCGCCATAATTCTTAATATTTATTCCACTGTCAGACAAGACGGTCAATGCCTTCATGGAAAAATGTTTGTGGTTTGCTACATAACCATCATTGTATTCGAAGCAAATCGATAGCCACAAATGTCTATCTGCAGGGTTCCAAAAATATGGAAATCGCATCGGGAGAGATGCGGACAGTAGGGAGGACGTCTAATAGCTTTCCAATGAAACTTCTGCAGCGTCGTCGAAACAACCTTGGCACAAGTGAGCCGTTAGTAACCAGTGACACGAACCACCGTCCGATGGTAACAAGGTTCACAGCTACAGCAAGGTTTCGATGGACGTGATTCGCGAAACGCTAGTGTAATCTCTGCAGTATTATACATACGATCATAATTCTGCGACCACACTCTGTGAACTTGTTCTGGGACTAAAATAAATGTCAAACTCTTTCACCACCAGGAAATGGTGGGAAGTGACGGAGAGGTGATTTACATTTCCTGATGTCTAAACCACGTATGTATCCAGACATTTAAACTCTAAGTTCGTCCCATGTGTTTCATGGAAAGAGTGCATGTGACTTTGTTGATGATGATCCGTTCGTTGCTGGAGAGATACATTTCACTTCCTACATTTCCTACATGAGTGCTGTCGAGCGCCTCTTATTGGCCACAGCTGAAGTGTATGCCAGCGTATATTGAAAATAATAACCACACTGTCTGAGGTCACAGATATATCCTCCTTCAACTGGCATGTAGCGTTGAAAGTGTCCCTATACGTAACAGGAGTGCCGTAGCAGTAAGGCTGGTGTGGGTGGGCTGGGATTTGATATCCATCTTGACGTCATCTGGTGTCTGTGTTTGCACTGTGTCCTCTGCTCGCGGTAGGGGCGTCATCACGATGCTGGAGCTGGTCGGTGGTGGTGTTACATTTCCTGGGTCCCCACTGGGTTTCATTAGCGCTGGAGGCAGGAGAGGGCCCCACTTCCTGGGAGGCATCCTTCGACGTTGTTGAATTCTTGGTTGCTGCCCTGTGTCTCTCTTGCCTGTAAAGTTGTACTAAGTCATCTCCGGGGCTGATGGTGGGTGGTATGACGTGGAAGCCTGTAGGAGTGAGCACAGCATTCTGCCATTGGCTTTCACAGTGAATGTCTGTGGTACCCGGGAACTCACCCAAAAGAGCGAGCCCGTGCCTCTATACGAGCGCTAATTTCTGTAATCTTCATTGTCCTTACAAGAAACGTACGTTGGCGGCAGTAAATCGTTCTGCAATAAGCTTCAAATGCCGGTTTTGTAAATTTTCTCAATAGTGTTGCGTGAAAAGAGCGTCGTCTTCCCTCCAGGGATAGTTACTTGAGTCCACAAACATCTTCGTAATACTCACGTGGTGATCGAACATGCTGGTAACAGATCTAGCAGTCCACCTCTGAATTGTTTCCATGTCTTCCTTCAATCCGGCCTGGTGGGTATCCCAAACACCCGAGAAATACTGAAGGATGGCTCGTACTACTGTTGTATACGTGGTCCCATTTACAGATGAATCACACTTTCCTAAAGTTCTCCGAATAAACCAAAGTCGACCATTCGTCTTTTCTACTACCGTCATTACAAGCTCGTTCTGTTTCATATCGCTTTGCATCGTGACGTCTAGATGTGACTGTGTCAAGCAGCGCACTACTGACGCATGCTGTATTCGAACACTACGGGACTTTTTTTTTCCTGTTCATTTGCACTGATTCGCAATTTTCTTCATTTAGAACAAGGTGCCATTCAGCACATCATCTAGAAATTTTGACTAGAAATTCTGTTCAAGTCATCTGCTATCCCCCTATAGTCACTCAACGGTGACACCTTCCCGTACACCATATACACCATAGCGTCAACAGCAAAGACCACAAATCGCTGCTCACACTGTCCGTCAGCTCATTTACGGATCTGGAGAATAAGTACAGCCCTATCACACTTCCCTTGGGCACTGATGACGAAAAACTCCTATCAGATGAGAACCGAAAGTCATTGTCTGAAATAATTCAATGGCGAATATTTTCTGCATGGTGCTTATTGTCTCCCTTGGTCTCCCTTGCTATACTATTCGGTGTTCCAGTGACATACGGGATTTCGAGAATGAACAGATGACGATGAGGCACGTCTTTCGCAGGAATCGGCCGGCATAGTTAACATGCAGGCGCCCCTTCGGCCGCTGGGGCGTTGGGCAGCTGTGGTGGTGGTGGTTAGTGTTTAACGTCCCGTCGACAACGAGGTCATTAGAGACGGAGCGCAAGGTCGGATTAGGGAAGGATTGGGAAGGAAATCGGCCGTGCCCATTCAAAGGATCCATCCCGGCATTTGCCTGAAACGATTTAGGGAAATCACGGAAAACCTAAATCAGGATGGCCGGAGACGGGATTGAACCGTCGTCCTCCCGAATGCGAGTTGGGCAGCAGTAGAACTGATACGGGAGTACTGATTGGTCGATGCGGATGTTGCATAGGCGCGCACTGCCCTCATATGTCCTGCGTGGTGCCGAGCCAGTAGGCGTACCGCCTTGTGAGCACCTGTTGCGTGGCATCCTCAGTGGTCAGCACGTAGAAAGTTTATGACACTCTGGTAGAGTGGCAGCCGGATGACTACCCGATAGTTGTCGTCTGTTGTCAGCATCAGTTCTCCCTACAGCATGTGAGAATTATGCGATGTTTCTGAAAGATAGTGGGGTGGCAAGTATTCCGGACAAACTTGGTGAACATGATATAACACCTTGCTTTAGGGAGTGTCCTCAACCATTGTTGCTATTGTGAGGGGAAAATGTTGTGCACGAGTTTGTAAGGTGTCACTGATTTGGAAACATAGTGTCTCGTGAGAGTCAAATTTGGTTTGCCCAAATAGGTAGAGCATGAGCCTGGTCGTTTGCATGTTGTGCTGTCGGCCGATAATGAACTGTATAAATGCTTAGGAGGAGAGCCCTGCGTTGGGATCCCTGGGTCGTTTTTTCGTGAGGTTGATCCTTATTGCCGAACAAGGAGATCAGTGGTCTGTATCGGTAATGAGGTGAAATTTTTGTTATATACGGAATGTATGCTATATTTGTGTTCTTTGACAGTGATACCGGTAGTATGCGATATACACTGACATAGCTTTCACCTGGGATCGATAACAGGGTGCTTAGAGGACTCATATGGCCTTGGATGGTTTTCGATTTAAGAATAGATTCTTTGCCCGGGAATTAGCATATTCAGACGCGTAAGCGCGGGGGCGTCCATACCTATCAGCGCTTTTGTGAGAAAGAACGTCTCTGATGCCATGCTCAAAGGTCTCGGTGGCCAGAATAAGTTTGGATAGACCAGAAAAGTACTTAAGGTATTTCTTTAACTTTTCTAAAGCTTTTTGGCCGGACGAGGACATAACTTTGGATATTGCTTTCTGACTCTGCTGTGACCATTCATATTTTGCGCCTTTCTTACGTGAGCTGTGCGGTATTTGCCAAAGTACTTTATTACGCCAGGAAAATAAAGATCTTTTAAGTTGGCAGGAACGTGAATTATTTCTGTGGCTTCCACATGCTGCTGAGTTGGTTACGGTCCTTTGCAAATCAATATGGCCTAAGTATTCCAGCTCCATTTGAAAAAAAATTACAGTTTCATAGATCGCAATTTAGCCCATTTTTTAGCAGTGTCTGGAACAGTAGATTGAGATTTGCAAGTTGTTGCTCTCTCTTACTAATATGTGGTCCAGACAGTATACCATATTCGAAATCTTTTTAATCAGCTGCTCCAAAAAAACCTCGAAAAATTGCAAGTACACAAGCAATTTCGAATGGCAGCCTGTTACATCTGTAGGATTCAAATGGGGTGTAAATATCCAAGAGGTGGAGTGACTGTTCGTCTAGCGACAGTTTTAAATATCCTTAGGATGTATCAATTTTAGACATAAATCTCCGATTTTGCAATCGTTTTTACTTTAAAATCACCACGGAGAGAATCATTCGGTTTTGCAAAACTGTGAATAATGTGCATAGACATGATATCATGGGTGGGATGGTGCCTTGTTGCCTTTGTTATTATTCCAGTAAATGCTTTTGTAGCTGTTATTATTGCACATGCTGTTGCATTTTCAGCTGGATTGCCATAAACACTCTTTCCTACACAGTAAGGATGGATTCACAATTATCACTTGAAATTCCCAAAACCAATTCCTTTGGGGTCATCATAAAGTTGTAGAAACATACCAAGAGAGGAATCCAGATAATCCGTGGTCTCGCAAGTCCGTTAGCATCCGTGTATTTGCAATACAAAGAGTTTTCCAAGTGACGTCCTATAAGCAGCATGGTGACTTACGCAGAGTGTTAGCGAGGTGGATACCAGAGCAAAGCGCGATGCGAAGTCCGTTAATGCTGGCAAGGCGGCTAGTTTTATTTCCTGCATGATGTCAGAAACCAGGCCTGTGCGATTGCTTCTGGGCGCTTCCTATGGCCGTAGGTTGAGCCTTTCGCAGCGTATACCGCAGACTGTCGACCACACTTCTGCAGTCTTCTTCGTTGTCATCAACTACATTACACTCTACGCATACTCAACACAGTCCCCTACGCTTAATACACAACATTTGTACTTTGAGAGGAAAATGTCATAACGAGCATGAAGCAAGGAATCGTTACCAGGTGGGCGGGTAACAAGCTCCCTGGTGGCTCACAGCCAACAATATAGATGAAGAGTCACAGGTGTATTGGTTTTAGTAGTGTTGCGTCACACGGTTGGCTCCTTACGCCTTATCAAAAATGGTTCAAATGGCTCTGAGCACTATGGGACTTAACATCTGAGGTCATCAGTCCCCTAGAACTTAGAACTACTTAAATCTAACTAACCTAGGGACATCACACACATCCATGCCCGAGCAGGATTCGAACCTGCGACCGTTGCGATCGCGTGGTTCCAGACTGAAGCGCCTAGAACCGCTCGGCCACACCGGCCGGCTTACGCCTTATCAACTCGCATGAGATGGTATCCTCTGTTGATAATACTTCTGAGCCAGCACGGGATGCCTCTCCTGTTGGAGCAGCGGCCAATTTTCCTGCCCAGTCCGGACAAGAGCAGAGGGAACTCTGCGTTAGGCAAGTAGCAGAGCCCATCAGGGAAATAGCTTGGAGGACGGGGAAGTATGTCAGTGTGCAGGAGGCTTTGCCGACGGCTATCGAGCGCACTAGGTGCAACCAGCTGCAAATAGTGGCACATGTCAGTGCGACTGACACACACCACTTTGGTTCTGAGACAGTCCTCAGCTACTTTTTGCGGATGGCTGATATGGTGAAGGCAACAAGCACCGCCCGTGGGGTGCGGTCTAAGCTGACTATTTGTAGCATCATACCCATGGTCAGTCGCGGTCATCTTGTTTGGAGCACCGTCGAAGGCCCAAGCCAGAGTCTCAGACGTCTCTGGGAAGGTATCTGATGCGAATTTCTCGACCTCCGCTATCGGGTAGAGAATTGTAGGGTTCCCCTTAATATGTCAGGCGTCCACTACACGCTGGGACTGGCTACTAGGGTACCTGCGTACATGAGGCGTGCACATGGGTTTTTCGGTTTAGAGAACTCCCGCTTCCCCACTTGGGATCAGAATTAGTATCGCTTATTGAAGGCTGTCTAGGCAGAAAGCAGTGGGAACAGGAGGTTGGTTGACACCGGAAGCGAATAGCAACGAAATCCTAAGTTCAGAATGGAATATTTTTCGTAAGGACAGGTTAATCGCCAATGGTGTTGGCGTATTTATTACAGCAAGGAACTCGATAATATCTGGCGAAGTTATCACGGATTTCAAATGTGAGTTAATCTGGGTGAAGTTAAGCATCAAGGGTCGGTCAGAAATGGCAACTGGATGTTTTTATAGCCCGACTGTGTTACCAGCTGTAGTGGTAGAGCTCGTCAGGGAGAACTTCCAGAATACCGTCAGGAATTTTTCTAATAATGACTTTGTAACATAAGGTGACTTCAACTTGCCAAATATACTCATAGGTGGAAGACACACGCTTTCAAAACTGGTGCCGGAGACTGGGATTCGTCTGACATTATTCTGAATGTCCGAACACTGCTTCGAATAGATATTTAGAGAACCAACTCGAGAAGGTAACATTTTGTACCTGCTAGCAACTGATCTTCTCGAAATATTTGACGTAGAGGAATGTATCAGTGATCATAAGGCTGTGATAGCAACTATGACTACGGGTGTTACAAAGAACGTTAAGAAAGGAGGAAAGATATTTTTGCTTAGCAAGAGTGACAAGATATAATTTGCAGAGTCTCTGAGTAATCAGCGTCAAAGATTAATTGCTGAGGATGAAGATGTGGAGCACAAATGAAAAAATTCGAGAGAATCGTTCAATATGCCTTAGACAAGTATGTTTCGAGCAGGGTCTTAAAGGGAGGAATGACATTATTCCTGAAGTGTGAGGATTTTCATCTGTATCATATATCCTGTACACCACGTGAAACGTCCCCTTAGAACAATTATACAGGACTGTGCTTAAACTGACACACAATATTTTTAGCGCAACGCAATCTGACTTTCAATAATCCCTACAAAAGAATGGCCCTGACTAACATTAACCCATACCTTTCACAAATCACTTACCTCACAAAAAGCTTCGTTACTCGAACTACTGCAATACAGCGAGCGCCACTACTGCCAGCTAAATAAATGATTCAAACTACGGAAGGCACTAACTACTGATAGGCATAGTTAGCAAATGAAAGATTTTAATAGAGAACAAACAATTTATTTACCTTAATAGTGTTGAAAAATCATAATATACATAGCAGTTCATGACATCCAGTCTTACAAATTTCAAAACTCCGCCATTTCTCTCCCCACATCCACCACTGCTGGTGGCTCACCTCCAACTGCGCAACGCTACGCGCTGTTAACATCCAGCTGCCCAACGCTACAATGGCGAGTATTACAACAATGCCAACCAGCCACAGACTGCACACAGCACAGCCAGTGATTTTCACACAGAGCGCTAAGAAAACCTAAACAGCCTACTTACACTTGTGAGATGGTTTTCTCGTGGCTGGCCCTTCCAAGATCTCAATAGTTTTGAGGAAGTGTCTACTCGAGGGACCTTGTTTCCACTCAGGCCTTTCAGCACTCTGACAGTTTCTTCTCACAGAAATATCTCATCTTCATCTACTTCGTTTTGCCTTTCTAGAAGACCGTCTCAAAGTTATTTCCCTTCTAGAGACTCTCAATGAATTCTTTTCTCCTTTCAGCCTGTTTGGAACTGGCTTGCCATATGAACTGTTGATATTCGGTTTCCATCCCCATACATGTAACAATCCGAGCTTGTACTCTGTCTCTAATACCTCGATGTCGACGGGACGTTAAATCCTAATCTTCCTTCCTCTTTCGAGCCTAGCGGTAACAAAGCTAACAGCACGCGTCTCAATTACTTCGATATCTTCCTTTAATACGACCTGCTGGAGATCCCTAACACTTGAGCAGTATTCGGGAATGGGTAGTACCAGCGTTCTATTCGCTGTCTTCTTTACAGACAAGCTATATTTTTCTAGAATTATCTCAATTAACCAAAATCCAACATTCGCCGTATCTTTAGTGCTCATTTCATTTCATATCGCAATGCAACATTACGCGTAGATATTTAATAGACGTGACTGAGTTGACTGTACTGGAGCATTAGAGGACTGTTTCTCCTACTAATCCTCATTAACTTGCTTTTTTTTCTAAATTTAGAACAATGTGTCTTCCATCACACCATTCAGTAATTCTGTCCAAGTATTGTGTATCCTTTTATAGTCATTCAAAGACGATGCATTCCCGTGTACTACAGCGTCATCAGCGAACAAGCGAAGATTACCGCTCATCTTATCCGTCAGATCATAGAGAATAAGAGCTGTCCTATCACAATTCACTGGGGCACGGTATCCTCTTATTAGATGAAAACCGGAAGCCATTGTCTGAATTATGTCTTGCATCTCATCACACATCACAGCTACTTGGTATAGAAACCGGGTGTTATGCTGAGTGTTGGCTTTATGTCTACGGGTATATTGTCTTCAATAATGCGTTCGATATGCTGTTCATAGTAGCCTACCCATTTTCCGGGTTTTCTTATTCATTGTAGTCCAAATCCTGGATTACCTCACTTTTATTTTGCATTTGTAATCCTGTACTCAGCTGACCAGTAGTTCTTTTCTTGAAACTTCTTGACAAATTAAAACTGTGTGCCGGACCGAGACTCGAACTCGGGACCTTTGCCTTTCGCGGGCAAGTGCTCTACCAACGAGCTACCCAAGCACGACTCACGCCCCGTCCTCACAGCTTTACTTCTGCCAGTACCTCGTCTCCTACCTTCCAAACTACCTTTCCAAGGTTCGCAGGAGAGCTTCTGTAAAGTTTGGAAGGTAGGAGACCAGGTACTGGCAGAAGTAAAGCTGTGAGGACGCGGCGTGAGTCGTACTTGGGTAGCTCGGTGGTAGAGCACTTGCCCGCGAAGGGCAAAGGTCCCGAGTTCGAGTCTCGGTCAGGCACACAGTTTTAATCTGCCAAGAAGTTTCACATCAGCGCACACTCCGCTGCAGAGTGAAAATCTCATTCTAGTTCTTTTCTTAATGCCACCGAACTTCACTAAGTCCCACTATCTCTCACTTCATCCTACTCATTTTACTTTCTAAATTTTATATTTACTCTACCCAGTTAAAGGATCTAATATTCCACGCTCCGATGCTTAGAATGTATCTTTTGTTTTTTTCTGATGACGATGTCCGCTTGAGTAGTACCCGCCCGGACCTCCGAATAGAGGACAATTTTATTACCCAATAGGATGCAGCCATCATTTAACCATATAGAAGTGATGGATGTCATCGAGAAAAATAACAGCTGCAGTTTCCCAATGCCTTCACACGTCGCAGTACTGGCACAGCGAGACCATTTTAGCTAACGTTACAACGCCGTATCAGTCAGTCATCCAGAAAAACTTGCTGACTCTCTTCAGAAACTATACGTTTGTCTGACCTCTCCACAGATAGCCCCCTGCTGTGGTTGCGCTCACGGTACTGCCAAATGTATCGTTGAGTAACTGAAGCTATCCCATCTAGGAAAGGTCCATGGTTCATGGGGACTGGCAATAATGTCTTGTGGCATCATTTTCTGGATAGCTCTTCGTTGAGAATGAAAATATTTGTTGCAAAGACACTACATCTGAAACGTTCCTTATCGTCCTTCGTCGGAGTTTGCGTAGTGTCGGACGTATTCCAAGTCGCGACAGTGGACAGAATCAACGCAAACATGGTACTGTGCGACCCACGAGACAAATTGTTTGCTGTTTTCCCCTCAGACTTTTCTCGGAAACGTTTCTACCGAACCCAGACTAATTCTCTGCACTGTCATTCGTATTTTGTTAGTCTACCTAATGGTCGTCAAACTCGGTTTAGCCTGCGAGGCAGGTTTAAAATTGGCACTAATCTGGTATCAGTAACCGGTGCCCTGTAGCAATCCAGCTACTTTCAAAAGACTCTCAGATCCGACCACGGGACTGGAGAACGAGCACAACGAACAGTCACAACAGTCGTTACAAAGCGGTTTCTACAATCTCGTCTATCAACAACACATAATCATAGTCTTAAGTAAACAAAAAACAAAACAAAAAACCTACAAGGCCTCGAAAAGTCCGCCTCTTTCTTATCAGACAGTACCTCCAGCTTGGTGACGTCTCCACGTTTTGATACGTGGTCTTTGCCCACCGAATAAGTGCTCGCTCACCTTGTCACCCAATTGCTCATAAAAACCACAACACCTATGGGGTTTTAGTTTTTCATACCAGAAGTACAATTTTATTGATCACTGAGGTTCACTGATTCCCGATTTCATACACGCTGTATTTTTAAAACCTCAACTTCACCCTACAGGGTCCATTACTCCTATCCCCACGAGGCTGACGGTTTACATTCGATAAGTTCCAGAAACCGTTCCTCTAACGTATTTTAACATTCAAGACTTTCGGCCAATCACTATCCAGAACTTGGCCATTTCCTGATAACGCTCATAGTCTTTTCTGTAAGGTACTGCTTGTACAGCTGGTGTCCCCCCAAACAATTACTACTCGTCACATCTTTTATGCGATGCCAAATGTCAACGGAAAGCGTCGGCTTGTTTCCTATTATAATCGGAACGATTTTTAAATCGGGAATTCACGTGTCTGTTCGATAGAAAGCTTCCAAATTAGTGTAATCCGACATTTGTTTTATCGACATATATTAAAAGAGACAGGAAGCACGAGGAATGAACAGCAATCCAGCAGTGACTAGGTAGCGCTGCATCCTCGGCAGTAACAGTCAGTTCGGGCCAATGTGCTGCTGTCGCTGCTGTCACACTGGTTCCTCTTCGAGTTTCATTGTTATGTTAATACATGTCGATAAACAAAATATTACACTAAACTAACGTGGGACCGCACTGTCGAATGGGCAAGGTAAAGTCCCACATTAAAATCATTTCGTTAGTAGCGGTAAACAAATCGATGCTTTCGATCGACGCTGTACGTCGCACGAAAGAGTTCACGAGCAATATTTGTGTGGGGGTGATTCCAGGTACACTATTTAAAATAGACAGTGCAAATATCTGCCGAAACACCAGAAACAAAGTTCTTGAAGACTCTTTGTAGTGACCCCAGTTCATATATACAGGGTGACCCGAAGGCCTGTTAACATTTGAAAATACACTAATTGGCGGAATAATGCAGATAGAGAAGTAAAAATTGACTCGTATGCCTAAAAAGTGGCGGGGTTTTATTGAACCAGTGAGAAAACTAGCCAATAGACGCCGCAGAACACCAACACTTCAGTGACGTCACATGAGAATCGTGTATAAAATGAACTGTAGTTCGAGAGGGTCTCATCATCCATAGTCTGGCTGCAAATACCAGCAGGATGGCGCTCCATCCTATATTGCTATATTTGTGGAAGATTCCTTGCACGCATCATTTAGTGAGCCGCCACGTCCGTCACGATTGGTCTCCCAGCTCCCCATACCTCCATCCATGTGATTACTGGTTGTGGGTTTACCTGGAGTCTTAAGTCTACCTTAATCGTCTGACATCGTCGGAGGTGCCAAAAGACTGCACCCCATGGCAGCTTCTCACCAGACTTACTAATATGATTTACAGTGTTGTTCACAACGTTGTTCGTATACTGCAGGTATTGTTGATGCATGCCGGCCGACATGTTGAGTAGTTGTTATAAAGAACATCGTATCTGCTAAGAATCAATTCTTGGTCATGTTATGCACTTTCTTGTTTCAATAAAACCCCATGTCATTTCAAGCATATGTGGAAGTATTGGATCTTCAAACGCTAGCGAAATTTGTGTATGTAATACACACACACACACACACACACACACACACACACACACACACACACACACAGAGAGAGAGAGAGAGGGGGAGAGAGAGAGAGAGAGAGAGAGAGAGAGAGATATTCAAATGGTTCAAATGGCTCTGAGCACTATGGGGCTCAACATCTTAGGTCATAAGTCCCCTAGAACTTAGAACTACTTAAACCTAACTAACCTAAGGACATCGCACACACCCATGCCCGAGGCAGGATTCGAACCTGCGACCGTAGCAGTCCCGCGGTTCCAGACTGCAGCGCCAGAATCGCACGGCCACCGCGGCCGGCAGAGAGAGAGAGAGAGAGAGAGAGAGAGAAGGGGGGATGCACATACAATTATGTATAAAGATACCACGTGAAAATGGTAGGCAGGTTACCACAATTTTCATTTAGAAACTGAACTACAAAAATTAACTGGCACGTTCCACATCAAAACGGGACCGGGTATTTATGACCTATGTTACCTGTAAATAACTTTCAAGCAAACTGATTGATTACGAGCTGTCTCTGGAAGATTCGCAGATTGCAGCGAAACTTGTTGGCTGCCAGTACTCGTGTATCACCTTGGCACATATATTTTCTGCTCTCAAGTCGACTTTTACACTGTTTGCTCCACCTGGCGCTCCCCGTGCTTTACAGGCGCTCGTTTCCAATAACAATCTTCTCCTCCGCTTGTCCCCCGCAGGTGAGCATAGTGCGGGCTGATCGGTTCCTGAGAACAAGTCGCCACAACCGGTCCACGCCGCGGTTTCCCGGAACGATCGCAGTCCGCAATTTACCCTCCCTAAAAACATTTACACGGCAGCCGCATTCTGCGCTGTTTGGCGTACTGACTGCTTGAGCGATTC
This sequence comes from Schistocerca cancellata, assembly GCF_023864275.1. Lineage (NCBI taxonomy): Eukaryota > Metazoa > Arthropoda > Insecta > Orthoptera > Acrididae > Schistocerca > Schistocerca cancellata. The sequence continues at coordinate 55,383,889 of NC_064628.1, read as the reverse complement.
TGCTGGCGTCTCATCGCTGATGTCCCTTGTCCGCATACCATTGCTCAGGTATTCTTTCGCAACGAGAACTTTGCCGGTAATTCACAGTTGCAGCGCGGGCTTTGGACCCCAATCTTTCTTTCTTCCTGTCTTTCTTTGTCCGACGCTGAATTCATTTTGGTTGGGTGGTTAAAATATCGTTGTAGATGCTCTGAGCACAGTCTAGAAATATACAAAGATCGGTTATTTTGTCCAGTTCTGGAAAGCAAGGTAACGCCCCTTGGTATTTTAGTGACCAGCGCTATTCAGAGGTGTGACTGGAATGGTGCTCTCTATTATCGGTCGCTGTTTTCTTCGGAGGTGCTAATGTCAAACTGAAAATTTACGTTTTTGTTTTAAATGTTTCCGCGATTAGAAAAACGGGTAATTAGAAACAAGAATATCGAGGATACACTGTCAATATTTCGTTACAAAAAGCCTCTCGCGCTAACTTCACAGCACGATACCTTGCATAATAGCATTACAAAAATTTCTATAGCAAAATTTCGCTCTGTGCAGATTTGCGTCAGAAAATAGACCTCAAACAATGGCAGTATAGCGGCACTGGAATGCTATTTGTGTCAAGTATCTTCAGTGCGGTATAATGTGGATTAGAATCAAGCACATGAAATCGAAAGAAGCTGTGTCAGTCATATTGCTATGTCATGCTTATTGTTTGGACGGGGCTACTGAGGAGAAGAATGATTTCAACAGTGCAGGGCAACAGAAGCAGTGATAGACCAAATGGTAGATGGTTGTAGTTATTGTTTTTTTTGCTTTCGGTGGACACTATAATTGAAGAAGGGGGAGCAATACTCATAATTGACAGAAAGAATGGAAGGGTCCAGTGCGTGTTAAATGTACAGAGTGAGTACTTAAAGGTAAATTACGTCTCTAAAAGACTCGTTTCTTCTCATTTTTACGTAACTGCCCAAGTTTTACAATTCCCGATGTAACGATTAAGAAGCCAAATAAAATTAACAAATACACTTACTCCGCAATCTAGCCCCCACATGCAACCCACTGCACTAACTGGCCAGCGTTGTTATAACGAATTCAGTGAGGATATTTCTAGTACATGTGATCACAGTGCAGGCGGAATGCTATTCTTTGTGGTATATTTTCTTCTGAAAATGTGCATAGATTAAAATTTGGTTGACACATTCGTTGTTTATACGCAAGGATTCACGGTACAATGTCGTAATGCGTGAATTTTTCTACGCCCGTGTGAAACAAAGCTATCATCAATTCGAAGGTCGGCTTAAATATCGCACTGCTTCACTGGGGATGGTGCTGTTGGAAGTTGTACCGGGTGATCAAAAAGTCAGTATAAATTTGAAAACTGAATAAATCACGGAATATTGTAGATAGAGAGGTACAAATTGACACACATGCTTGGAATGACATGGGGTTTTATTAGAACCAAAAAAATACAAATGTTCAAAAAATGTCCGATAGATGGCGCTTCATCTGCCCAGAATACCAATAATTAGCAAAACAAAGTAAGACAAAGCAAAGATGATGTTCTTTACAGGAAATGCTCAATATGTCCACCATCATTCATCAACAATAGCTGTAGCCGAGGAATAATGTTGTGAACAGCACTGTAAAGCATTCCCAGAGTTATGGTGAGGCATTGGCGTCGGATGTTGTCTTTCAACATTCCTAGAGGTGTCGGTCGACCACGATACACTTGCGACTTCAGGTAACCCCAAAGCCAATAATCGCTCGGACTGAGGTCTGAGGACCTGGGAGGCCAAGCATGACGAAAGTGGCGGCTGAGCACACGATCATCACCAAACGACGCGCGCAAGAGGTCTTTCACGCGTCTAGCAATATGGGGTGGAGCGCCATCCTTCAATAACATCGTACGTTCCAGCAGGTGTTTATCAGCCAGGCTGGGGCAGTTATTGTCCGTCGGACATTTTGTGAACTTTTTTTTGTTCTAATAAAACCCCATGTCATTCCAAGCATGTGTGTCAATTTTTACCTCTCTACCTACGTTATTCCGTGGTTTACTAATTTTTGAAATTTATACTGACTTTTTGATCACCCGGTATATCGCTTCCTTCCTCTATCCTTCGATCCGACTTACCCAGCAGTTATAGCAGAACTTATAATTCAACGCAGACTTCGAGGCACTTGCCCGCATCTCGTGGTCGTGCGGTAGCGTTCTCGCTTCCCACGCCCGGGTTCCCGGGTTCGATTCCAGGCGGGGTCGGGGATTTTCTCTGCCTCGTGATGGCTGGGTGTTATGTGATGTCCTTAGGTTAGTTAGGTTTAAGTAGTTCTAAGTTCTAGGGGACTGATGACCATAGATGTTAAGTCCCATAGTGCTCAGAGCCATTTGAACCATTTTTTTGAACTTCGAGGCATGGTACATTTCGACATTGTCCACATTGAAAAATTACTGCCAGAGGTGACAGAAACGGTAAGAGGCAGAAATAATTCTGCGATTGACTGGCGTTTGTACCGTGGCCCGTGGAGTCGTAGACCGACACTTCTTCACTTAGCCGCTGAGTATATTTTCCCTACGTATAGTCTACTCTCTGGATGAAGTTTGCCAGATACCGTAATGCTGCAAAATTTGCAAGATACGGTCCTCGTAGTAATGTAAAGGTAGGACAGGAGAAACATTTTTCAAATTAATTTTTATCGATATAAGCACTTAGATCGCAATAAATCTGTGCAAGATTCGTGGTTTGAACATAGTACATTATGAGGAAATCATCGTATTACAAAAAACGGTATAACAAAGGACCATTCTTAGGATATACACTGGTCACACAGAACACTATGGTCTACCATCGATATAAACCCGCCCAGCCGATAGCAGCGTCATCTGGCGAGGAATGACTGCTGGTCACACACACGCACGGTGCATTTAGTATCAGTGAGCTTGCTGTCTCAGTGTAGAATGGGGAAGGCGTGCGATCTATCTGAGTTTGACCGAGGGCAGATTGTGATGGCGCGGGGGCTCGGCACGAGCATTTCGGAAACTGCACGACTTGTAGGATGTCCGAGGTGTGCTGCAGTGACCGTCTTCAATAGGTGGCGAAACCAAGGTAAAACTACGTCCAGACGTCGTGGGATTGGGCGGACATTCGTCATTACAGATGCCGGACGTTGTAGGCTGAGCAGACTGGTAAAACAGGACAGACAGCGAACTGTGGCGAAACTAACATTAGTCTTTAAAGCTGGGCAGAGTACAAGTATTTCTGAACACATTGTTCCTGTGGAGAACATTCACGTGTGCATTCATGGGTCCAGCGGAGGTCCTGTGGGGCACCATAATCGCCAAGGAGTGTTGTGCACTGGTTGCAGACCATATACACCCTTCATGACGATCATGTTTCTTGACGGCAGTGGCATTTTTCAACAAGATAATGCGACATGTCACTTGACCAGGAGTACAATGAAGGGATGCGAGGGATACAGTGGCCAGTTCCAATTGACGTGCTGGCCTCCCAACTCGCCAGATCTGGAGGGATGTGATTAAACGTGGTGTCAGAACTCATCACCCCCTCCCCGGAATTTATGGGTATTAGATGACTTGTGTTGGCAGATGGGGTGCCAACTCCCTCCAGCTACCTACCAAGGCCTCATGTCTTCCACGCCATGACGCATCGCTGCCGTTACCCGTCCTCAAGGTGGACATACTGCCTATTGGGTATGTGGTAATAGTTTCTCGTTGATCCGTGTACAATGCCTTGTAAATTTCAAGAAAATTTCTGCTCCAACCACACGTGGGGAAGACCGACACATACATTAAGGACTCAGGACATTTCATTGAGAAGCTGAAGAAACTGAAACTTGCGCCAAACGACATCCTGGTCAGTTTTGATGTTGTTTCGTTATTTACGAAAGTGCCACTCAGTGACGCTCTGGAGCACATCGGTTCCATGTTCCCGCAAGACATCAAAAAGCTCTTCCATGCAGGTCTCACCACGAGCTATTTCACGTGGAATGGCGATTTCTACGAACAGCTGGAAGGCATCGCCATGGGTAGTCCTCTCAGTCCAGTGGTGGCCAACTTCTTCATGGAACAATTCGAAGCACAGGCACTGGACTCGGCGACTTGCAAACCTAAGGTGTGGTACAGGTACGTCGATGATACTTTCGTGGTGTGGAGCCATGGTGAAGAACAGCTCGGTGAATTCCTGAGACACTTGAACAGCCTCCATGCCAACATAACATTTACCATGGAAGTAGAAAAGGACAAGAAACTGCCATTTCTAGATGTGCTGGTCACAAGGGACGGCGAAAACCTGGGACACAGCGTGTATCGAAAACCGACACACACGGACCGATACCTGCACAAACTGTCAAACCACCACCCGAGCCAGAAAAGAGGCAAGATTAGTACGATCGTAACGAGAGCAGGACGAATATGTGAGCCTCAACACCTCAAACGAGAAATGCAACACCTGGAAACTGTTCTGAGGACCAATGGGTACTCCACAAATTACATTAGAACTGTAACAGAGCCAAACACACGGCGAAGTAAGGAACCAGAAAAAGAAATGTAGGGTACGGCCTTTCTGCCATACATTCCCAGAGTGACAGACAGAGTCGGCCGTATATTGCGCAAACACGGCGTAAAGACGATTTTCAAACCGACAAGAAAGATCAAAGAGTGTTTTAGATCCGCGAAGGAGAAAAGAGAGCCACTTGCAATGTCGGGAATATACCGTATACCATGCACATGCGGAAAAGTTTATGTCGGAATGACTGGACAATCAATTAACACCAGGATCAAAGAGCATAAGCGACATTGCAGGTTGGGGCAGGTGGAGAAATCGGCCGTGGCAGAGCACGCACTGAATGAGACCGACCACGTAATAAAATTCGCCGACACGGAAGTTCTGGCTGTAGAGAAGCACTATCACACGCGCTTGTTCAGAGAAGCTGCAGAAATCCAAAAACACGCGAACAGTTTCAACAAGAAAGAGGAAAGCCTTAAGGTAAACGGATCCTGGCTTCCACGACCGTCGCAGGTAGCAAGAGGAGAACCGCACCGGAAATGACAGCGGAGAAGCCCTCGGACGTTGGCGCGCCAGGTACATATAGTCTGCGGCCGCGAGCTCGCCTCCAGTTCACCACCGGCAATGGAGGGTGAAGCTTTGACAATGCCAGCCACTCGTGCTGGCGAAACGTCAGAAAAATCATTAGATGAACGTCGGCCGAAGAACCCGAGACAGAAGCCAATAGGCAGTTTGTCAACAAGTGGCCACGAAAGCCTTAACAATTTTGTCTTATGGGAGAACCGTCATAGATAAAATATCAAGTCCTCGTGCAACTATCAAAATTGTATAGACACAAAATCCATTACTGTAATATGTATGAGTATAATGAGATTTCGATAACATACAACGTTAGGACACGATGCTACCCTATCGCGTGTCTGCGTATCCGCAGCGTTTAGCATGCTTAGGAATTTAGAATGCAGCGCTCGACGTAACAAATTAACCATTGATGTCACTGAAATATTCGAGGCACAAGTGGCAACTCATTTACAGACTGGCACGTGATGTGCATCCACCACAAGTAGTCGATCTGGGCCAGAAAGCCGCTCGTGTAAAATAGGTTTATATGCGAATCTGACGGAAGCGGAACGCAACACACTTAGGTTACACCGTGAGTCTCACAGAGCTCACTTTTAGGCACTTCGCGGAACACCAACTTGGCAGGTGCGGGAAGTGGACAAAGCGACACCACCAGCTCACGGGGCTCGTAAAAACTCTGCCTCCAAAACGTTTTCTCAAGAGCCTTGGAAATAATATGTTACACACTACGCGGACAAGACGAATTGTTTCTCTGGTACCAGGCATCTCTAAGAAGAAACTGACGCTAACGTCAGGGCACGTATACTTAAGACATCAGACTCTCTGCTTCGTAATGCCGCATGCCAGTGATGCTGCTAGCGGACAGTCAGCAGCTGCAGCAAACTTAACAATCTTGCATTTTTACAGCTGTAGCAATAGGAGGAAGTACCGGTACTTGCACTAATGAGCCTATGTTTCTTGTGTCCAGATGCAGTCATTCGCTAAAGTAAAACAACCTCCGCGCAGTGAAATTAACTGCTTGCACTTCCGCTCCCATCTGAGTAAGAACAGAACACGGAGTTATTTGTTGTTTCATCTCCACTTCTTCCTGTGCATACGCTCTCTGCTAATCAGTATGAGGTACCTGGGAGTGGGTACTTATTACCATGCTTAATATGAAATGCTCTTTCCCTCTCATTCCATTCACACTGTTCTTAGCCAGCTGCTCTAGGCTCTCCCTGTAACACTAAAGTAACGCTTCTGAAATATGACAGTTAAATTTCGGGAGAAAATAGGTGTCATTTTTGTTAAATTCTGTTGAGAACTAAAATTGATTGTAGCTATTCGCGTTTACGTATTTAGGTCCTCTGCAAAATCGAATTTGACACGCATTTCTTCAGACTCTTTCAATTTTTTACGCCAAGTCCTACATGCGTTTCGTATGAAGTCGCATATGTCTAAACATGGAAATTTTACTTTTTGTTCAAAAATGTTCAAATGTATGTGATATCTTATGGGACTTAACTGCTAAGGTCATCAGTCCTTAAGCTTACACACTACTTAACCTAAATTATCCTAAGGACAAACACACACACACCCATGCCCGAGGGAGGACTCGAACCTCCGCCGGGACCAGCCGCACTGTCTTTGACTGCAGCGCCTTAGACCGCTCGGCTAATCCCGCGCGGCTTACTTTTTGTTCTTGTATCCGGTTGTGGAAACTAAATGCACTGTTGTTCTGTAGCACTGAGAAAAATAAAGTTGATGATTAGTTATGGATACGACAAGTGAACGAATTCTTTAGGTAGTAACTAGATTTTGTCTTAAACGCGACTTACAACACTGCTTACACATCCGGTACATGTAACATGCTGTTTCTCTTCTATTACGAATAAATGATGTCACGTACTGTGCATCAACATACAAGGTACCGTAAAAATTACGATAAACTTGACGTGTTGACGATTAAAGTGTACTTACGCTTATCAGTAAGTATCAGTTCGATTAATTACCAATTGTAGAGTCAGATATTTTCCACCCAAATACCTGGGGTACGGGGGCATTAGCAGTTTCAAATCAGCCAGCTAGGATTATCTGGGAGAGGATTCCCAGAATTGAGAAAATGAACTACACACATAAAAAAAAATGTTTTGCATCTCCTCGGTTCCGAGAGTTCCGGAACCTGTACAGAAAATTGAAATAGAGATCAACACAAACATCATTTCCACCCTTTTTATTGCTCATTAAAACCACCCATTGGTTGTTGTACCACCATAAAGCGAGACCTTCAGGTGTGGTGGTCTAGATTGCTGTACACACCGGTAACTCTAATACCCAGTAGCAAGTCCTCTTGCATTGATGCATGCCTGTATTCACCGTGGCATAGTACCCACAAGTTCAAGTCACTGGTGGTCCAGATTGTCCCACTCCTCGTCGGCGATTAGGCGTAGATCTCAGAGTGGTTGGTGGGTCACGTCGTCCATAAACAGCCCTTTTCGGTCTATCTCAGGCATGTTTGATAGGGTTCATGTCTGGAAAACATGCTGAACGCTCTAGTCGAGCGATATCGTTATCCTGAAGGAAGTCGTTCACAAGATGTGCAAGATGGGGGAACGAATTGTCGAACATGAAGACGAATGCCTCGTCAATATGCTGCTGATATGGTTGCACTATCGGTCGGAGGATGGCATTCCCGTATCGTACAGCCATTACGGCACCTTCCATGACCACCAGCGGCGTACGTCGGCCCCACATAATGCCACCCCAAAAGAGCAGGCAACCTCCACCTTGCTGCACTCGCTGGACAGTGTGTCTAAGGCGTTAAGCCTGACCAGGTAGCCTCCAAACACGTCTCCGACGATTGTATGGTTGAAGGCACATGCGACACTCATCGGTGACGAGAATGTGATGCCAACCCTGAGCGGTCCATTCGGCATGTTGTTCGGCCCATCTGTACCGCGCTGTATGGCGTCGTGGTTGGAAAGATGGACCTCGCCATGGACGTCGGGAGTGAAGTTAAGTCTCATGAAACCTGTTGCGCGCAGTTTGAGTCGTAACACGACGTCCTGTGACCGCACGAAAGACATTATTGAACATGGTAGCGTTGCTGTCAGGGTTCCTCCGAACCATGATCGTTAGATAGCGGTCATCCGTTGCAGTTGTAGCCCTTGGGCGACCTGAGCGAGGCATGTCATCGACAGTTCCTGTCTCCTTTTATCTCCTCCGTGTCTGAACAACATCGCTTTGGTTCACTCAGAAACACCTTGACACTTCCGTTGTTGAGAACCCTTCCTGGCACAAAGTAACAATTCGGACGCGAACGAACTGCGGTATTGGCCGTCTAAGTATGGTTGAACTACAGACGACACGAGCCGTGTACCTCCTTCCTGGTGGGATGACTGGAACTGATCAGCTGTCAGACCCCTTCCGTCTAATCGGCGCTGCTCATACATGGTTGTTTACATCTTTGGGTGGGTTTAGTGACACATCTGAACAGTCAGAGAGACTGTGTCTGTGATACAATATCCACAGTCAGCATCTATCTTCAGGCGTTCTGGGAACCGGGGTGATACAAAACTTTTTTTGATATAGCTGCCGAGAGAGAGAGAGCGCTCTGTTCTTGTTGCCACATCGAACAGAAAATTTCACCCTGTCGCATGACATATTTTCTGTACTTTTACAGACCATAACCGTGCCGTGCCGTTTGAGTACAGGATGTGCTTGGCGTACGATAACGGCGCATTTGATTGCAGTAACATCGTACGTGTTTAATTTATGTGAGCCCGCATCTCGTGGTCGTGCGGTAGCGTTCTCGCTTCCCACGCCCGGGTTCCCGGGTTCGATTCCCGGCGGGGTCAGGGATTTTCTCTGCCTCGTGATGGCTGGGTGTTGTGTGCTGTCCTTAGGTTAGTTAGGTTTAAGTAGTTCTAAGTTCTAGGGGACTTATGACCACAGCAGTTGAGTCCCATAGTGCTCAGAGCCATTTGAACCATTTTTTTAATTTATGTGCCACGCCATAACAAGGTCACGCAGCTGTCGAGCTTTTCAGTGTCGCTGTGTCAAGAAATAAGCACGAGTTCCTCGATTTCGGAAACTACCAGACCAGAACAAACAACTATAGAACTACGCGGATCACAGAGCAGAGTATCATTCGTTAATTCAATGACGGGCAATTACAACCTATGGGCAATGCGGGGTTACGAAGGCTTTGTCCTTGTGTTGTTTGTAGGTTAGCTTTCCAGGCAGTCCACCTCATCTACATTTTCATAGATACTTCGCAAACGAATAAACCTGAAGCACGTTCCTCCAAAGCAAACGCATCAACACTTGACAGCTCTAGAGAATCACCATTTTTGGACGTAATATTAATTGGTATCAAGTAACACATAAGACTCATCAGAGAAGCAGGCAGAAAATTCTTGGTTTCAACTGTGAGTTTATTCCGTCGGTCTGAGCGGTCGACTTACACTGAAAAGCTAAAGATATAAGATATTGGTAGACCTGCTTTAATTTGCGTAGGGCACCCACGAGCACGCAGAAGTGCCGCAAGACGACGTCGCATGGACTCGACTAATGTCTGAAATAGTGTTGGAGGGGGTGGAGATCTCTTCTGAAGAGTACATTGCAAGGAATCCCAGATATGCTCAATAATATTCACGTGCGGGAAGTTTGGCGGCTAGCGGAAGTGTTTAAAGTCAGAAGAATGTTCCTGGAGCCACTCTATAGCAATTCCGGGAGTGTGGGGTGTCACATTGTCCTCCCGGTATTGCCCAAATCCGTCGCAATCCGCAATGGACATGAATGGATGCTTACGCACGTGTCACCTGTCAGAGTAGTATCTAGACGTATCACGGGTCCCGTATCACTCCACCTGCACACGCCCCGCACCATTACAGAGCCTCCACCAGCTTGAACAGTCCTCTGCTGACATGCTGGATATGAAACGAGACTCGTCCGACCAGGTAACATGCTTGCAGTCACTAACAGTCCAGTGTCGTTGATGACGGGCCCAGGCGAGGCGGACGCCTTGTGCTGTGCTGTCGTCAAGGGTACACGAGTGGGCCTTCGGCTCCGAAAGCCCTTATCGATGATGTTTCGTTGAATGGTTCGCATGCTGACACTTGTTGAAAACTAAAACTAAAGTAGTTTTAAAAATGCAGAAGATCGTTTGTCTGAACTAACCATCGAAAAATTCAGTCATGTAAAAGAGTTAAGAAACTGCTATTAAGGTTCTTACAAAATAATCTGATCAACTCAAGGGGCCCATACGATATTTTGTAGGGATAGGGTATTAGGCCTAGGGGAAGAAGTATTTTTAATATTTTGGAAGACGAAAGGTGACTTGACTTGTAGGTAGCCATACAAAGCTCCAGTTACGACCTGTTACAAACATGCGTAATATCGGCCTTGAAATAATGTTCTTGAAAGAAAAACACCTGACTGCACTATATTTTTTTCTTTCCTGAGAGTTTGGTGGCCGCCCTTGCCTTTGGTTATGAGTGCCCTTGCATAAACTACTGACTTTTGTTATTTTTCAATGGATATCTTTGACTTGGAATAAAATAAGTAGAAAGGACGTTGCTTTCCTTAAGGAAAATAAGTAGATATTGTGAGTCACCAGTGTTTGAGAAGTACGCAGATTCGAAGAATTTGTGGCTTCAAAAGTTTCAGAGGATAACTCGAAGTCAATATTAGCTGCTCAGAATAAATAGCTGGAATTTTTCAGAAGTATAGAGTTCAGCGTTCAGAACTCAGAATTGCTAAAGATATGCCATTGTACATACTTTAATTGTAGCACATAATTCTATTGTCGGGATAACTTTGTCGTTAATGGGAGCTTAGTGGACCAGCGAATGTAATCGTTTGGAAGTATCAACAATTGAGAGCGTCTTACAAGGTACTTAAAGCTTTCAAATAAGCTGTGTTGAGTTTTATAATTATGCAAGTAAACAAACTTATCTTCTGAAAGCTATCAATTCATCTGAGAAGTATGGCAGGTTCATAAGATAATATGAATAAACATTGTGTATTTTTGTAACTTATGTTACATTTTGTTCTTCTCAAATAAACTGAAGAGCCAAAAAATTGGTAAACCTGTCTAATATCGTGTAGAGCCCTCGCGTGCACTTAGAAGTGGTAGAACACGACGTGGCATGGACTCGGCTAAAGTCTGAAGTAGTGCCCGAGGGAACTGACACCATGAATACTGTAGGGCTGTCCATAAATCCGTAAGAGTAGAAAGAAGGATCCTTTATTGTATGATTATATGATAGCGGAACAAACACTGGTAGCAGTTACTTCTGTAAAATATCTGGGAGTATGCGTGCGGAACGATTTGAAGTGGAATGATCATATAAAATTAATTGTTGGTAAGGCGGGTACCAGGTTGAGATTCATTGGGAGAGTCCTTAGAAAATGTAGTCCATCAACGAAGGAGGTGGCTTACAAAACACTCGTTCGACCTATACTTGAGTATTGCTCATCAGTGTGGGATCCGTACCAGATCGGGTTGACGGAGGAGATAGAGAAGATCCAAAGAAGAGCGGCGCGTTTCGTCACAGGGTTATTTGGTAACCGTGATAGCGTTACGGAGATGTTTAACAAACTCAAGTGGCAGACTCTGCAAGAGAGGCGCTCTGCATCGCGGTGTAGCTTGCTCGCCAGGTTTCGAGAGGGTGCGTTTCTGGATGAGGTATCGAATATATTGCTTCCCCCTACTTATACCTCCCGAGGAGATCACGAATGTAAAATTAGAGAGATTAGAGCGCGCACAGAGGCTTTCAGACAGTCGTTCTTCCCGCGAACCATACGCGACTGGAACAGGAAAGGGAGATAATGACAGTGGCACGTAAAGTGCCCTCCGCCACACACCGTTGGGTGGCTTGCGGAGTATAAATGTAGATGTAGAAGAGTACGAGAGGGTGGAGATCCCTTCTGAACAGCACGCTGCAAGGCATCCAAGATATGCTCAATAATGTTCATGTCTGGGGAGTTTGGTGGCCAGCGGAAGTGCTGAAACTCACAAGAGTGTTCCTGGAGCCACTCTGTAGCAACCCCGGTCGTGTAGGGTGTCGCACTGTCCTTCTGGAATTGCCCATGTAAGTAGGAATGCACAATGGACATGAATGGATGCAGGTGATCAGACAGGATGCTTACGTACGTGTCACTTGTTAGAGTCGTATCTAGAGATAGCAGGGGTCCCATATCACTCCAGCTGTACATGCCCCACACCATTACAGAGCCTCCACCAGCTTGAACAGTCCCCTGCTGACATGCAGGGTCCATGGATTCATGAGGTTGTCTCCATACCGGTACACATCCATCCCCTCGATACAATTTGAAATGAGACTCTTCCGTCCAGGCAACATATTTCCAGGCACGAATAGTCCAATGTCGGTGTTGATGGGCACAGGTGAGGTATAAACATCTTTGTGTCGTACAGTCGTCAAGGGTACACGACTGTGCCTTCATCTCCGAAATCCCATATCGATGATGGTTCGTTGAATGTTTCGCACGCTGACACTTGTTGATGGCCCAGCATTGAAATCTACAGCAGTCTGCGGAAGGGTTGCGCTTCTGTCACATTGAACGATTCCCTTCAGTCGTCGTTGGTCCCATTCTTGCAGGATCTTTTTCCGGCCGCAGCGACGTCGTAGATTTAATGTTTTACCGGATTCCTGATATTCATGGTACACTCGTGAAATGGTACGGGGTAATCCCCACGTCATCGCTACCTCTGAGATGCCGTGTCCCATCGCTCGTGCGCCTACTATAACAGCACGTTCAAACTCACTTAAATTTTGATAACCTGCAATGGTAGCAGCAGTAACCGATCTAATAACTGCGCCAGATACTTGTCTCATATAGGCGTTGTCGACCGCAGCGCCGTATTCTACATGTTTATATATCTCTGTATTTGAATACGCATGCCTATACTAGTTTCTTTATCGCTCCAGTGTATATTTATACTAATATTATGCTCAGCAGTGACGCATAGGTTCCAGGCATTTGAAGTATCTCCTCACCCTCGATATGATTGGATTTCTGTGGGTTCTATCCTGTTTTAGTACCAATATGTACGGCAACCCTTTATTATGGAGAAAAGCTTAAATTTGCCATGTGGGTACTGACTTAGACCTGAAACTAATTGCGGCTAAACAAATTATAGGTACTGCAAGATACTGGCTGGCCGATGTGTTTTTGTTGTCATTGTAATACCAGAGAGGCCAGTATTTTGTATCCGTCCTGGATGGAGTGGTACTACGTGAGCAGGCTGGCAGGGCAGTCCGGTGGGGTGCAGTTTCTGGGGCTGCTACCCTGACTCGGTCATCTGGAGCCCTTGTCGCGAACAGACGGCACGAAGCAATCACGCAGTTTGCTGCAATCACATGAGACTGCGCTGCCGTCTGTCCGTCCAGCAAGCGACGAGGCAGTGGAATGTGTGACCAACGGCGGCCCATCTGGGGACAGCGTGGACGCGTCACACACACACGCACACGCTAGTTTTACTCCAGAGACTTCCGCGGTGGTTTCTGTGTCGTACGATAGGCGCACAGCAAGCACGCCAGCAGGTAATGACCGCCCTGCACCGGTCGCCTTATCCTCCTATCGCAGAGCCGCGCCTAAGAAGAGCGCACCTACCGAACGTGAGGGTTTTCACGTTAGTGAATTACGGCGGCGGCTAATACACCACTCAGTCTCGCACGCTCGCTCAAGTGCCCACAATCTTCTATTTTGCTCCGAGATGAATAATCGAAAGCCAATAACACGGAAACGAATCTTATACTTTGTCGATGAGGGGTCGGTCGGGGATGATTACCGGCCTCCTCGAAGATTTACAGCTCGAGAACAGACAACTGTTGCTGTCATCCGCGAGCGCTACGCCGCCGTCATAGCACTTCCCGCGGCTTGCCGATAAAAGCTTTCCGTTATTCTCTGCTGTAGTGACTCTGAACATGTTTGGAAACTGCGTATGAGCAAGAGTGTTCATTCAGCCCTGCCGAAGTGACACAAGTAAACGACGATGGGCCGGCCGCGGTGGTCTAGCGGTTCTGGCGCTGCAGTCCGGAACCGCGAGACTACTACGGTCGCAGGTTCGAATCCTGCCTCGGGCATGGGTGTGTGTGATGTCCTTAGGTTAGTTAGGTTTAAGTAGTTCTAAGTTCTAGGGGACTTATGACCTAAGATGTTGAGTCCCATAGTGCTCAGAGCCATTTGAACCATTTTTTGAAACGACGATGGCACTTACGTTTTGCTGTTCATCACCGGTTGTTAGTCGACTCAGATACTTCCAAGGAGTGTTCTGGAGGACGGAGGGCAGCGAATGTTTTCGTACGAGCTTTTTACAGAGAACACGAGTCTTCTCGTTACATTTAAATGACACAGTCTTCAGACAGCTGCGACTGCACTTTAATGTACTATGGTGCGCAACAGAATTAAACAATCACTTGCTAGAAACCCCGCAATTGCCTCACATTGCAATGCATAACTCAAAATTTTGGCTTAAAGGTACCTACGGTCTCCCTCTGTAACAGTGCAAAAGCGTGGCGCCTTACGAGGTCAACCTAGGCCTCGCCGACGCTGCAAACAAGGTGTCAGCACACGAGAATAAAAGACCACAGGTCAGGAGTTCATGCGACCTGGAAGGCGGGTTAATGATGTCACATTGGCACCACTGTCTACGTGTCACACGATGAGAAGGCCGTCACAGCCTCTCTTACCCACACTTCGCGCCTTCTTTTGACGCCTCTGCGACAGATAACAGAACCGAGGGCTTCTTGAGCGTGGACGAGGAAAACATGTCAGACCCTCCGCCGCTCATATTCGAGGCAAAACGGCCTCTGGAGGTAGCATAAAGGGAGTCAATGAAACCACCCTTTTCGCTGGGGAGTTGATTTCCGTACATTTTGCGGTCGAAAACGATTTTTTGCAGTGCGACGAGCAACAGGAAGATGTTCTTGACAGCTTTTGACACTGCTGACACCTTCGGACATGTCAACCATTCACTAAGAACATTGTGGGGCTGCAGTCCCATTAAACGTTTTCGCACCCCTTTGGAGTGCAGTGCGACCGCAATTTTTGCTCCCGTGTACAGGTTGGAACCACAAGGGGCCGTTCTATACTATTCGAGGAAATTTGAACGTTATCCGAAACAGCAAAATGTACTTGTGTTTTTAACTCACGTGATCACACACCCCCCCCCCCCCCCACTTGCTGCTTCAGAGAACGTTCAAATATTGTCGAATGGGAAAAAATTGCTGTCACACTGTACTCCAAACGGGTGTGTCAAAGTTCAATGGGGATGCAGCCCTACAGTGTTGTTAGAGAATGGTCCAAATGTCCGAGGGTGTCAGCAGTGTCAAAAGTTATGGAGAACACCTTGCTGTTGCTCATCACACAGCGAACTGTCGCTTTCGACCGACAAGTGTGTGGGAATCAACGTCCCAGGGAAAGGGGTGGTTTTATTGACGACCTTTTGTGCCACCTCCTGAGGATTTTTCGTCTCAATTCTGAGCGGCGGTGTGTCTGACATGTTTTTCTTGTCCAAGCTTAACAAAACCGCATGATTTAAACGCTTGCTGTCGCGGGTGTGACATCCATCGCAGAGTCGTCAAAAGATGGTGCGACACGTCCACGGTGGTGGTCGGCAGAAATGTGGTAAATTTGGTGCCAATGTGACATCATCAACCCACCCTCCAGCTCACATGAACTCCTGAGCTGTGGTTTTTTCCCCAAGTGCTTGAAGCGTCGGCGAGGCCTAAGGTGACGTGGCAGGGCGCCACGCTTTAACAAGCAGAGGAAGATTGCAGGCACCTTTAGACCAAATTTTAAAGTTGTTGGTCGCATTAGGAGCCAATTACAGAGTTTCGACAAAGTGATCGTTTAATTTTGTTGCCCAACGTATTTTTCACAAGGAAAATCTTTCGAGCCAAAGTCCATTTCCAACATATCATTCATCCCAGGAATGCTGCTTTTGAAGCGTGCTCAATGTTTTGTCCACTTAAGGAGCAGTGGGGCACAACTGATTTAAAGTGCTCTGCGCAGCTATTATCATTCTACAACTTTTCGAATCGCCAGAAAAAGCTTTTTACATTTTTTTTTTTTTTTTTTTTTTTTTTTTTTTTTTTTTTTTTTTTTTGAAACAGCAGAGTAATCTTCCTCTGTTCTGTTGTGCTCGTTACCACTTTTCATCGCATTATAGGCCTCCAGCCGTAAGCCTGTGAATGTACCTCGCAAAAGACCATGAAAGTAAAATATGAGAGATTTAAGTTCACAATAATGCTTATCATCGATAACTCTTTCCGTCCGTCATAAGCGGTATGAATAAGAAAATAGGGAAATGACAGTGATTCGATAAGTACGCTTCACCATAAATCGTAAAATGGCTAGATGTGGTTGTATAATTGGCATGCGAATGAAAACTAGACAGATGGGAAAAAAGTAAGCGAACTGTTTATTATTTCAGAAGTAATCGTCATAACTGTCAATACATTTACCCAACTATGAGACAATCCTTCATAGCAAAATGATGGCGGTTGCCTACGGAACCCTGATTGTACCCAGGCATGAACCTCTTCGTCTGAAGCAAATCTATTGCCAAGAATGTCTTTCTCCATAGATTCAAAAACATGGAAATCGCAAGGCAGAGCGGTGCATGGACGCTTTGCAAAAATTGAAGCGCTCTGCGAAGTGCAAGCCCCAAGGACTACTGATGTCTGGCGTCATCCTGTTGCAGGAGAATGCCAGCCCACCTCTTGTCAATGTTGTTTCTGCTACGCTGTAGAAGTTTCTCTAAGAAGCCTTTAAACATCCTCCATACAGTCCCGATATATCCACATGCAGTTTCTATGTTTTTGCAGCCCTGAAGAAAGACATTCGAGGCCGTCGATTTGTTCAGACGAAGAAACGTCTGGGTACAATAATGTTTTCACAGACAACTAGAATCATTTTTCCGAGAAGATATTGACATTCTTGTCTCACAGTGGGCCAAATGCATTTTTTATGGGGACTACTTTTGAAATAATAAAGTTTACTTACTTTTCTTCATCTGCCTCGTTTAGTTTGACTGTTCCTCATACATGCAGCTCCGAACATGTAGCACACGACTGATATGAAACAGACGTCTTCACTCGTGCTTACTGTTTTTCTCGTCCACGCCAAAGTGTGAGTAGAATTCAGTATTAGGTAGCTATTTTCTGTAAAATTGATGTGTTTCATAAATGCAATAGATACTTCAACTTCAAAAATGGTTCAAATGGCTCTGAGCACTATGGGACTTAACAGCTGAGGTCATCAGTCCCCTAGAACTTAGAACTAATTAAACCTAACTAACCTAAGGACATCACACACATCCATGCCCGAGGCAGGATTCGAACCTGCGACCGTAGCGGTCGCGCGGTTCCAGACTGAGGCGCCTAGAACCGCTCGGCCACCACGGCCGGCACTTCAACTTCTTGCAGTATAAATTTATTCACTCGCCGTCGATGTTGGCAGCGGCCACAGCCTGTTTCCGAGTATTCGTTTTTAAGGCCTTATTACAAGGAGCTCATTTTCTGTGTTTGACTTAAGTGACTGTGGATACAAATTTTTGCGCGAAAGTTACATCCTGCGCAACGTAGAGATGAACGTCATTGAATATGGCAAACTTTTGTGCTCGTCAGTTGACATCTTTACGTTGGGAGATTCCTCTTCAGATGCAACAACAGTCGTGGAGACAGTTTGCGCTATCATTGACAACCTGTGCGTTCTCCTTCAGGTCTATAGAATGAGCTGAGTCTACTACATGATGCGTTTGAGTTAATTTTTGTCACGCATCGTTGGACATCCTTGTAGTTTCGAACGGGAAAGTACTTTACTGTAAAGAACTTGGTGGGGAAGCCTGACGTCGTCCATACGGCACCATCTTAGCCGATACTGGGAGATGATGGCTTCCTCTGAAGAATTTGTGCCTCACGAAGTTTATGAAAAACAGTTTTTTCCGTACTGTTGGTAATTCTAAATAACGTCGATCTCCTGTAACAATTAGGATTTTTGCGCCCAGAGTGTATTTCTCACTCTGCAGCGGAGTGTGCGCTGTTTTGAGGTTCGGGACAGATTAAAACTGTGTGCCGGGTCGGGACATGAACTTGGAATCTTGCTTTTCGCGCAAAATGTGTTTACTGTGCTTACTGACTGAGGTATCCAAACACGACTGCCGGCCGTTGTGGCCGAGCGGCTCTAGGCGGTTCAGTCCAGAACCGCGCTGCTGCTACAGTCGCAAGTTCGAATCCTGCCTCGGGCATGGATGTGTGTGATGTCCTTAGGTTAGTTAGGTTTAAGTAGTTCTAAGTTTTGAGGGACTGATGATCTCAGATGTTAAGTCCCATAGTGCTCAGAGTCATTTGAACCATTTTTGAACCAAACACGACTCACATTCTCGAAGAAAGGATATCCTGGAGAAATTCCGAAGCCCCAACCTAGGGGTTGTCTCCATAATGAATCTTTCGCTATGCATCTTTGACACTGGGGGTATTTTGCCGTGCACCGATAGTTCAGTCGGTAACGGCGTTTTACATGAGAGGCAAGGTTCCAGTTGTGTGTTCTGCTTCAGTACACAGCTTTAATTTGCCAACAAGTTTCGTACTACTGCTGCTCCTCTTCTAGTATGAATCGCCTAAAACTTGCACCGCAAATATTGCGGAATTGGAGACTGCTATTGGTGTGCGGTTTTTGTAGGATGGATTGGTTGTCAGTGGCTCGTATTTTTAGCCAATAAACAGATTGTAATAAAACTTAGAAAGTATATTTTTTGTGCAAACATGCACTTTTTAAACAGACTCATGGCTATTGACATTAACAAACTAAAAGTGGGGTAAATTAGAATGTCAATGGTGTTTTTACAGGAATTTAGTCCGAATCGTTTGCGAGATATCTTATGTTAAAAAGTTTCCACACCGACACTGGTTTGGGCCATTCAACCCGCATAGTTCCTACGTATGATGTTGTTATGTTTGCTTGCAGTGTCCTTATGTGATCCTTGAGTGCACTGTGACTTGGCTAGTCAGTGAGTGGACGGAGAGATTTACCAATGCAGAAAAAGCTGACATGCTCATAGTGTATGAAGAGTGTAGGAAGAATGCAGTTCGTTTCTGCACGGTGTTTGCGAGAAGATATCCGAGTAGATGTCAGCCATTTCGTCAATTATTTATCTGCCCCTTCATCCAGTTACGTGAAAGTGGACGTGTAACACGTAATAGAAGGAAACAAGTGACGACAGAAAGGGGAAAATTAATTTCCTCGCTGCTGTTGCAGTTAATCCGCATGTTTGCTCCCGCGCAATCGCACGAGGAAGTGACACGAGTCAGCCACGTGTCCTACGCATTCTCTATCGACATAGGTACCATCCCTATCGCACCTCTCTCCATCAAGAGCTGCATCGAAACGATTGTGAGAATCTTGTTAACTTCCATACACGGGCTTAGACAGGATACTCCAGACGTGTCATGTATCTTACTTAGTGGTGAACCTACACTTACCAATCACGGCCAGGTAAACAGCCGAAACGTGCGCTATTGGTCTGCTGACAATCCCCGTTAGCTTCTTCAGGTGGAACGTCAGCGTCCATAGAGTGTAAATGTGTCGTGTGGGATAGTTAACCATCAGCTCATAGGCCCGTTTTTGATAGGCAAAACGCTGAACGTGCACAGATATCTCAGCCTCTTAACAGACCATCTTACACGGATGCTGGAAGACGTTCCTCTGCAGACTACCGGAACCGGCAGTACGATCGTGATTGCTGTCCAGCCCATAGTGCACGAAGTGCTGCACCGTGTCTTCACGAATTGTTTCCAAATGTTTGGATTGGGCGCCTGTAGACTTTTTTTCTATGGGGAAAGCTGAAAGACGCTGTCTAAAAGGACATATCAACTATACCCGATGATACGCAGGGACGTACTCCTGCAGCCTGGTCCGACATCTCCGCTGAAATGTTAGCACGTGTGCAGCAGTCATTCCTTACCATACTGGAAGCGTGTGTTGCTGCTGTCGGTGTTCATTTTGACCACAAACTGTGAAGTCAATTGTCTCCGTACTGATCAGAATCCGCATAAGTAGTGTATGGTTCAAATGGCTCTGAGCACTATGGGACTTAACATCTGTGGTCATTAGTCCCCTAGAACTTAGAACTAATTAAACCTAACTAACCTAACGACATCACACACATCCATGCCCGAGGCAGGATTCGAACCTGCGACCGTAGCAGTCGCGCGGTTCCGGACTGAGCGCATAGAACCGCTAGACCACCGCGGCCGGCAGTAGTGTATGAACTTGGGTTGTTCTTTAGTGTGTGGTACCACAGGTATTGTACATGTGTCGGTGTGTTTGAGTTTTCAAAATACGATATTTCGTATTTCCTGCAACAAACGCCGACTGGCTTTCTAATTTACCGCAGTTTTAGTTTGTTAATGTCAGTAGACATTGTTTCATTTAAAAAATGTATGTTAGCACCAAAAATATACTTTCTAAGTACTATTGCAATCTGTTAATTCGCTAACAGTACAAGCCTATGACTACCAATCCATTGTGTGAAAACGGGGCATCTATAGTACTTTCCATTTTCGAAATATTTGCGGCGCAAATTTTAGGTGATTAGTTCAGTAAGTAAGTAACACTATCTCCTTAGTCAGTTTCGGTTGAAAAAATGCGAAATTTGTTGTGGGACATCGTGGAGTATTCCCTCTTCAGCGCCTATAGTTTCATGAAGTTTCGATAGTGGTGGCGTTACACGTATGAAACGTCCCCTTAGAACAATTTATACAAGACTGTGCTTAAACTGACACACAATATTTTTAGCGCAACGCAATCTGACTATCAAAGATCGCTGCAAAAGAATGGCCCTGAGTAACATTAAACTATACCTTTCAGAAATCACTTATCTCACAAAAATCTTCATTACTCGAACTACTGCAATACAGCGAGCGCCACTACTGCCAGCTAAATAAAAGATTCAAACTACGGAAGGCACTAACTACTGATAGGGATAGTTAGCAAATGAAAGATTTTAATAGAGAACAAACACTGTATTTACCTTAATATCATTATATATATAGCAGTTCATGACAAATTACAGAACTCCGCCATCTCTCTCCCCACATCCACCACTGCTGGCGGCTCACCTCCAACTGCGCAACGCTACGCGCTGTTCACATCCAGCTGCCGCTGCCCAACACTACAATGGCAGACAACAATGCAAACTAGCCACAGACTGCACACAGCACAGCCAGTGATTTTCATATAGAGCGCTACGTAACTTTGCCAATAAGAAAACATAAACAGCCTACTTACACACGTAGCTTTCAAAATAGTGTCTGCAATGGAAGTGCCTTCCAAGCAAAATGTTCTAATTGTGCTTCTGTTGACGAAAAACCAGAGCATTACAGATATTCATATTCGCTTTCAAAGTGTCTAGTGTGAATCGGCAGTGAATGACACCACGGTGAGTCGTTCGGCAAGGCGTCTGTCATCATCGCAGCAAGATCGTGCAAACCTGTCCGCTCTCCCACGTCAGGGACACGCTCCGAAGAAAAACTTAAAAGGCGTACCTTCTGCAGGTAAAGTCATGGCGACGGTCTTCTGTGACTCTGAAGGGCTTATTCTGTTTGATGTCCTCTCTCACGCCGCAACGGTCAACTCTGAAGTGTATTGTGTTACCCTCAGGAAACTGAAGAAAGCACTTCTGCCGGGCGGAGTGGTCGTTCGATTTGAGGCACCATGTCACGGATTGCGCGGTTCCTCCCGCCGGAGGTTCGAGTCCCTCCCTCGGGCATGGATGTGTGTGTAGTTCTTAGCGTAAGATAGTTTAAGTAGTGTGTAAGTCTAGGAACCGATGACCTCAGCAATTTGGTCCCTTAGGAATTCACACACATTTGAACATTTGAAACCACTTCAGCGTGTTCGTCGCCAGAAAAATGCAAATAGTTCTCCTTTTCCATGCCGTCACAAGGACGCACACATGCCTGCGCACCCGAGAACAGCTCACGACACTTCACTGGACTGTTCTTCCTCATCCGCCCTATAGCTCGGATCGCGCACCTTCCAACTGTTTCGACCGATGCCAGTAGAGTGGTTTCGTGAGCGCATACAGGCCCTCGCAGTAAGGTGGCGTAAGATGGTCGCATTGAACGGAGACTATGTTGAAATACGGGGCTTATAGGGAAAATTTCTGGGAATAATGTGGTGTATTGTCCTGAATAATACCAACCTGCTTTCAGAAAAAAATGAATTGCATTACTTATTGAGCCCCCCTCACACGTATGTGTGTAGTCGATTCAACGTCTCTGCATCGAGCAAGAGAAAGACATTCCATATTTTCATATCATAAATGAATAATATGGATGTAAATACAGGGTTATTACAAATGATTGAAGCGATTTCACAGCTGTACAATAACTTTATTATTTGAGATATTTTCACAATTCTTTGCACACACATACAAAAATTCAAAAAGTTTTTTTAGGCATTCACAAATGTTCGATATGTGCCCCTTTAGTGATTCGGCAGACATCAAGCCGATAATCAAGTTCCTGCCACACTCGGCGCAGCATGTCCCCATCAATGAGTTCGAAAGCATCGTTGATGCGAGCTCGCAGTTCTGGCACGTTTCTTGGTAGAGGAGGTTTAAACACTGAATCTTTCATATAACCACACAGAAAGAAATCGCGTGGGGTTAAGTCGGGAGAGCGTGGAGGCCATGACATGAATTGCTGATCATGATCTCCACCAAGACCGATCGATCGGTTTTCCAATCTCCTGTTTAAGAAATGCCGAACATCATGATGGAAGTGCGGTGGAGCAACATCCTGTTGAAAGATGAAGTCGGCGCTGTCGGTCTCCAGTTGTGGCATGAGCCAATTTTCCAGCATGACCAGATACACGTGTCCTGTCGCCATTTTGTCTCACTGCGCTCTCGAGCGCTCTGGCGGCAGAAACCTGAAGTGCGGCTTCAGCCGAACAAAACTTTATGAGTTTTTCTACGTATCTGTAGTGTGTCGTGACCATATGTCAATGAATGGAGCTACAGTGAATTTATGAAATCGCTCCAATCATTTGTAATAGCCCTGTAATTTACAGGCAAGCTGCACGTAGAGTTCAACGACCAGATGTGGAGTAGGAAGGGGAAGAATCTGAGTGAAACTCGATGCCGAGGATGAGTTTTTTAACGAATAGAGAGCTTGGCAGTCATTGATCCGCGCGCATACCGATACACTTTGGGCAGCTGGAAACGTTAAGTGGGCCTCGGAGAGGCTTTGTCCTTTAAAGGCTGAACCACTGGACAGTGAGTGATCGTTTCTGGCGTGTAGACAGCTCTGTAATCTACATTTGGCTTAAACACAGCTGCAGTGGACGTGTCGCGTAAATTCGCAGCAGGAAAAAGCTGTGTAGCTGCGGTGTGGTCGGAATTACAGAGAGCTCGGCCTGCGACAGGAGGCTGCAGTACGCCGTGTCGGTGGACAGGGAGGGAGGAGGGGGTAACGCTGCTGCGAAGTCGTGGAATGCTGGGGTGCGCGTGCTGCGCCTCCTAATGGCGAACAGCTACTGCTGTGGTCTGTCCGCCCCTGCACTTGAGAGCGACGTAGGGCAGCCTGGCGCCGTCAGCCAGTGCCACTGGTCGTTTTCCGCGCGACGACAACACGGCAGCACTGTTCTGCGACAAATCACACGCTCTTCCTGCATGTGCAGGGGGGGAGGAGTGGTTCAGGTCCTCAAGGATAAAGTTCGAGCTTCGAGGGACGACAGCTAACACACCCAGGGGATCATCTAGATTAGAAATGTGTCCTTCCTTACCTGCCGTTTGTGAGCCACGTGGGTGAATGAGTAGCATGGTACGCAACGCACCACGACCAACACGCAGCCAATAAGAAAGAGAATGCGCCAAGTAATATCCAATTAAGCGGTTAATGGCGAACATTTGGAGTACGTCACAGCGTTTAAAAATTTCGAGATGGCATTAAGAACGGTAAGAAATGGGGCGAGCACGTAAAATCAGTATTAAGAAAGGTAAATGGACGACTTAGATTTGTTGGAACTGTTTTTGAAAAGTGCGAATCATCTGTAAAGAAAATCGCGTGACAGGCGATGGAATGACGAATTATGGTACACTGCCTAAAGGGTGAATGAAATAGACAGAAAATAGCTAAAATTTGGACGAAGTATCTTCTGCCACACACTACACAGTGGATGCCTTTCACCGGAGTCGTGCGGTAGCGTTCTCGCTTCCCACGCCCGGGTTCCCGGGTTCGATTCCCGGCGGGGTCAGGGATTTTCTCTACCTCGTGATGGCTGGGTGTTGTGTGATGTCCTTAGGTTAGTTAGGTTTAAGTAGTTCTAAGTTCTAGGGGACTGATGACCATAGATGTTAAGTCCCATAGTGCTCAGAGCCATTTGACCTGTTGACAACATGTGATGAGTGTAGCCCCAAAAGGATAGGAGAAAACGAGAATGGAACTTCACGGTTTGCCAGGATGAGTACACATTCGAGCCAAATTTATAAATAACTTGGCAGTATGAACCCAGAACTAACCAGTAAGACGTTGCACTCGCCTCTGGCCCGGATGCATGCACTGATTCGGATGGGGAGGATGCCAAAACCCGTTGTATCCTCTCCTGAGGCAAGATGGCGCACAACTGTTGCAATTCGTCAGTGATATTCTGGATACTGCCACTTGGACGTCGTTTACATCTGTTCTGTGTTCTATCAGGGAGAGATCTGGGGATCTTGCTGGCGGTAAGGGGTACTTCGTCACCACGCAGATAACCCATAGAGACGCGTGCCTCATGTGGGCGAGCATTGTACTGTTGAAAAATTGTAGCACGATATTGCCGCGTAAGAGGTAACATATGAGGACGCAGGATTCCCGTGTCCTACCACCTTGCCGTCAGAGCTCCATAACTGTCAGCCATGGCCAGCAGTCATGCCCGACAGGTCCCTACGCCAAGATCCAAGGTGCAAAACTGCTGGCCCTCTCCAGAACACTGGTAGAGTGTGACCTCCTCTTAGGTCGTCGCAATGGTCATCTGTTGTAGTGCAAAAGCGTGATTCATCGCTCAATACAATTGGATGCCTTTCACCGGAGTCTATGCTTCCCGGTCAATGCATCACTCCAAACGCAGCTGTTTGTGTTGTGATGTTAACGACAGCCTATACATGAGACGATAATTATCTAGTAAATGCTCTACCGACTGAGCTGTCCAGTCAGGACCCAAACTCAAAGCTTAGGCGTTAAGAGAGAGGTGCGGCTGGAAATAAAGCAGTGAGGGAGAGTTGTGAATCGTGCGTCGACAACTTAATCCGTAGAGCATTTTTTACCGAAAGGCCAAAGTTCTGGGTTCGAGTCTCACTCCAGCGTACTGTTTTAATCTTCCAAGAAAATTCGTTGACAACTTTCTTTAAATGTTCAGAAGTATACAGTTTTGCATTATTCAAAATGCAGGAACGTAGTATCGAATTACTAAAGTATTATTGAGCTACAAGTGGAATCAATCAAGTAAGAAAAGTGTTTAGGTGGAACTGTTTGTCGAAATATGAAACAATGATCACATTGGCACAACTGCAGCTAAAGCAAGTGTCAAAATTTAGCACACAGAGCAAATGTATTCCGTGTACATAGGACATTGTGTCGGAAACACCTGTTCCTCCTCTCCTAGGTTATTGCTCACCTGTGGGAGACTCATTCCAAACAGAACAATCAAGGCGTTTTGAAAGTATACAAGGAAGGACAACAACAATGGTGTCGGGTTTGCTTGACTCACGGCAAAGCTTCGCGGAAAAGCTGAGAAATCTGAACAAGCAGATGTGATTTCGAAGGCTTTCCCGGCGTAATAATTGATAATATTCTTCTCGGGTGTGCAGCCGGATCATAACGGCATCTTGACACAAGTGTGACAGATGCTTGAAGATAGATGTCGATCGTCCCACGAAAACGTATGAAGTTGCGAGAACCATTATTAAGTAAGGAATCTAGGAGTGTACTATCCACTTTTACGTGTCTTTGCCGTAAGGAGAGGTAAGACAATATAGGACTCATTACAGTGAGCAGAGAGTAATTTAAGCAGTTATACGTCTTCCGGTCCCTATGCGAATTAAGCGGGGAGGAACATTTAACATCGTCCCCCTCCCCATCCTCCTCCTCCCCTATCCCTCAGGGAACTCCTGTTGCACAATGCAAGCACACTTTTCATATCAATTTGCTTAATTAATTAAACTGAACAATTAATTAAATCGATCAATTAATTAAATCTACCATCTGGAAAACCCCCTACCCGTCCCTTTCCCTCCCGTTCCGGAAATTGGCAGGAAAAAGACTTAGTTGATAGGCCATTTAGAGAGAAATCGATTGCAGTATATGGAATATTGTTTAAACAATTTAGACAATATAGTTTATTTATTTATTTAAAGAATTTGGTGGTAGATCGATTGCAATGTATGAAATATTGTATACACAATTTACACAGTTTATTTAAACTATTTATGCGATACTAGACCATGAACGGAATATAGTTTATTTATTTATATGAAGAAATTGATGATTGACGGGCAATCGATTTCGGTTTACGGAATATTGTTTAAATAATTTACACAATCAGAATGAGATTTTCACTCTGCAGCGGAGTGTGCGCTGATATGAAACTTCCTGGCAGATTAAAACTGTGTGCCCGACCGAGACTCGAACTCGGGACCTTTGCCTTTCGCGGGCAAGTGCTCTACCAACTGAGCTACCGAAGCACGACTCACGCCCGGTACTCACAGCTTTACTTCTGCCAGTACCTCGTCTCCTACCTTCCAAACTTTACAGAAGTTCTCCTGCGGACCTTGCAGAACTAGCACATCTGAAAGAAAGGATATTGCGGAGACATGGCTTAGCCACAGCCTGGGGGATGTTTCCAGAATGAGATTTTCACTCTGCAGCGGAGTGTGCGCTGATATGAAACTTCCTGGCAGATTAAAACTGTGTGCCCGACCGAGACTCGAACTCGGGACCTTTGCCTTTCGCGGGCAAGTGCTCTACCAACTGAGCTACCGAAGCACGACTCACGCCCGGTCCTCACAGCTTTACTTCTGCCAGTACCTCGTCTCCTACCTTCCAAACTTTACAGAAGTTCTCCTGCGGACCTCTCCGCAATATCCTTTCTTTCAGGAGTGCTAGTTCTGCAAGGTCCGCAGGAGAACTTCTGTAAAGTTTGGAAGGTAGGAGACGAGGTACTGGCAGAAGTAAAGCTGTGAGTACCGGGCGTGAGTCGTGCTTCGGTAGCTCAGTTGGTAGAGCACTTGCCCGCGAAAGGCAAAGGTCCCGAGTTCGAGTCTCGGTCGGGCACACAGTTTTAATCTGCCAGGAAGTTTCAATTTACACAATGTGCAGAATATTATCTATTTAAACAATTTATAATTTTTTTTTAATCCTTTCGCACTTGGAAAGGCTGAGTAGCCTTAGTTTACATTTGCTGCCGGAGTCAGGGATGTTAAGGTTCTTATTATTTATTTTCCTCACTTTTAGAAGTACACTGGTGTCTAAACGATGCAAAAGTGGTCTACAGGTCATGAATCGCATGAAGTGCGGTATAGTAGCCGCTGTTTGAAGTCTCCCGTGCGTGTCTCTATCTTCAGTGCACGGCAACGAAGGTCGAAACCGCCCAATGTCCTGATTACAGATCATGTTACAAATACCACCGACCACAGATCACGTATCGGCCACTTTTGATCTCGCGGCCCCTAAAGCATCAAGTGGCGACATTCCGTTGTTCGGGAAATTCCAGACTCTTTTCCTGTGTCTGTCTTTCTCAAGAGGCCACACCCTGATTTTCTGCGTGATCCAACGTCCCGAAACATGCAGACGGAGGTTTTCATCTCTCCTCAGAATACAGTGTTCCTATTGGCTAATGCTGGAGACAAAAGGAGAGCTGATACATTTTCGATAATCAAAAAATAGAGTGAAATAAGCCATTTGTACTACCCTTCCAAATTAATTGTTTAAAAATTTACAGCAGTCAGATAGATAGCTTAAAACACTCATATCCACCTTACGAGGATACTTTTTTGTAATAAAATATATTTTCTATGTTTCAGTGCGACACACAAACACTATACTAATCAAGAAATAAAATTGCCACCGCAAATAGATCGTAGCGCTAAAGATTTCCGAGGTCTTGTATGCGCGAATTTTTGAGAACACAAACAGCCTCTACCACCACAACATTCCACTAAACATATCTGATGAGAAAAAAAAAAGAAATTCTGCTGCTCACACAGGCTAGCGATCACGAGGCCCCCGCCGTTCTCCTTCTACAGCATAACTCCCGTCCGCACCGGCCGTCAGAAAGATCCACACCTGAACGCACGCATGCATGCAATACAACTATCGGAAATGCGACTGAAATTCTGAAAAGTACTATAGGATTTCTAAATTAGTTCTCTCTGCTACATTCGGAAGGAGGGAGGGAGGTTCCAGTGCGTGGTAGAATAGAGACGACAGCAAATACCACTGTAAAACGGAGTCCACTGCGATGTATTGAGCGGCACTAAACATGACACAAACCACGATCGAATCCGTAGCAATAAGCTGTCGTGGCTAGATGTCAGAGACAGCTGAAAACACTCACACATCCCACGCGCTGCTGTCCCGAGGTCCGCACGCAGCGCACACATCCCCATGTACACTTCCAGCGCCGACGTAAAAAGGTCAGTGAAAATTTCCATTGCAGCCGTAGTTGTGGACACGTGTGTGCCAGAGTGCACCACCTCCAATCATGGAGGGCATCCGGGGGTGGTCGGAGTGGTAGCAATTCGGATGTTATGTACAGCGCTAACGTCCATCATTTTGAATCTTCTCTCACGTAACAAACACACACACACACACGTGTGCTTCTGGCGCACACACCCAGCACACTAGTCACTTCGCCAGCCCGCGCTGCGACGGGCAAGATCAGGCAGATTGGCTCATTCTTTGTACACATCAAAAGCTGAGCGAAACCATTCCTTGTGGTTGCCGACTACTCATGACCGCCGTTGCAGGCAGCCGCAGTGCACTGCAAAACAAGCAGCTGCAGTCTGGACGTATACAGTAGTTATAAACAATTCCACTCCGATGTAGACACTGTAACGCTTCCGCTCGGGCGTACGTTAACTTTTTAAAGCCTGTACTATGGTAAGTTGACGGGCTTCACCTTATAAGAAAGGATTTTAGTAAATATGTTGACCGCGTGTACCTGAATGGAGGCAAAATCAGACTTACACCCACTCAGTAACAACAATGATACGTCAAGCAAGTCTAAAGTGCAACTACACGTTAGGACGTGCAAGAAACATACACAGCAGATGCTACCAATTGTTAATAATACGGTCGCCAGCCTAATTAGGCATTAAGTGAGTTTTTTCCCTGTACAAGTGGATGTACGTGTAAGCATAACAACACGTAGTAATACTGCATTATATGGTAAATTTTAGAACCAGAAAAATCTACTGAACTAATATTTTCACTTTCTGTACTAATTTGGACAAGCTATAAATACACAACATTACACTATAATGATTACTACAAACTGCGTTTTGTCTATTGATCCGACTGAAATCGGGCATAGGTTAACCTAGAAATAGCACTTTTGAAACACACATACAAAGTCAATTTTAAGAAGGGTAAAACACTGATAAATTTAGGCTTTATATTGACTTTAACTTTGCTGGTCAAATCAGTTCAGTACACTTCAGAATTCAAATGAATAGAAAAGAAAAAAAAAGGGGGGGGGACCCTGAAACTATTATGATCACTGTAGTGAAAGTTTGATTATTGAGAGCATTAAGCATTCAAGATTTTCAAAATATGATTTACCACTCTTTTTGTCTTATTTCCTGCTCATTTAACTACCGTTATTTTTGTCCCAATTTAAATAAACTTCAATACTAAACCAATTTCAACATTATCTTCCAACTTTGTCATACCTATATTATTCGTCCAGTATTCATTAACAACAAAGATCTTTAAACATCATTTTAACATTGATAGGTCTGCAGGTAATTATTATTAACATAAACTTTAAATCTTCATCTTAGGATACTCGGATTACACAACATGTGGAAAGGACCCTGTCTAGGTTAGTTGTGAGGATAATTAATTGATAGGACAGTTCTGGTAAAATTTAAGTTGTTATTGAACAGTATGTAGCAAAGGTGACACTGGTCCACACGAATACAGTACTGAAAGTTTCAACCTGTTCGTATCGATGAGGCGGTCGGCAGGCGGCGAGACGGCGAGGCACAAAGCACACGTGCAATTACAGCAATGGCTCATGAAATATCGGCACTTTACTTCTTCATGGCGTCGCAATGCTTTTCCATTTAGTGCCTATGGAATATTGTCATGCTGTATAGACGTCGGAAACAGCGCATCCGAGGCTCAACGAAACCACTTTTTCCAGGAGAGCCTCCTCGATCCAGCACGTGTTTCTCAGATCGATGCCCAACTCGGACTACTACTACTGAGCCCGTTATGCCGTGCAGCGCCCGTGTGCATTTTCCCGCGCTCGCCTGCCTCCACCTTTTCCTGCTCCCCTACAGACAGGGTATTCACCAAAGGTTTTACATTCCACATATTCTAATACATTGCCTACGTATGGACCAGGCGTACAAATACAACTTTCACATCTTACAATAGTTTCAACATTAGGTACACTTCCCTTCGATTACAACATTACTTGAAATTTGACATAAATATTAAAATTTACGTCGAAAATTGTTTATAGCTTTTCAACATAATGTCATGAAACAAAAAAAAAAGAAATGCAACCAGAATATCGATTATACTAATTTATCGAAATTCAGGGGAAAAATTTATTACATATACAGTAGGATAACGTTAGTGTTGTTACAACACACCGGCTTAAAAAATCTACTTTGTCCAATCCGAGGCAACGATGTTGTTGACCATACACCTCGAATTTGTCACACATAAGGTTGATTCCTCCCGTTTCTACGAGTTATTTTCGGAGATAGTAGAAATCGGACAATACACGCATTTTCACGCCACTAAAGTATCGTTACTTATTGTGAAAATCCTGTACAGGACTATGGAATAAGCTATATTCCTTCTAAATATTCTTTCATCAGATAGAAAAATATCTTTCCTGATCTTTCACGTCGAGTATTACTGGACTAGAATATTAAACTCATTTTTGACTCATGATGGAGTGGTAAGATCTACCACTGTCGCATGACGCCTCCTCACTTTCGAAATCTCTCTTAAGGTAACCACATCTCTCGCCACAAATGAAGTCTCGTAAGGTAACAGCACAGAGATGGTGTAAATATAAGTTCTATAAAATGTATCATTTTATAAATTCGATAACACATCTGATTTCATAATGATGTTAGTCTCTCGCTGTATAGGCGGACGATTGAAATATCGTTAAAAGATATCGTCTCCACGGAAAAAACACGAAGGGAAGAGTCATACCCATGGTGCCCTAGCCATCGCCTACAACCGCCAGGTGGCACGTCACTGCAAAGGCTAATTAATTAAATTGAACGTTCTGTATCATCGCTAAACCGCCCCTTTACTACTTTGCGAGTATCTTTACGAATGTAAATAGATGACTGTGCACTACGTTCATTCATTGTTAATTCACGAACATATGTACCAAAGCATCCCAGACAACGATCTTCATGTTTCTAGCACTTCGAACATAATCCGTAATTTACGATTACGATTACCCATATCTCTCTCTGACGATGGGAGTTTCTCGTTCTTAACCGTCTCTTATATCATCACAACACTTTCATATCTACTATACACCGATAAGAGGCGGTAACCACATCGACATTCGGGAGTCTGTAGAAATCTTGTGCTCTTGGACGGGTACGGGACAGCAGTTACGGATTCGTTTCACTCTGTTCTTTCGCGAAACGTGGGATGTAGCGGTCTACTTCTGATTAGCTGCAGATTAAATCGGTGACAGTGTTGCAGGGAGCGTTGGTCAAAGACAAAGCGAGGTGATATTTCAGTCCCTAACTTTTTCCCTAAGAATGTGAGAATGCTCTGTGACTCCCATCCTCAGAGGGAAATACGGGCAGTCGTAATCGTAAATTACGCACTATGTTCGCAGTGATAGGAATATGTAGATTGCTGTCTGGTATGGTTTGGTGTATATGTTCAAGAATTAACAATGAATGGACGTAGTGCACATTCACGTATCTACATTCGGAATGGTACTCCCAAAACCAGAGGAGGGGCGGTTTACGTACGATACAGAAATCTGGAATCATGCTGTCGTGTCACTGGTCTGCGTTGTCAAGAACTGTAGACTGTAGGCTCTGAGCACTATGGGACTCAACATCTTAGGTCATAAGTCCCCTAGAACTTAGAACTACTTAAACCTAACTAACCTAAGGACATCACACACACCCATGCCCGAGGCAGGATTCGAACCTGCGACCGTAGCAGTCCCGCGGTTCCGGACTGCAGCGCCAGAACCGCTACACCACCGCCGCCGGCTGTCAAGAACTGGTCAAATTGCTAAAATTGTATGCATTATCAACTGTGATGCTTATTACAGTACATCAGTGGTGTCTTTTCCATCCCATCTGTCCACTCGTATGCTGTTGATTGCTTGTTTGAGATGGAGAAAGAGTCTGGTGGCGGGGCAACACCTTCTGGGAATGGCTAGCACCGAGAAAGTGGTCGTGTACATGACTGCAATATGAGGGATCAATTGAAATGGAACACCGAGCCATCAGCTAACGCATCACTGTGACAGATGAGCTGTCTGGAAACGCTCCACAATGCCGCAAAACTCTTCCAGTTTCCTTATGTTTTGATTGTCTTTTATTTCAATCAAATGGTTCAAATGGTTCTGAGCACTATGGGACTTAACTTCTGAGGTCATCAGTCCCCTAGAACTTAAAACTACTTAAACCTAACTAACCTAAGGACACCACACACATCCATGCCCGAGGCAGGATTCGAACCTGCGACCGTAGCGGTCACGCGGTTCCAGACTGTAGCGCCTAGAACCGCTCGGCCACTAAGACCGGCTTTTATTTCAATCGTCTACTGTGTGTGTGTTGTGGGAGCAGCAGCAACATGCAGTGTCCAGTTTCCTTGAAGAACGAATGGATTTAAACGTGTTAATGTCAGTTTAGAACCTGACACAGACCTCGAAGTCGTGGTGAAAAAAAAATGTATAGCGGTATACAAAGCGCGTTATAGCAGAAAAATCAATATATCAAACAATAAAACTGCGACCCTCTCTTGCTACTGATAGTCTGTGGGAAATGGTCCTCCTACAGTACAGGTGATGAAACTTTACATTGGTCTGTGACTTTGATCACAGGCTGCCTTATCCAATGGATCAATAGCTGTATCTTTAAAAGGATCACCACATATACCCGATGCCAGCACGAAGACGGTACTTGTTTTCGATATATCGAAAGAGAGAGATGCAGTAAAAATCTTATCGAGTTCTCTGTTGGATGAGCCGGCCGCGGTGGTCTAGCGGTTCTAGGCGCTCAGTCCGGAACTGCGTGACTGCTACGGTCGCAGGTTCGAATCCTGCCTCGGGCATGGATGTGTGTGATGTCCTTAGGTTAGTTAGGTTTAAGTAGTTCTAAGTTCTAGGGGACTGATGACCACAGATGTTAAGTCCCATAGTGCTCAGAGGCATTTGAACCATCTCTGTTGGATGAAGTTAGCAGAGCTTTTATAGTTCGTATTTTTTCTCTCTTGGATAGTACAAAATAACGATGATAGAATGTTTGGGTGACATGTAAATGCACCCTGAGGGACGCAGATCTTCAGACTGTAGTATCTGTATGTAGTTCGGCAATGCATCACAGTGTTGTGGCACAATCCTTGTCCTTCTTCCAGGTCCTGTATGATTTGGAGTTTTCCTAATTTTCCCGATGGAAACACCACCATAACTGTTTGTACTGTCTTTTATATTACCCAGTGTTGCACAAGAAAGCTTCGTTTTGGCGCTGACCTTGCACATAGTAAGAGTACATTGCTGATGGAGCTACGACAACATGTTCCTGTTTCCATCGGTTGGACAAAGCACGGTCTTGTTGCACTAACTCAGTTTACCCTGTTTCTAAATGGGTTGCAGAAAGTGGTAGCTATAGGGCTCTCCAACTTCCTCTCAGTTCCGACTTGTGACGATCACATGGACGAAGCTGCAGCGAGGCCAGGACAGAGACTAAGGAACAGTTACAAGCTGTAGAAGTATTGTCTAAAACCACGTTGGAGTTTTGCTGTAGCAGAGAGGTTCAAAAAAGCTGAGTTGTTTCGAGGTATGAGAGTGTCACTTATATTATTGACCAATGACTGTAATCATTAAAAGACAACTCCATAGGATCCAATGCAAGTATGTGGTTGAATGGAGAGACTTGATTCCATCTCCCTGACAGCGTTTCTACCGGAAAGCGTTACACCATCAGCGACTCTTGTGTGTGCCTGTACAACGAAGACCGACTTTTATGCAAGGTGACAGTAACGTGGTCGTTGTGGTCCTGTTTTTAATAGCACGGTCATTACGCGTAATGTATGTTCCCGGCAGTAGAATCCTTCTCTAGTCAGCTTCAAATGTCGGTTTTAAATAGTGTTCCTCGAAAAGAACTTCGTCTTCCCTCCAGGGATTCCCATTTGAACTACCTGGTGAGTGTAATCTGTCTACTGACAAAGAAAAATTACTCGCCATACAGAGTGACTCTCATGATCAATATAATAAATTAGTCTATCAGTTTGATATCAGTGGCATGTCGCCCTGTGAGTGTCGGCGGTGGTTAGCGCACCACGGATATTACTCTTCCCTTGGTGTTTATTTCGTTGTGGCGGTATCTTTTAATGATATTTCAATCGTCAACTTAAACAGGCAAAGACAACCATCGTAATAAAATGTGTTACAGTATACACTCCTGGAAATTGAAATAAGAACACCGTGAATTCATTGTCCCAGGAAGGGGAAACTTTATTGACACGTTCCTGGGGTCAGATACATCACATGATCACACTGACAGAACCACAGGCACATAGACACAGGCAACAGAGCATGCGCAATGTCGGCACTAGTACAGTGTATATCCACCTTTCGCAGCAATGCAGGCTGCTATTCTCCCATGGAAACGATCGTAGAGATGCTGGATGTAGTCCTGTGGAACGGCTTGCCATGCCATTTCCACCTGGCGCGTCAGTTGGACCAGCGTTCGTGCTGGACGTGCAGACCGCGTGAGACGACGCTTCATCCAGTCCCAAACATGCTCAATGGGGGACAGATCCGGAGATCTTGCTGGCCAGGGTAGTTGACTTACACCTTCTAGAGCACGTTGGGTAGCACGGGATACATGCGGACGTGCATTGTCCTGTTGGAACAGCAAGTTCCCTTGCCGGTCTAGGAATGGTAGAACGATGGGTTCGATGACGGTTTGGATGTACCGTGCACTATTCAGTGTCCCCTCGACGATCACCAGTGG
Organism: Schistocerca cancellata; assembly: GCF_023864275.1. Taxonomy (NCBI): domain Eukaryota; kingdom Metazoa; phylum Arthropoda; class Insecta; order Orthoptera; family Acrididae; genus Schistocerca; species Schistocerca cancellata. Next base: position 55,348,342 of record NC_064628.1, on the reverse strand, counting down.
TGTACGGCCAGTGTAGGAGATCGCTCCCCACACCATGATGCCGGGTGTTAGCCCTGTGTGCCTCGGTCGTATGCAGTCCTGATTGTGGCGCTCACCTGCACGGCGCCAAACACGCATACGACCATCATTGGCACCAAGGCAGAAGCGACTCTCATCGCTGAAGACGACACGTCTCCATTCGTCCCTCCATTCACGCCTGTCGCGACACCACTGGAGGCGGGCTGCACGATGTTGGGGCGTGAGCGGAAGACGGCCTAACGGTGTGCGGGACCGTAGCCCAGCTTCATGGAGACGGTTGCGAATGGTCCTCGCCGATACCCCAGGAGCAACAGTGTCCCTAATTTGCTGGGAAGTGGCGGTGCGGTCCCCTACGGCACTGCGTAGGAACCTACGGTCTTGGCGTGCATCCGTGCGTCGCTGCGGTCCGGTCCCAGGTCGACGGGCACGTGCACCTTCCGCCGACCACTGGCGACAACATCGATGTACTGTGGAGACCTCACGCCCCACGTGTTGAGCAATTCGGCGGTACGTCCACCCGGCCTCCCGCATGCCCACTATACGTCCTCGCTAAAAGTCCGTCAACTGCACATACGGTTCACGTCCACGCTGTCGCGGCATGCTACCAGTGTTAAAGACTGCGATGGAGCTCCGTATGCCACGGCAAACTGGCTGACACTGACGGCGGCGGTGCACAAATGCTGCGCAGCTAGCGCCATTCGACGGCCAACACCGCGGTTTCTGGTGTGTCCGCTGTGCCGTGCGTGTGATCATTGCTTGTACAGCCCTCTCGCAGTGTCCGGAGCAAGTATGGTGGGTCTGACACACCGGTGTCAATGTGTTCTTTTTTCCATTTCCAGGAGTGTATAAAGTGATACATGGTATAGAACGTATATTTTCACCTTCTCTGCTCTGGTACCTTAAGAGACTTCATATGTGTTGGGGCGTAAAGTGAAGCGCCGGCAGCCAGTCGGGAACGATAGAGAAGAGATGGCTGTGAGAAGACGGCAGCCAATCGCACGCTGACCGACCCCTCTCCAGGGAGAGAAGGCGACAGCAGCGGCCCTTATGTGATGAGGACATAAGCACCACCACCAACTGGCGACAACCAGTTCAATAGCAGCTTCAAGACTAGTGACTTGAGTAGCAGTATCAACTCTATTCACATTTCTTGCACTGTCTTTGTAGCAGAGACTTGGAATTGTTCACAGTGAATAAACTTCCTCATTTTGTATGCCGCCCTTTGCTTACGACACATCTGTGTGACTGACAAAGTTAAGTATTATCTCTTTTAGTTTTGTAATAAAGCTCATTAATACGATATGTTTGACTTGATTGTCTAGCGAACCGACTACGAAGGATTCCTAGAAACCCCATATTTGATGACAAGGCTGAAGACTTAATAATTTGGTTACCTTAAGAGAGAGTTTGAAAATGAGGAGGTGTCCTGTGGCAGTGATAGATCTTAGCACTCCAACATGAGCCAAAAATGAGTTTAATATTCTAGTCCTGTGATGCGTGATGTGACAGATAAGGAAAGATTTTTTTACCTGATGAAAGAATACTTAGAGTGAATATAGCCTAGTCCATAGTCCTGTACAGGACACACTGTGAAAAGTTCGAGGTCTATGGTCAACAACATAGTTGCCTCAGATTGGGAAAAGTAGATTTTTTAAGCTGATCGATCTATGTTGGGGTGGAATTGTCTAGAACTACTGTATACGTCCAAGCTGCAACTGCTTGTTTCGCAATGCACCGTGGCTGCCTGCAAGGGCAGTCACGAGGAGTCGGCAACCGGAAGTAATGGATTATCTCAGCCTGTGAAGGGTGCAAAGAACGCACCTACATGTCTGATCTTGCCCGCGGCAGCAAGGGCTGGCGAAGTGACCAGTGTTCTGGGTGAGGCAACAGAAGCGGACGTGTGTGTTGAGTGTGAGAAGATTCAAAATGATGAACGTTTGCGCTGGACATGTTGATAACATCCGAATTCCTACCACTCCAATTATCCCCAGATGCCCCCCATGATTGGGGGTGGTGCACTCTGGCACACACGTGCGTCCACGACTGCGACTGCGGTTCCGTTGGAAATTTTCACTGACCTCATTACACGGCGCTGGCGGTGTACATGGGGATGGGCGTGCTGTGTGTGGACCCCAGGACAGTGCGAGTGTTCTCACCTATCTCGGACAACTAATCAAGGCAACTACTGCTACGGACCGGATATGGTTTAAGTGTGTCGTCTTTAGTGCTTCTCTATACATCGTAGGGGGCTCTGTATTGCAGTGGTATCTGTTGTTCTATATAGAATCACACCTTTCTCCCTCCTTCCGAATGTAGTGGAGAGAACCAATTTAGGAAATCTACAGTACTTTGAAAAACCCAATCGTGACATCAAATTCCCGATTGATCAATTTATTATTTCTGACAGCTGTATTGCATGCATGCATGCGTTCAAGTGTGGATCTCATCTCTCTGACGGCCGGTGCGGACGGGTGTTATGCTGTAGATGGAGAATGGCGCTCGCCTCGTAATCGCTGCTGTGTGTGATCACCAGAATTTCTATTTTTTTCGTTCGTATGTTTAGTGGAAAGTGTTGGTGGTGGAGGCTGTTTGTGCTCTCAAACATTCATGCATACAAGAACTCGGAAATCCTTAGTGCTACGATCTATTTGTGCTGGCAATTTTATTACTTGATTTGTAGAGTGTTTGTGTGTCACACTGAAACATAAAAATGGTTCAAATGGCTCTGAGCACTATGGGACTTAACTTCTGAGGTCATCAGTCCCCTAGAACTTAGAACTACTTAAACCTAACTAACCTAAGGACATCACACACGTCCATGCCCAAGGCAAGATTCGAACCTGCGACCGTAGCGGTCGCGCGGTTCCAGACTGTAGTGCCTTGATCCGCTCAGCCACACCGGCCGGCACCGAAACATAGAAAATATATTTAATTACAAAGACGTATCATCATAAGGTGGATGTGCGTGTTTTAACCTATCTGTTTGACTACTGTAAATTGTTAAACAGTTACTTTGGAAGGGTAGTACAAATGGCTTATTTCACCCTATTTTTTTTATATCGAAATTGTATCAGGTCTCCTTTTGTCTCCAGCATTAGCCAGTAGGAACACTGTATTCTGAGGAGAGATGCAAACCTCCGTATGCATGTGTAACCTCCCCCTCACTTATCGACCTTAATGACAGTGAAAAATTAAACCGCGTGTACCTAATGGAAATTTGGGAAAAGCAATCGTCACCGAAGTTAATCTGTCGGTAAAGAGGGAGGAAAGGGTTACATCTAAATGAAAGGAAAAATGCTAATGAAACAGGTGGAAATTAATTTTGAAAAGGGGTAAAGTTAATAAAGAAAGTAAATGTGCGGCCGTTACATTAACAATTAACTAGCGGTAATTAGATATTTGAGATTTGGGGGAAATTACGGTCACCAGTCCTAAGGACAATTACTATAGTAACTGAAAAAGAAAGGTTAGTACACATATAATTAGCACTAGAAGCGTGGCAACTGAAGGTTGACACGTGTAGTGTGAAAACTGAAAGTTTGTCAGAAGTAATAAATTTCGCTACACTCTGACTTAATTTAGCAAAAGAATTAATAAAACGGGAAAATCGAAAGTTAATTTAGTGACTGAAGTTAATAGTGAGCTTTCTTTCTGAAGCACATCGAAATTCAGTAAAATACGGTTAGTCTTGGACTACCTCAACAATCATTTCAAAAGCTACTTGAATCTACGCAATTTAGAAATAAGGGATTTATCTTTGAACTTCAATTAAATGATTCTGAACAATTAACAGTAGTAAAATTTTGTACGTACCAAGCCGAGCTGCAGTCACAGGTAAGCAAAAACACGGTAACAAAACTCGCACTCTTAATTTGTGCTTGTGTAATCTGAATATTGTAGCCAGCTATGAATACCTTAACTGAAATTTGAAATTCAAACGCCAGCATCATTCGATTTCACTGCTTTAATTTCAACGACACTCGGGTTCATTCCGGAAAAGGAAGGGACCCTGCTTGGTAATGCAATTGGGACAATGAGCAACAAAGGTTCATGCTAAGTTGCTGTAATTTTGTGATGCAACAATTTTAAAAGTTTGAAAAGCTGAGGTCTGCCATACAGTTCTAAAACTTTACGTGCTTCCAGTCTTCCTTGTTGGTTGATTGAAGGTTTGAAGCCGTCGATCGAGGAGGTGGCGACAGTCACTCATTGTCGGCCGTCGCTGTTGCAGAAGCTGGATGTTGGCGCGCCTTCTTCTCGACACGGTCACCAGACGGAACAGGCTCTTGATGCGCGCCAGCTAATGCTTCCCGTCCGCGACCCCATGTCAGAAACTATCATCGCAAGTCGAGCGCAATTACATGCTGCCAAACTCTGAAAGCGCGGCAACTCGCGGGAGCGTCACACAACACACCTGCTCCACTGCACCACCCCAGCCAGACTCCCTCTGCTCAGCCCGTGCTCCACGCGGCAGAGTTAACACTACCAAAGATCCTAAACACTTTCGTTCTCCACACGACCTATTGATGTATTCGTTCGATAGTATAGTTTTCCCAAGGCCAGACCCAGCGTATAAATACAAATAATATTCACAAAACAAACCAATTATACATCGACATAAATGCATATATATACAAATAGTAAAACAATTAGAATATACAAAGACACAAATGTTATATCTTCAGGTAACAAAATAAGGAAAAAAATTTGCAGTGCAATAGATGGAAATAGGAGGATATGCATTTCCGGCGTTACACATGTTTCGGGACGTTGGTTAACACACACATTCAGGGAGTGTCCTCTTGAGAAAGACAGACAGGAAGCGATTCTGGAATTTCCCGAACAACGGAATGCCGCCACTTGATGCTTTAGGGGCCGCGAGATCAAAGGTGTCCGATACATGGTCTGAGTTATTTGGTCGGTGGTATTTAGTAACGTGATCTGCAATAAGGATATTGGGCGATTTTGACCTTCGTTGCCGTGCGCTGACGATAGTGACATGCAAGGGAGACTCCAAACGGCGGCTGCTATACCGCACTTCATCAGATTCATGATCTGTAGACCATTTTCGCAGCGTTTAACTTTCAGTGCAATATGACTGCTGTTTGTTTCTCGATATGTACAAAATAGTTTGCCCTTGAGATTCTAGTAATTTGTTCGTCTGCAGAAAGTGACAGCGGGTTTCGAAATACGTCTTGTACTTTCACAGATGTAACTGTTCTGCTTTTCCCGTCTATACTTAGACACCAGTGTGCATCGAAAAGTGAGGAAAAAAAAATAAGATGCTTAGCATCACTGACTCTGGGGGCAAATATGAACTAAGGGTACTCAGCGTTTCCAAGCACGATAAGAATAAAAAATCGCGCAATTGTTTAAATATTTCGTACTGTAATAGATTTCCTGACAAACTCTTTAGATAAATTAAATTCCATACACCAATACTGCATCCTATAAATTGTTTATTTAAACAATATCCCACACATTGTGGAAATTGTTTAAGCAATATTTCATACACTGCACTCAGTTTCCCACCAAATTCTTTAAATAAATAAACTATTACTGTTTAAATAATATTGCATACACTGCAATCTATTTCCCTCCAAATGGCCGATCAGCTGGGTCTTTTCCCACCACATTCCTGGAGGGGGAGGGGAGGGGAAGGGCTGGAGTGTTTTCCCAGAGGGTGGATTTAATTTATTGATCGATGTAATTAATTAAACAATCGCACTGATATGAAAAGTGTGCTTGTATCAGCGAGGAGACTTTGCTGAGGAATTGGTGGCGGGGGGGTGGGGGGTGGGGGGGCGCAGGGTAGGGAGGAGGAGAAGGAGGGGAACAATAGGTCATGGACCTTTCTATCAAAAGGATGGTGTATCCCCAGGGGTCTTAATGCTCTTAAAGACCTGTAGGTTAAGGACCTGTCAATCAAAGGAGAACAATAGGTTTGCTCTTTGATGTATACTTCTCCCTGAAGTAGGCAACCTGGAAAGTGGGGTGATGCCCCTATTGCCCTACTACTTACGTGCAGTTCAGCTTGCATATTTGTAGCGCACGTTATCATTTACACAAAATGATCTAGCTCCTTAGCGGTGTATTGATGACAGACCAAGTATACACGCCGAAAAACCGTGGGCGACTTAGCTTCTGCCTCTACGAGCAACTATCAGGGGCCGACCGCGAGCGACCTAATGCGTGGGCTCAAGTACTCGCGGTCCCATTCCAAATTTCAACGTAATCGTCGACTTGTCAACTTTAACAACCATTCAAATGAGTTATTACGTACAGCAAAAGATGCACGCCTGTGCTTATCTCATTAGAAAAACGTGATTACGTAACAAACTAGGAACGAATTTTGTCTGATTATATGGATCGTTTTTATGGACTATCCATTGCTGCTCATAGAATTTTTTCGTGTTTCTCCTCATTTGAATAGGGATATTCTCTATTGTTGGCCAAATGAGTAAGTAATTTATTAAATATAAACTTGTAATATATTGTCGGACAGGGCCACATCGTGCTGTGTGGTGCTGTTTGAGAGGAGTGCACTGCAAAGTACAAAAACCTGACGCTGTACACTCAGCCATTACAGTCACCAACAAGCAGCAGACAAATTTTAGATATAAATCTCACACTGAATGCAATGTGGGTCCTGTGAACTGAGGGAGGAAACGCCCTGATTAGGCAGACGTACAATTCCAAATGGTTCAAATGGCTCTGAGCACTATGCGACTTAAATTCTGAGGTCATCAGTCGCCTAGAACTTAGAATTAATTAAACCTAACTAACCTAAGGACATCACACTCATCCATGCCCGAGGCAGGATTCGAACCTGCGACCGTAGCAGTCACTCGGCTCCAGACTGTAACGCCTAGAACCGCACGGCCACTCCGGCCGGCCGTACAACTCCTCTGAGTCTCCCAGTCGATAGTGCCATAGCAGTCTTTCTTTCTGTACTTCTCACCTTTGATAAGAAGTATTTTAGGAGAGCTGCATCCATCTTTGTACTGAATGAAGCTACACTAACTAGTCTTGGTGACCAACATAATTTTTACAAGTATCAACTTCTCATTATGCGGTTCTGATATCCCCATTGTCAGATCTATTCAAAACGGTATACAGTCTTATGTCGCCGCCTACTACATTCTGCCAGTGAAGTGAGCAAGTAAAATCTCGTCCCCAAAAGTACAATATCCCGTCGGGATGGTACGTGGCAGAAATCAAAAGAAAGAGAAAACACAATGACTGTGAGAAATTTTGTAGCACTCAGCTTTTGTACAGAGCGTCTTTGTCGAAATCCATATGCAAGTCCTTGGTACAGCTGGTATAACTTAAACATTTTAACAGTTCACAATACATAAATAAACAAAAGTCTTTAGGTTAGTTCTGATTTACTACGTTCGTAAAAGTAGTTGAGACTGCACTATGACGATCCTTGACAGGTGCTAGTTGGAGCTGCTCGACAACTGAGCAAGAACTCGGCTGCAACTAGGCTAGAGCTGCAGTCGGGCGGTCTCTTACCCACGTGATTCGTGGCGCTGATGGCGCCTCAGCTCAGAGGGCGTGGCAGGCGTGTGGCCGGCAGGTGGGCGGCGCCGGTCGCTGCCCCTGCCGGGCAGCAGCGGACCCTCCACTGCCAACCTCTGTATACGGAACGACTGTTCCCCGCGTGGTATCGCCTGGCTACGTACGATACCACAGCCAGAATGCAGTACGAGGCGACACAAAATTGTACGTGGTTTTGAACAGATCTGACGATGGGGATATCCCAAACCGCGTAACGAGATATTATTAAAAATTGTGTTGGTGACCAAGACAAGTATAATTCCATTCATTTGCTGCACCTAGTTCAGGAAGTCGTCGTTATCTAATATGACCATATTTCATAAAGCTGAAAACAGGTCATTTATGAATCGCCTTTCTTAATTAGCGTTAATCTTAGTCTTTCAAGTTACAAAACTTAAAAGCTTACTTATGTATTTATTATTAATAAAATATAAATATCAAAGTGCTCAACGTAAGAATGAAGTCTTTCGTGATGGCACTGATATGTAAAACATTCTCGGTTTTCTTGCCGCGTTATTTCGGGATAAAATCACAAGATTTTGACGATAGCCTCCATCGTCATCGTCAGGAGCAACTGATTGTCTTCACTGCTACTGTGCTGGCCTTATATAGCCCGTGGACGGCTTCTGATTGGTCGGCGATTACGTACTGCTGTCGCAGACGGTGTCAATGTCTGCGCTGGTGGCGCCACCGCTTCCGTGGGAGCGTAAACGCTGCAAGAAATGTCTCTGCTGCTTCTCTGCATAGAGTGCTCGTTTCCATGCACCGCTCGGATCATATCGCTATCACGGTTGAAGGTCTTTTCATTCATTCTTATTTCAACAGCCTCCTTAATAACAGAATCCAACTATGTGGAGGCATAGGACAAAATGTTTGTTTCATCAAACAGTATTTCATGTTTGCTAGTAAGGCTGTGCTCCGCAATTGCCGATTTCTCTAGTTCTCTATTTTTAATATGCCGTTGGTGTTCTGCACAGCGGTCTGAAACGGTACGAATGGTCTGACCTATATAATTGCTTCCACAATCGCAGAGGATATTATAAATTCCAGGGACCCTGAGGCCGAGACTGTCCTTAACAGGTCACATCATCTCCTTAATTTTCTTAGGACGAAAAATCGGTGTTATACCCCGTCTACCCAAGACTCTATTTTGCTGGATATAGCGCCACAAAAAGGAAGAACCAAAAATGGCTCTGAGCACTATGGGACTCAACTGCTGAGGTCATCAGTCCCCTATAACTTAGAACTACTTAAACCTAACTAACCTAAGGACAGTACATACATCCATGGCCGAGGCGGGATTCGAACCTGCGACCGTAGCAATCGCGCGGTTCCAGACTGTAGCGCCTAGAACCGCTCGGCCACTCCGGCCGTCAGGAAGAACCACAATCAGTGTTTCATCCTGTGAGTGTGCAGCATTTTGACATTTCCTTTTTTTTTTGGAGAACGCTGCCTTTATATAGCGTGCACGATAGCCATTCTTTCGGAACACGTACTTCAGATGGTTAATTTCGAATGTTAAGTGGTCCTCGTCAGAAACGGTTTTTGCTCTATATACCAACATGTTCAAAACGGCCCTCTTCTGAACAGGATGATGGAAACTTTGTGCATTAAGGTATAAATCGGTTTGCGTCGGCTTACGGTACACAGTGGCCGAGACGCCCGTCCGTCTGACAATGTACTAAACCTTCCTTCCTTCTCCACCTCAACAGCAGACACACGACTCAGATTCATCGGAACAATCTTAAGGAAATATAAGTCATCCACGAAAGAATTGGCTTATAAGGCGGTTGTTCGCCCGATTCTTGAGTATTGTTCATCTGTCTGGGATCCCTATCAGGTAAGGCTGTCAGAGGATAGAAGATCCAACGAAGAGCGGCGCGTTTCGTCACGGGATCGTTGAGCTGGCGAGAGAGCGTTACGGAGATGGTAAACAAACTCCACTGGCAGAGGTTACGTTGTGCATCACGGAGAGATTTACTATTGAAATTTCGGGGCAGCACTTTTCAGGAGGAATCAAACAACATATTACTTCCTTCCACATACATCTCGCGTATTGACCACGAGGAGAAAATTCGAGAAAGTAGAGCCAGTACAGAGGTTACCGACAATCATTCTTCCCACGCACTATTCGCGAGTGGAACAGGGTTGGAGGGATCAGATAGTGGTACCGAAAGTACCATCCGCCATACACCATTAGGTGGCTTGCGGAGTATGATGCAGATGTGGATGTAGATGTCCTCGTGCTACATGAGAAAGCCGGCCGGGGTGGCCGAGCGGTTCTAGGCGCCTCAGTCTGGAACCGCGCGACCGCTACGGTCGCAGGTTCGAATCCTGCCTCGGGCATGGATGTGTGAGATGTCCTTAGGTTAGTTAGGTTTAAGTAGTTCTAAGTTCTAGGGGACGGATGACCTTCGAAGTTAAGTCCCTTAGTGCCCAGAGCCATTTGAACCATTTGAATATAAGAAAGATAAAGTGTGTACACTATTGACAGCCACTATACCAGACATACATACCATAAAATATTCTGATGTAGTATCAACGTCAACCTAAACATGTAGGTACATAGTAAGTGCTGGTGATGATCAGAATGAGTCTGGTATTTATGCAAGGAAACCGAGGCCAGCAGAGGGCACTATAGCTGGGGTACATGATTAACCAGATCGCAAATGTAATTATCAAAATGTGGTATGCGTAGTCATTCATTAAAATTACTTCACATGGCAAAACGAGCGTCTAACAATAAAACATGTACTGACATACTATACGTGGAATTGGATCCATACTTAAAATCTACATAAAAAGTGCAAATACTAATAATGTGAAGCCCCTAGCCTAGCAAGGTAAAACACACAATTGTATAAAAGCCCGTATAAAAAGTAAAAGATTAAAAACATCTATAAAATAAAATCTTCAAGCCTTGCAGATCAATTACGCTAAATGTAATTGTAAGGTAATTAAGGCAGCAGTGAGTACTAATTAAAAGTTAAAGAATCGACAGTCGATAATACATCCGGAGTGTGGTCCCAATGGCGACCCGCCGTGGCTCCTTCGTATGACGTCCTTGTCTTCCTGCGGCGGGATTTGCGCAGGAAGGCTCAGTCTCCTCGTCGCCCCGACCGCACGCCAATGCGCTGGCGCGCTCGACGCTGCTCAAACTAGTAGGCTTCTGAATACCATCATTTTGGCTAACCTCATTCTGTTGATTTCAGCAGTAATTCCGGTTGCCGTTTTCTGTGCACATAAATCTCCATTTCCTCGAGTAGGTTCAGTATCTGTCCCTTTGGCGCTCTATGTAACACTTTCATATCATTCCCTATGTTTCTTACCGAATGTTTTTCTCTGTCTGAATGTGTACCGAAAACGCTCTTATTTTTGGTTACATGTATGCTCTCTAAAACAAAAATAATAATGCATTGATCGAAAATAGTGCATTGATAATGACTAGGCACTAGCCGAAATCTGGATTTGCATAATAAAACCTGCAAAAAAAAAAAAGGTATTGCAATTCGTGAAGTAAATCAAAGAAAACTATTTAACTATCGCCACGACAAATCGGCTTTGTCAGAATTGTATGTAAAAAGAAACGTATGTTTAATACATTGATTCTTCAGTAGGCCTAATATATGTTTATAAAATTATTTTTGCTGTAATTACTACGCAAATTAATCATTACTGAAGACAAAATAAGCAGCACCTTTAAATGCGATTGCATGTCAGGAATATCCGTCTGAGACGAGAAACTTCAATACCGGGCATAAGACACGCTAGTAACTATAGAACCACTTATCCGATTTGGCTCTTTCGTTCTTTAGCTCGCTGTTGAAATTAAGTCAAACCCGTTGGAATACTGGCGTCATTAACTTTTATATCATGCGTAGATTTACACACGAGCAATGGGTGTAAAATTTTAAAAAATCTGTGCAGACGATACAATCTACGCGATCTAAACAGCGCTCCAAGCTAGCGCAATTTAAGAGTTAGAAAGTCTTTTTAGAATGTGTTTTGTGTGTAAATTGTACAGAAGTGAAATGTGGACGATAAATAGTACAGAAAAGAAGAAAACAATTTTTCACAATTCGGTGGTACTGGAGAGTGCTCAAGACTGGACGGGTAGAGCGGTTAGCTAATGATAAGGTCCTGAATCGAATCCGAGGGCAAAAGCACTTGCTGCAAGAAGGATTCGACTGATAGGGCACTTACCGTGGTATCAAGGAATCGCCACGATTCCTTGTGTGTGTGTGTGTGTGTGTGTGTGTGTTTGTGTGTGTGTGTGTGTGTGGAGGGGAGGAGGATGGGAATGAGTTAATATTGAAGAGGAAAACCGACGCTCGACTATTGGTACAATGATCGAGTGGATACAGGTTATAATAGCATTGCAGAGGGTAGACTACGTTGGGACGGTGCATCAGACCAGTCTTGGAACTAACAAAAACGGTGCGCTATGAAAATTAATAGTGAGTAAGCAAGGCAGGTCCGCGAGCTGCACTCGCTTCAGTTGGCGGACGCCTCGACTTAGAGAGACTCACTTTTGCATGCAGTGGACGCGCTGCGTTGCCCATTGTGGGCAGGGCGCACGTGACGCCGGTGGGCTGGCCTGGAACAGCTTCATTAAGAGCGGGCTGGCAGCTGGCAGCGAACCCAGGACTGGCGCGGCCGAGTGCTGCATTATTCAGCGGGCCGACACCCAGCTAATTGGCTGACGGGGCGGCCGGGACGTCGCCTGTGGTCTGACGAGCTGACTGCCGCGGCCGACCGGTCGGCGAGGCCAGAGTGTCGCGCTAAACGGTCTCCGTGCACTTGCTCATGAAACTTCGAGCTATCGGGCGCAAAACAGTCAGCTCTTTGCCAATAACCCAAGTCCAAATCCAGTCGGTGAAGACAACAAGGTCTCACACGATGCCCCTCCCGGTCTGTGGAGAAAAATCAAGTAAACCTGGGTGAATCTTAAACCGACAGTCAATTAACCACTTTCGACCGCCAAGAAAATCAATTAGATGGTATGTCCTCTGAATGGTAGCCGTGACCTCGGATGCGGTGTGTTCACAATATTTCATGAAAATGTTACAGTAGTTACACGGTAAATGATAGCAAATATAGTGAAGAACAAGAATTGCACACAGCGTATATAAAAAGAAACACATTTCAATGACAAACACACCAACAGAAAAACCACACAAATACCAAGCAAGAAGTCGGTATATTCCAGATAGGATGTCAAGATTGCTAATTAGTGTCCGTGAATGTGACAGGGAGAATTTTCTAACACAGATTCAAAGAACGTAAAGGAAACTTCCTGGCAGATTAAAACTGTGTGCCGGACCGAGACTTGAACTCGGGACCTTTTGCCTTTCACGGTCATGTGCTCTACCAGTAGAGGTTCGCAGGAGAGCTTATGTGAAGTTTGGAAAGTAGGAGACGAGGTACTGGCGGAAGTAAAGCTGTGAGGACACGGCGTGAGTCGTGCTTGGGTAGCTCAGTTGGTAGAGCACTTGCCCGCAAAAGGTCCCGAGCTCGAGTCTCGGTCCGGCACACAGTTTTAATCTGCCACGAAGTTTCATAACAGCGCACACTCCGCTGCAGAGTGAAAATCTCATTCTGGAAACGTAAAGGAAGTTGGAAGACTGAAAGTAACCACTCTACCATTGTCAAACATCTAATGAAGCTCTGGCATGAAACATTTAACATGGAACAGGATATGAAAATCATTAGAAGGAAAACATGGCATCAGAAAACTCCTAACACTACAGGAAAATTTTCACATACAAAGACCCCTTACAGTGAACAAGGAAGTAACAAATGACAAATTAATATAAATAGCTACTCACTGATAAATTACAACTTAACCTCCCTACCACTGACACTTCACTAAAAAAGGCAATTTCCTCCATTCAAATTCTTTCCCCGGTCCCTCTTCGCCCATAACGTCCCCCAGCACATACAACGAGACAGATAGCAAACAAACGAATATCAAACTGCATACAGACACCACAACGCAAAGAAAAGACGATTGAAAAGCAGAGAATGACTATAAACCATAACCACACACAACCAGCACACTTTTTTAAACACGTGCGTGCATGCACGCACGCACGCACGCACGCACACACACACACACACACACACACACACACACACACACACACAGAGTGATAGTTAAATGTGTTGGCCGACGCCGAAATCCGGACATCTTCATATGCACAGGACAACATCACAAAGTTCCATTGTGGTAGATATGTGATAACAAGGTTCCAGAAGATCGAAAGTAGAACCAAATAGTAATTTACACCTCCCGAAACTTGCACTGCAAATTGATGTTTCTTACGTAACAATAAGAGAATAACAAAACTGTAATGTAGTAACACATTATACGACATATTTACTATTTTCATACAACAAATATCTACTACCGGCCACTGAGAATGTTTCGTGAAAAAACTAAGGGAAACGCGTGGAAGAACGACAGAAAACATAAAAATAACGGAATTTTACACTATTTTACTGCACATCCTAACGGGATACAAACTGATCACTTAGTGCACATATGAGGTGAAACAATATTGAAATTTTGGACAAGATCTAATAATAAGGTACACTTGACTTTATACCAAACGCCGTGTAAAACATTTTGTAATAGAATATACAGAGTAACGATGCCATGCAAGTGTTAAAACAGGTTGTATACAAGGGGTGTGGAGGTAACTTACTACTGTGACATTAGGTGGACGTACGCTTCCGAAGACTGGTTGTTAATTTAACCCTGTGCAGCTGTTCTCTAAGCAGAGATGAGTAGTGAAAATCCTGCTGGTAGAAGATATATTCTTCGCTATTTTTGCCGTCTAAGGAAATTGAGGTAGATTCTAATATTTCCCGATCACCAGAGCTTGCACTTTCTTCCAGGGTTAAAACAGAGACAACTACATACTCTCACCTGGAATGATGACAGGTGTCTTTGGTGACGGTGGACCTCCCGCTGAATCATCCACCGTGTTAGTGCTACAGAAGAGATATGGGTTATGGCATTGGCTTTTTCTCTAGCCGTTCACTGTGGGTAACAATGCTGCCATTTACGTTAGCCAGTTACACTTCAGAAACTTTGTACTGAACTCAAAGAAGTAACAACTAGAAGGCGTTGCAGCACTCCTTAAGAGTTACGGACAGATACATAAAAATGAATACGGACATAGTATGATGGTTGTAATTTGACTTAAATCTAGTTTATGTATCTTTCCGAGAGGCATCTGAGTGTGTCCCCTCTGGAAATAAGTGGATGTTTAACACCAGTTCCGATGCCACTTACATTCCATTTAATAATTTTGTGAATCGTCTTACATCATAATTGCAAATATTTGAAATGGTTCTTATGTGTTTAAAACAGTCCTCCTCGCAAAATTTTTTTTCTAATGTTACACTGTTCATTTTTTCAGCAATTTTTGTAGTTAGATATTTGCAGACCACAAAATATAGTCTATTTGTGAATAAGAGTAAGGAGTGTTGCGGGCTTGGGCCGAAGAGTGGGGAAGGGAAGGGTACGTCTAAGTAATATCTTGGCTCGAGCGAGAAACCTTTCTACGTGTCTCCTTTTAGATTGAACGAAGTAGACTGTCACACATCATTTCGTGGCCGCGCCAGTGTGTTCATCCTGCTGGAATAGTGGACACAAGAGCCGATATTTGGTATGTAGACGAAGGGGGCTTTTGTTCAGCCAGGTGGTGATAGGTTAGTGTTCCCATAGTAACGTACTTCTAAGTGGTTTGTGGTCAAGGCCCACAAGGTGGCATTGAGGTAAGGGCTTGTGACTTTCCTGTGACGGGAGGTGTCTTGACAGGAAGCAGCAAATACAGGATAGCGTTGTTCGTGGGAGCAGGAATTGGACAATTGAAGTGTCTTATTTGACCCCTGAAGTTGATTAGCAGAAAGGCCAGGATGTAACATAAATTTCGTGGTGCGATTTTGAGTTCTCGTAGCCGGGAAGTCGTCACGTGGGCCTCGTGGGTGTTGTAAGTAAGGCGTGTGCACTTTGGGGCGGACATGATATGAAATACGATGAAGTAATCCTCAGGGATCAGTAAAGTTTTTCGAAAATTTGCCAAAGTTCACAAGTGCATTTCCTCTCGCAGGAGTTGAGTTCTAATTTTTCATTTCAGGTCATCTCGGCGAGTGCTGCTAATTAGAGAGCGAGCACGTGCTCGAATCGTCGAGGTCTCACAGTAGACCACAGAGCCAGTAGCTATCTGGGAGTTGTGTTTGACTGACTTGATGAGATTTAATTGATACAATGCCATTTGTTTCACTGGAAACCGTCTGTGTGTGCGTGTGTGTGTGTGTGTGTGTGTGTGTGTGTGTGTGTGTGTGTACGGTTTTAGTGCATATTTTGACAATCTGACTTCGAGATGAATTCCTGTTTTGTTGTTGTATTATCGATGGAACTTACTAGGAGCCATCTGGAGGCGATGTTGGCAGTCTACATTCTACAATTTAGCGGTCGAATTTTAGTAATATAGGATAAGTGACAATTTTAACCCTGTCTCACAGGTTAAAACGGGGCTGCCGATACCTATTTATAATGAATTAATGGCGTAGCAGTGCAGAGATTAACTAGTGACAGCCCATAAACATTTCCGAGTAAATATGGGATCACTACGTTGCGGAATTTGTCCCTCGCGTTGTACATCATGGATAGTACGTAGAGTCTGGATGTGGCCGCGAAAGGCACTTCGCGCGTGTTACTGAAACTCCAACCGCCGACGAAGGTAACGTTTCCAAAAGATACTCAAATGAGTTCCCACATTTTGGAGAAATGGTGTTAAATAGTCAGCACAGAGAGGCTGTTGGTAAAGTCTTGGCGTTGGTGTCACTTCAAACTCTTATGACAGCAAACGATTGGCTCGAAGATAACAGCGAAGTGATGCCGAGGACGGGTACAATGGAATTCATTTTCCAGGTTGTAAATAGTATCTGAAAGTATGAACAGATTCAAATTGCTAATTTTGGGAGATGCGGCGCAATAATAAGACGCTGGACTTGCACATACAAGGATGGCGGTTTACTTCCCTGTCCTGACTATAACGTTGTAGATTTCCTTTCTTTTAACAGTTAAAATAAATGCCGGGATGCATCCTATAAAAGTACGCAGCCGATTTCATTCCCAAACCCAAATTTGTGTTCCGTTTCTAATAACCTCTTCAGTTTTTGAAGAAATTGGATGTTCGTGCTTCCAATTTATTCGCCAATTCAGAATAAATTTACCACTGGACTATAAATGGCGGTAATGTCCTGGTGAGGTACTGGGACTGGAGTAGCCACACAACTAGGTGTCTACTGCAGTTTCCATTGGAACAATATCTCTAATACAAATTAAATTCCTGCACGTGAAGCCTCTCTGCAGTTATTCAACACCAGCACAGCAAAGATAACAGAGGTGAAGTCGAAGTAACGAAGTGTGGTTCTATGTTCTTGGTGGTGTAACACTTGTATTGTGGTAGCTATTTCTGTGCGAGAAACCTGCATACAGCAAGGTACGACTTATTTTGCACAGGACGCATGAATCAGGTAGGGGCATTTAGAGCTGTAAGTGTGTGCGTATCGCGCCAAAGGGAAGCAGCCGAGCACTGGACTGCTATTACCCGAGATGCTAATGAGACCAGCTTTACGAGCGATAAATCAGGGAGAGGCAGAAAGGCCAGCCCGGGAGCGCGAGGTCGCGGCTAACGAATAGTTATTGCGCGGGCGGAGCACTACTTCACCACTATCGCGGCGCAGCGCGCGGCCGACTCGGCGACAATTAAGTCTGCAGCGCGGACGAGCGCTGTCGCTGGGCAACAGCCGCTCTTGTGACATTTAGCACGAGGGTACAGGCAGCCGCGACCCTGTGCGCGCCGGTGGCTGCCTTTATTACCTCTGATAGCGGGTACGTCCAGTCTAGCTGCTACCGTGGGGACTGTATGAAAATTCTGAGAGCCTAGTTTAAGTAATTGACTGTCGTTAAAAGGACGGAAGGAGAGGAGGCGGAGTCCTGCACGTGCTATCTTCTGCACTTCTTATGGCCTGACTGGTTTATTGTTCGTGAGCAGTCAGCTACTTGGTCTGCAGCTGCCTTGCATTAAGTGAAACACACACACACACACACACACACACACACACACACACACACACCGTTTCGTCTACCCCTTACAAAGACCGAGTAATTCAGATGATATGAAAGCCAATCACACATTCAGGGGAAATTAAAAATCCAATGATCTCAGTGACGAGCCGACTGCATGCATATTGAGTTGGGAAACTTAATACTCAACTTTCGCCTACAAACACACTTCTCCTAGGGAGTCTGGACCCACCGGTCTGTTTCCGAAGAGCGGGACCGTCAGATAATAAGCTTAGAATAATTTTGGCATTGCACCAAGTGTATTATTAAAGAAGTCCGAAAATAACGGATAGCTGAAGTTCAAATTAACTTAGTGACCACGGTGGCGAGCAGGAAGACCTTTTTGCTCGGTGTCCTCGAGTGACTTCACTTCAGAATAGCCGACGAAAGAGAGTGGAAGTCACCTCCATCCCACCGCAAAAAGAAAAAAGCAATAGGAGAGGTGAGCGCAGCCTCCCCTGTAAGGATGGCTACGTGAACAATGCTGATGGTGGAGACACAGCCACTCTTGGCTCTCGTCTACTACGTTTCGTTTTGGATTGTCCGTGAGGAGCCGGCCGCGGTGGTCTAGCGGTTCTAGGCGCACAGTTCGGAACCGCGCGACTGCTACGGTCGCAGGTTCGAATCCTGCCTCGGGCATGGATGTGTGTGACGTCCGTAGGTTAGTTAGGTTTAAGTAGTTCTAAGTTCTAGGGGACTGATGACCACTGATGTTAAGTCCCATAGTGCTCAGAGCCATTTTTTTGTCCGTGAGGATTAGGGAGGAAGTTATGACATGTCATATAAATTTGGTTGCCTTTAGACGCGTCACAATGTATTTTGTCGTTCAAACTACTGTGATCGCAGCCAGCAAGTAAGCTAAGTCGAAGACTTGATGTACAATTATGCCACATTTTTGTAACTGATGTCCATGTTAACAGCTAAGTTGTGGAAAGCAAGTGCAATGTCGAGCCACACAAGCATTTAAAATGAGGCGGCAAAGATCATCCTTGCGTCGTCAGCACAGACATACATCACTAAATTGGCATTACCGTATGCAGGATCATTGGTGTCACTGAAGCCAGCAGTTTAGTAGCAATATGCGGCGAGCGCGAAGGACTTGTGAACAGCTGTTTACTTACTGATAGAACACTCGTAAGAAATGAGTTAAACTGATACAACTATGTTACCTTTAGAGTTTTGGCATAATGGTCAATACATGCGTCGTGTTTATCTGTAAGTTTTATTACAGCAGATGGAAGATTACAAGGAAAGGAACATGTCCTGATGTAAGCATAACTAGAAACATCTTACGTATCTTTGCTTTTGTACTGTATGTAAGCCTTAATAATCACATTACAGTTTGTCTTATCCGAAATACCCGGAATATTTAAATAGCTTATGCCTATTTTAGAGCGTTTAACAATCTAGTATTAAGAGACACAACTTAATATGTGTTTTGATCGACTGCGGCTTTTCTTTGAACAGTGTGCTCGTTATGAAAGTGCTCCTGTAATTAGAACGTATAGTTTGTCCTTGATAACAAGTGTCTTTATTCATCTAAGCGTTCCTAAGAAAACTAAAGTCATCTTTAAACGTGCATTTATGTAAATTGATGTTCTTCTCATAATACGATTCTATATTGTAGAAGAACAACCGATGGCCACGAAATGTTCACTTTCAATTGTTAAAAATAATAGTAGCGTTCTACGTTTGTCTAAACGAATGGTTCACCTACGGTTTGCTATGGGAGGAGAGTCAGTCACTTCTGAGAGTCGAAGAGAAAGGGAGCCAAGGTCTGCAAGGCGGCGTGTTCATTAATTCGTGATTATTTTGAAACATTTTCAAGAGTCAGAATCGATATCCAAGTGATGGGAAGTGTATTGATTATTTTATGGGTTTAAAATATTCCGCGAATTTTACTGTGAATGTAATTTACGTAATTCTTGGTTGAAAAGCTCAGAAAGGAAAGGGTTGAAGTGTTGCACGTACTACGAGTGGAATTATACTCCACATTTAATTCAAAGTTGGGCTCCTCATATTTTATTTTGTGTATGACGGAAGGTCATATGACCTGAGACTGTGTACGGGCTTACTCAAGTAATTCTGGTGCGCTGATTTTGGTGGCTGATAGGAATTTTAGTGAGTCTGAACAATGAATTCAGTATTTTTTTCAGTGGGTCCTTTTTATGACCGCTGTGTTCGTACTTTGGGCACACGCCAGTATATTGTGTCTTGCAAATGGTTTTTTATGATTGAGGAAGTTACAGTTTAAAGCAGTTGGTTGTTAGCCCCTATTGTATTTTTATCTAGGTACATACTACCAGATAGTAACGTTTATCGTGTACAGAGAGGTGGTTTATCGAGCTGTAGTCTCTAATTCTTACCGATCAGTAGATCAAGTAAAGGGACACACGGACCGGAGTTCATGTTTATAGACAGCGTACTTCGACCGTAATGAGTAACCATTCCGACGCGGACATCCAACCCTCTACCTTTATTTTAGTAGTTCAGCGTGGCGAGTAACAGTAAATTAAGATATTGTAGGTGGCAACGCGATAAGCCAACATCTCAAGAGGCTGAATTGTACATCTGCTACCAACTAAAGTGGTGGTAGTGGTGCACGGCTTTTTTTTTTTTATTATTGTTCATCCCGCATAGGCTGGGGATAATTTTGTCGCCACGGTTCCACATTACGACGATTGTTTATTGTAAAAATGTATACTGAAAAAGAAAGAAAATAAGCTAATAAAGTATAGTACGTGAAATCTAATCTTAAGTGCAAGGTTCTGAGCACTATTGGACTTAACATCTATGGTCATCAGTCCCCTAGAACTTAGAACTACTTAAACCTAACTAACCTAAGGACAGCACACAACACCCAGCCATCACGAAGCAGAGAAAATCCCTGACCCCGCCGGGAATCGAACCCGGGAACCCGGGCGTGGGAAGCGAGAACGCTACCGCACGACCACGAGATGCGGGCTTTAAGTGCAAGGGTTTTCATTTCTATTCAAATTAATGAATCATTTTATAAACAATTTGCGCTCAAGCTTCTACTGCAGCTAGTTAAACAACAATATACTAACGTTAAATGTGGCCAATGTACACAAACACAGTAAACCACAACTTTATAATACACCTGTTTACCTTTATCCTACCAAACCGGGAATGGTATGAGACAAGTTAAGGGTCTTGTATTGGAAGCCAGATATGCTATTAACAAAGTTATTGTTTATTCTATAGTTGGACCATGTAAGTCAAAAAGTAATCTTTAACAACATCGTGAAACTTTCCACTTAAACTGAGCAATATCAAACCAAGGCTGGCAAAGACAAAAGTAATCTGCTTTCCGAAGAAACAGGTTTTCCTCTTAAATTCAGCAATTATTGAGCTTGGACAGTGAAATAAAGAAATCAGTTGACCTTCGCAGTAGTGTAAGCATCTGGGTGTGAGTAACACCGTGGGAGGACTCCTATAGACAGAAGACTGAATGGAAGTAACAGAATCAATATGTCGCTATCTGTGCAGCTTGCTGGTCCAAAATTAAGGAAACTGAATTCCAACTGGAGTTAAGTAAGTAACTTAGAATGCACATTCAAACGAATGAAAGCGAAGTGCTCAGATTTCGAATCGCGCTACCGCGGATTGCGGAAATTCACCTCTGCTGCAAGGCGGCGGAATTCTGGGAAGCGGGCACAGACGGTCAGCTGCTTCCGTCTCTCTCGGTCAGTATCCGTGCCTCTCGAACCTCTTGGTCCCGAATCCCCGAAAAAATTCCTTCCTTCTGCTTAGCTCCCAATCTCCCAAAAAACACAGGTGAAGCTGTTAACTATAGTAATACCATCGTGACGGCCAAGAAATGCCACTAAATTCTCCAAAAAACGGGGAAAAGACAACGAACTTCCCGCTCACTGCGTACGCAAAGCACATTTAACCTTCACGAATTGTTGTTGGTGTGAAACCAAGTTGTTTTCGATTGGTCGACTGGTCTGCGCTCTGCTGTAGGTGGACCGATGGAAAATCATTGGCTGAATCAAAGTTTTGGAGCGAAAAACAGAGGCGACACTCCAACATTCTCTGGCTCCAGGGCGTCGGTCCTCAAGACGCCAGCACAGAACAGCCTGCTACCGTTCCACTTAGGGGGCGGCGGGGCAGCTGCGGACCACCGCCCCCTCGGCGGATGCCAACACACAAGAGGTGACAGTGAGGGAGGGACCGGGGGGGGGGGGATGGGGGCGTTCAGAAGGACGCCAAAGTTTAGGCCACCCCTAAGGGCATTGTTGAGGTGGTAAGATTTACTGACCACATTCTTTGTCGTTACAAAAGGGCGCTTCCATACACAGGGCCCAGTAGACCACCTACATAACAATGGCAAAATATGCTGGACCTGAAAAGAGTCGATGTCGCATAGAGGTATGTGATGGCCATGCTACACTATTATTTACCTGGGTGTAGCGAGAGGAAGTTACAGTTAGGCCACCATTTAATTTTACTATCTCTGTAACGTGATTCTACTAAGACAAAATAACTTTTCCTAGAAACAAAATAAAAAATATATAAGTCAAAGGACGTTTAGCTACGAGAGGGACATCAACCAGCACTACTGTCTTTTGGGTAACTTCGTTCGTTACGAAAATATGAACACCGCTGCAGAATGAAAATCTCATTCCGGAAACATCCCCCAGGCTGTGTCTAAGCCATGTCTCCGCAATACCCTTTCTTCGAGAGTGCTAGTTCTGCAAGGTTCGCAGAGGAGCTTCTGTGAAGTTTGGAAGGTTGGAGACGAGGTATTGGCAGAATTGTAGCTGTGAGGACGGGTCGTGAGCCGTGCTTGAATAGCTCAGATGGCAGAGCACTTGCCCGCGGAAGGCAAAGGTCCCGAGTTCGAGTCTCGGTCCGGTTCACAGTTTTAATCTGCCAGGAAGTTTCAATCGTAAATCTTTTTTAAATAGCACTCAATATTTTCCTTCAGTAATCCGCTTGCTTGCGTCAGAAATGTATCACAGTGTGCTATTCACGTTAACATGACGTTATTTAAAACGTAGGGGTGAACGTTAAGTATGCACTCACGGGGAATTGTTCGTACAGTTACAAGAATGAGTGCTGTTCCAGTGCCGAAGCACTCTAACATGTTTGAGAAGCCCGATCAAAGAAACACGGTTTGGTGAGGGGTAGGGGTAGGGGAGGGGGGGCTCCTGGCGCTCGGTTACTATCTAAGATAGGAACATGGAGTAAAAAGGTTTTGGTGCAGCCCGGACCAGCTGCCATTTGTATAGCCATTCGAATATCTGTCTTACTGCTGCTGTAAATTAAGCAAGGTTTGAACGACGAACCGGAGCTGGCGCCCAAGTGTGCGAATCGATTAATTCCTTTTGCAAAAGATGTTAACTGGGCACAAATTAATGCTCAGCTAATGACATCATTTGCATGCTCACGATCGGATTATACGTGGAAAAACGTTTTTCTGGGAGGTTTCTGAAGCTCGTCACTTCTGTCCTTTAAGTCGAACGAATCAGTCAAAACTTTGCACTAAGGCAGACAAATGGATGAGTTCAAAGCGATATCCAATAATTTTTATCCGTTGTCGAGATACGTTAGTTTAAAGTCGTGGTAAATGTAACACACAAAATTCATTCTTACTTGAACTGACTGCGCGGAAATGTTTTAAAGTGATTCAAATAAATAAAAAATGCATTCTTACGTGAACACTGAAAACTTGCTTTCAAAAATCTATCTCCAGTCGGATTTTACATGCAAGAAAATACGTTTTTATAAGGTTCTCTCTCTCTCTCTCTCTCTCTCTTTTTTTTTCTTAATACCCGCCAATGATGAACATGTGCGAATCGGTTCGTATTTTGTAAGGAGGTAAACACATGTAATTAATGGTCGTCCTATTGTTTCGTGGAAGCTTTATCGGTAGCACGATGTAAGCAACATGGTTTGAAAGACAATACAAAAGCTTATGCCGGATCAGTCGTCGATCGAATCAACAAAAATGCACATCGGTCCCCAAGCTATGCAGGTCTAATACCATAATTATGGTACAGAAAAAGTTGGGAAACATGATGAAAAATGCTCTTATGAAAAGAGTCGAATATGTCCGGCCAGAGTTAGTGATGTAAAAGAAGGGAACTAGCTTTTAGACTTATCTGGCAGCTTCAAAGACATTTATTTCGAAAAGTCTTGAAATATTCGCGCTTTTTTCCGAGTTTGCTCTTACTTCCCCAGCGTAGTGAGCGCTCTTAGCTGCAAGGTGTTTACACACCTCCATTTTTCAATTAATGGGCTAAAGTTCCTGACTCTCTGTCGAAAATCCAGAAGGTTCGCCAACCATAGTAAACAATATATAATATCATATGACTGAAGAAGATGTATGTAAATTTTAAAAGCATTTTTCTGCGGAGATGAAATTTCTGGTGGTGGCTTTGTTCGTATGGGGATGAAATCATGTATACTGTTACTTTACTTGACACGATCCATTACATTGCATGATATGGGTACAAATATTAGCAAGTAAAGCACGAATACGTCAATATGTTTTGATTAAAATGGCTTTGTGGCTGCCAGATAAGTTCAGAAGCTAGTTCCCTCCTTTTACGTACTTAATTCTGCCCAGTACATATTTGCCTTCTTTGTGCTATGTTAAGAGCATTTTTCATTCTCTTCATGTGATGATCGAGAAAAAGACTTTAACATTCATCGGTCAAGGTAGAGGCAGGTAATAATAAGAAACTATTCTACTCCATTTTCAACAGTTAGAAATTGGCGACTTATTTCATAACTGTTACACTTTCCTGGAACATTATCCTCGTGAAAGACATTCGAAAACCATAACTGCTGGTGCTGACATAACAGAAGTTCTTAGTATACGATATCATCTTAGACTGCTGAGAGCCAATTAAATACACTCCTGGAAATGGAAAAAAGAACACATTGACACCGGTGTGTCCGACCCACCATACTTGCTCCGGACACTGCGAGAGGGCTGTACAAGCAATGATCACACGCACGGCACAGTGGACACACCAGGAACCGCGGTGTTGGCCGTCGAATGGCGCTAGCTGCGCAGCATTTGTGCACCGCCGCCGTCAGTGTCAGCCAGTTTGCCGTGGCATACGGAGCTCCATCGCAGTCTTTAACACTGGTAGCATGCCGCGACAGCGTGGACGTGAACCGTATGTGCAGTTGACGGACTTTGCGCGAGGGCGTATAGTTGGCATGCGGGAGGCCGGGTGGACGTACCGCCGAATTGCTCAACACGTGGGGCGTGAGGTCTCCACAGTACATCGATGTTGTCGCCAGTGGTCGGCGGAAGGTGCACGTGCCCGTCGACCTGGGACCGGACCGCAGCGACGCACGGATGCACGCCAAGACCGTAGGATCCTACGCAGTGCCGTAGGGGACCGCACCGCCACTTCCCAGCAAATTAGGGACACTGTTGCTCCTGGGGTATCGGCGAGGACCATTCGCAACCGTCTCCATGAAGCTGGGCTACGGTCCCGCACACCGTTAGGCCGTCTTCCGCTCACGCCCCAACTTCGTGCAGCCCGCCTCCAGTGGTGTCGCGACAGGCGTGAATGGAGGGACGAATGGAGACGTGTCGTCTTCAGCGATGAGAGTCGCTTCTGCCTTGGTGCCAATGATGGTCGTATGCGTGTTTGGCGCCGTGCAGGTGAGCGCCACAATCAGGACTGCATACGACCGAGGCACACAGGGCCAACACCCGGCATCATGATGAGGGGAGCGATCTCCTACACTGGCCGTACACCACTGGTGATCGTCGAGGGGACACTGAATAGTGCACGGTACATCCAAACCGTCATCGAACCCATCGTTCTACCATTCCTAGACCGGCAAGGGAACTTGCTGTTCCAACAGGACAATGCACGTCCGCATGTATCCCGTGCCAGCCAACGTGCTCTAGAAGGTGTAAGTCAACTACCCTGGCCAGCAAGATCTCCGGATCTGTCCCCCATTGAGCATGTTTGGGACTGGATGAAGCGTCGTCTCACGCGGTCTGCACGTCCAGCACGAACGCTGGTCCAACTGAGGCGCCAGGTGGAAATGGCATGGCAAGCCGTTCCACAGGACTACATCCAGCATCTCTACGATCGTCTCCATGGGAGAATAGCAGCCTGCATTGCTGCGAAAGGTGGATGTACACTGTACTAGTGCCGACATTGTGCATGCTCTGTTGCCTGTGTCTATGTGCCCGTGGTTCTGTCAGTGTGATCATGTGATGTATCTGACCCCAGGAATGTGTCAATAAAGTTTCCCCTTCCTGGGACAATGAATTCACGGTGTTCTTATTTCAATTTCCAGGAGTGTAGATGACGTCGCAAGCATGTTATATGAGGGAGTACAGAACATTATTCACGAGGAAATACTCAAAAACCTTCGAGTGAGATGAATGCCGATTTCGGTGAACCCTGACCGAAACGAATTGAAAAAACTATTTTGGCTGCAGCTTTTGGACCTTTTCAAAATGAATCCAACCAACACCGTGCGCCATCTTGGTACTATCGACCAGACGTGCGTTCGCCACTTCAGACCAGATACCAAACGGCAAACGAGGCAGTGAGTGTGAAAGGTGGTTGTTAGTTCCGCAACCCCTCATCATTACAGAGATATGAGATGTTAACGTCTTCCGAGATGCACAGACGAAGAAACTCGGCAATGACCTATGTTTTTACGGACCACTGCTCATGTATCTTCGTTGTTTTCTTTCTCATCCCAGCTCTTTCTCGTACAATTCAAGTCTCTTTGGCCAAGTAAGGGTTCTAAGTAAGGTTTCCGTATGGGGAGCAGGACCATGAGAAAATGAGCTGCTGTTGGTCTAAGAGCTGAAATACATGTGCAGGTCTGATAAATGGTTTACGATAAATGATCGAGAATTCGTTGAAATCGGAAAATGGCCATTGGACTGTGAGTATCGTCAGAGGGTCGAAAGCCGTGACGTTTTATAAGCGTGCATTTAACACTCGTTAGCAAAGGTGAAAACAGGTCACAGACAAAATATAAAGTACCATAATGGCTAATGTTAGTCCACTGAACAGCACGTGTGCCGTAGCTAGAATTTAAGGCTTACATATATCAGTTCCAGAACTGAACGAGACACAGAAGGCAGATTACAAATGGTGCACTGTAAATTCTACCGGTAACACATTGAGAGGACTTTCGCAAACGATATTTATACTCTGCTACGTTCATTTCAAAGTCATTCTGTAGTTCGCATTCACTACATAAACAAAAGAAACAAGGGAGAAACTTAAGGACGGAGCAAACTATGTAGTGGCATTCTGAAGAACGGCGCAAATTACGTAGCTGAAGTTCATGAGAACAGTTTACCAGAGCTCCGGCTGCACGTTGATGACCCCATTCGATGCGGCAGCGTGCACTTCCAATCTTTTACAACAGACCAGTTTTCAGCCAGCCAAACCGAGAACTGTGTGCAAGGCGATCGGAAAACTTTAATCTCCATTCGCAAATCAGACGCGAGTAGAAATACAAGTGAGAGATGCTCCAGCTTCTCAAAGACAGCTCCTACTTTGCCGAAGAGCTCTAATAATGCGAGAGAGAGTGAGAAAGAAAGAGACGGAAATCCGCGAGCAGTCCGTAAAACCATGGTTCGATGTCGCGTTTTTCGTCTGTTCCAAATCAGAAGACGTCTATATTTTATGTCTCTGTTACGATGAAGGTTGTAGAACTAACGGCCATCTTTCAAGTGGAATTCGGTAGCCATGCAAAATGGTCTCTCCTTATTATTTACCTTAGACAAGATGAAACAATAAGTGGAGAGTACCTCGCCAGTTTTCTGGACCAGATGGGTGAAAAAAATAATGTTCAGAAAGCTACGTTGCAAACGAAGTAGTAATTTTTTTGTCACCAGTCACAAACGTCCTTTCGTAACAGGATTAATGAGTGATTTTATGGCAAATTGTTGAAATATCCTCCCCAGTTACCAGATTTGGTACTTATTTCTTCCACGAACTCACTCATGTAGAAACCTTACTGGAAAACATTTTGAGTCCAGTAAAGAGGTTAGGGCTGCTGTGGAGGGATATTATCGTACAAACTTCAAGAACGATAATTCAGGAGAGGGATCTACTTACCGGAAAAAATCCTCTGACGTACATCAGGAGCACATCTAGAAACAAATGCCTTTGTCTTAAAACGAAAAATATAATCTTTCACGTAAAATTCTATTTAAAATTTCTCGTGGGGCAAAAATTATAGCCCACTGTTGGACAGAGGTTGTTCCATAATTAACTACATGCAGTTACGTAAATGTCACCGGTTACTGTGAACTCAAGGGATATATAGCGCAGAAATATTTGACAGAATTTGTGGATTTGTCTTTGTATTGCGGGATAATCTTTGTGGGTTTGTCTTTGTACCGCGGGATAATGTTACTTTCACCAAAATGACGAGATTTACACCATGCCAGAGGCAAAGAGCTCCAGTAACCTGCTCACCGACTTTCTGCTCCGAGTACTTTTTTTCTTGCACTGCCTACAGTCCAGCGTGACTGGGAAATAAACGCACGTAACTCTTGTTAAAAAATAAAAAAACATAAGAATTGATGCACATAAGTATACAAAAATAGGTTTTGTCTGTCTTTTGAAA
The DNA here is from genome assembly GCF_023864275.1 of Schistocerca cancellata. Lineage (NCBI taxonomy): Eukaryota > Metazoa > Arthropoda > Insecta > Orthoptera > Acrididae > Schistocerca > Schistocerca cancellata. Next base: position 55,320,012 of record NC_064628.1, on the reverse strand, counting down.
ATCCAAATACATATTCTAGGATCACTCTATCATTTCAGTGGAGCAAATGAAGCCTGTCACGAAGAATTATCAAGGAATCGGAAAAAAAACAATCGTGTGAAACACAGCGTCTTTCATTGGCATACGATATCTTACTAATGGCAGTTGCTGAACAGCGGGTAGATTGCGTATTCTTAGATTTTCTGAAAGTGTTCAACCTACAAGTCGAATGTTCATTATAAGTGCAAGTAATAGGGTGCATCTCCCAAAGAAGTTTAATGGTACCTCTAATGTACTCAATGTACATAAACGATTTACCAGTTACAGCCAACAGCGCCATCAGACTGTTAACCTATGTCGCTGGCCTATCGGCCCTTCGTCGAAAACTTTTTTTTTCACATTTGACTGATTTCGTGCGGCTTGCCACGAATTTCTCTTCTATGCCAACCTCTTCATCTCAAAGTGGCACTTGCAACTAACTTCCTCAGTTATTTGTTGGATAAATTCCAATCTCTCTCTTCCCTACAGGTTTTTAGTCTTCACAGCTTCCTCAAAGAAATTTTTCCCCGATATCTTAATTGCTCTGTCACCCTGCCACTTCTTCCTGTCGTTATTTTCCAGCCGGCAGCTGCGGCCGAGCGGTTCTAAGCACTTCAGTCCGAAACTACGCTGCTGCTACGGTCGCAGGTTCGAATCCTGCCTCGGGCATGGATGTGTGTGATGTCGTTAGGTTAGTTAGGTTTAAGTAGTTCTAAGTTCTAGGGGACTGATGACCTCAGATGTTAAGTCCCATAGTGCTTAGAGCCATTTGAACCATTTTTGAACTATTTTCCACTTGTTTGATTCCTCACTGATCATGCGGAGAACTTCCTCATTTGGTTTCAGTCCACCTAATCATCAACATCATTCTATAACACTAAATCGTAAACGCATGGATTGTCCTCGTTTCGCGTTTCCCTCCAGTTTATGATTAACTTCCTTATAGTTCAGAGCTTCAGACCTATCTTATCAAAAAATTCTTCCTCAAATTAAGGCCGTTGTCCGATACTACAAGAATTCGTTTGGCCAGGACTACCCTCTTTGTCTGCACTACACTGCTTTTTCTGCCCTCCTTGCTCTACCCATCAGTGTCATTTTGCTTACATGCTAGCAGAATTCCTTTACTTCGTCCACTTCGTGGCCCTCAGTTTTGTTGTTAACTTTATCGCTTTCGTCTTTGTTCGGTTTACTCTCAGTCCATAATGTATTCTCATTAGATTATTCATTCCGTTCAGCAGGTCGTGCAATTCTTCCTCACTTACACTGAGGATAGTGATATCGTCAGCGAATCTTATCATCGATATCATTTCAGAATGAGTTTTAATCACACTTCTGGATCCTTCTTTTATTTTCATCATTGCTTCTTCGATTTATAGATTGAAAAGTAGGAGCAAAAGACTCAACCCCACTCTTATACCATTTTTAACCAGAGCACTTCATTCTTGTTCTTCCATTCTTATTTTTCCGTTTTTGTGCTTGTACATATGGAATATTTAACGTCTTTCCCTATAACGTACACGTATTTTCTTGACCAGTTTACATTGCCGAACACTTTTTCCTATGGATGTGTCTTGATTTTCTTAATGCTTTCTTCCGCTGGCAAACGCAATGTTGGAACTGCCTCTCTGGGGTCTTTAACTTTTCGAAAGCCAAAGTGATAGTCATCCAACAAATTCAATTTTAGTTTCCATTCTTCTGCACGTTATTCCTGTCAGGAACTTGGATACATGAGGTGTGAAGCCGGTTGTGCTATAGTTCTCACACGGGCCTGCCTTTGCGGTCTTCGAGATTGTGTGGCCGATATTTTTCTCAGAGTCTACATCTACATCTACATCTACATCTACATCTACATCCATACTCCGCAAGCCACCTGACGGTGTGTGGCGGAGGGTACCTTCAGTACCTCTATCGGTTCTCCCTTCTATTCCAGTCTCGTATTGTTCGTGGAAAGAAGGATTGTCGGTATGCCTCTGTGTGGGCTCTAATCTCTCTGATTTTATCCTCATGGTCTCTTCGCGAGATATACGTAGGAGGGAGCAATATACTGCTTGACTCTTCGGTGAAGGTATGTTCTCGAAACTGCAATAAAAGCCCGTACCGAGCTACTGAGCGTCTCTCCTGCAGAGTCTTCCACTGGAGTTTATCTATCATCTCCGTAACGCTTTCGCGATTACTAAATGATCCTGTAACGAAGCGCGCTGCTCTCCGTTGGATCTTCTCTATCTCTTCTATCAACCCTATCTGGTACGGATCCCACACTGGTGAGCAGTATTCAAGCAGTGGGCGAACAAGCGTACTGTAACCTACTTCCTTTGTTTTCGGATTGCATTTCCTTAGGATTCTTCCAATGAATCTCAGTCTGGCATCTGCTTTACCGACGATCAACATTATATGATCATTCCATTTTAAATCACTCCTAATGCGTACTCCCAGATAATTTATGGTATTAACTGCTTCCAGTTGCTGACCTGCTATTTTGTAGCTAAATGATAAAGGATCTATCTTTCTGTATATTCGCAGCACATTACACTTGTCTACATTGAGATTCAATTGCCATTCCCTGCACCATGCGTCAATTCGCTGTAGATCCTCCTGCATTTCAGTACAATTTTCCATTGTTACAACCTCTCGGTACACCACAGCATCATCTGCAAAAAGCCTCAGTGAACTTCCGATGTCATCCACCAGGTCATTTATGTATATTGTGAATAGCAACGGTCCTATGACACTCCCCTGCGGCACACCTGAAATCACTCTCACCTCTGAAGACTTCTCTCCATTGAGAATAACATGCTGCGTCCTGTTATCTAGGAACTCCTCAATCCAATCACACAATTGGTCTGATAGTCCATATGCTCTTACTTTGTTCATTAAACGACTGTGGGGAACTGTATCGAACGCCTTGCGGAAGTCAAGAAACACGGCATCTACCTGGGAACCCGTATCTATGGCCCTCTGAATCTCGTGGACGAATAGCGCGAGCTGGGTTTCACATGACCGTCTTTTTCGAAACCCATGCTGATTCCTACAGAGTAGATTTCTAGTCTCCAGAAAACTCATTATACTCGAACACAATACGTGTTCCAAAATTCTGCAACCGATCGACGTTAGAGATATAGGTCTATAGTTCTGCACATCTGTTCGACGTCCCTTCTTGAAAACGGGGATGACCTGTGCCCTTTTCCAATCCTTTGGAACGCTACGCTCTTCTAGAGACCTACGGTACACCGCTGCAAGAAGGGAGGCAAGTTCCTTCGCGTACTCTGTGTAAAATTGAACTGGTATCCCATCAGGTCCAGAGGCCTTTCCTCTTTTGAGCGATTTTAATTGTTTCTCTATCCCTCTGTCGTCTATTTCGATATCTATCATTTTGTCATCTGTGCGACAATCTAGAGAAGGAACTACAGTGCAATCTTCCTCTGTGAAACAACTTTGGAAAAAGACATTTAGTATTTCGGCCTTTATTCTGTCATCCTCTGTTTCAGTACCATTTTGGTCACAGAGTGTCTGGACATTTTGTTTTGATCCACCTACCGCTTTGACATAAGACCAAAATTTCTTAGGATTTTCTGCCAAGTCAGTACATAGAACTTTACTTTCGAATTCATTGAACGCCTCTCGCATAGCCCTCCTCATACTACATTTCGCTTCGCGTAATTTTTGTTTGTCTGCAAGGCTTTGGCTATGTTTATGTTTGCTGTGAAGTTCCCTTTGCTTCCGCAGCAGTTTTCTAACTCGGTTGTTGTACCACTGTGGCTCTTTTCCATCTCTTACGATCTTGCTTGGCACATACTCATCTAACGCATAATGTACGACGGTTTTGAACTTTGTCCACTGATCCTCAACACTATCTGTACTTGAGACAAAACTTTTGTGTTGAGCCAACAGGTACTGTGAAATCTGCTTTTTGTCACTTTTTCTAAACAGAAAAATCTTCCTACCCTTTTTAATATTCCTATTTACGGCTGAAGTCATCGATGCCGTAACCGCTTTATGATCGCTGATTCCCTGTTCTGCGTTAACTTTTTCAAATAGTTCGGGTCTGTTTGTCACCAGAAGGTCTAATATGTTATCCCCGCGAGTCGGTTCTCTGTTTAACTGCTCAAGGTAGTTTTCAGATAAAGCACTTAAAAAAATTTCACAGGATTCTTTGTCCCTGCCACCCGTTATGAACGTTTGAGTCTCCCAGTCTATATCTGGCAAATTAAAAGCTCCACCCAGAACTATAACATGGTGGGGAAATCTACTCGAAATATTTTCCAAATTATCCTTCAGGTGCTCAGCCACAACAGCTGTTGAGCCAGGGGGCCTATAGAGACATCCAATTACCATGTCTGAGCCTGCTTTAACCGTGACCTTCACCCAAATCATTTCACATTTCGGATCTCCGTCAACTTCCTTCGATACTATTGCACTTCTTATCGCTATAAACACGCCTCCTCCTTCACTGTTCAGCCTGTCTCTACGGTATACATTCCAATCTGAGTTTAGGATTTCATTACTGTTTACGTCTGGTTTCAGCCAACTTTCTGTCCCTAGTACTATATGGGCATTGTGACCGTTTATTAATGAGAGCAGTTCTGGGACCTTTCTATAGACGCTCCTGCAGTTTACTATTAGCACATTAATATTGTTATTCCCTGTTGCATTTTGCCTACTCCTACCTTGCCGCGTCTCAGGAGGCGTCTTGTCGGGCCTAGGGAGGGGATTCTCTAACCTAAAAAACCCCCATGTGCACTCCACACGTACTCCGCTACCCTTGTAGCCGCTTCCTGCGTGTAGTGCACGCCTGACCTATTCAGGGGGACCCTACATTTCTCCACCCGATAGCGGAGGTCGAGAAATTTGCACCCCAGATCTCCACAGAATCGTCTGAGCCTCTGGTTTAAGCCTTCCACTCGGCTCCAAACCAGAGGACCGCGATCAGTTCTGGGAACGATACTACAAATTGTTAGCTCTGATTCCACCCCGCGAGCGAGGCTTTCCGCCTTCACCAATTCCGCCAACCGCCTGTACGAACTGAGGATGACCTCTGAACCCAGACGGCAGGAGTCATTGGTGCCGACATGAGCAACAATTTGCAGTCGGGTGCACCCAGTGCTCTCTATCGCCGCCGGTAGGGCCTCCTCCACATCTCGGATGAGGCCCCCCGGCAAGCAGACAGAGCGAACACTGGCCTTCTTCCCCGACCTTCCCGCTATTTCCCTAAGGGGCTCCATCACCCGCCTAACGTTGGAGCTCCCAATAACTAATAAACCCCTCCCCCCGTGTGCCTGCTCGGACCTTGCTGAAGGAGCAGCCACATGTCCACTCACAGGCAGAGCGGGCGATGCCACACGGCCAGCCTCCACATTGACCCTCCGCCTCGAGCGCCGCGAACGCCGCTGAACCCGCCACTCCCCTTGGGGAGAGGGCGGCCCAACCGCGCCCGGTACCCGCGAAGATGTCTCGACAGCAGGGACAGTGTGTGAAGCATGTAACACCTGGGGTGTACCCTGCGACGCACCAGACTCCCCACTGCCGCTACACTCTGAGGCAACAGCCTGAAGACGGCTGACCGCGGCCATCAACACGCTCAGCTGTTCGCGAACAGTGGCCAGCTCCTCCTGCGTCCGTACACAGCAGTCACACATCCTATCCATCCTAAGAATCAATTTACTGAAGAGAGTTGTTCAACCTTTAACTAGACTGCTAATTCACTAAAGGCGGCTGTTCATTCACTAAACTGGGGTTGCTAGCCACTTCTTGTAGAAAACAATGAAAATTGCACTACCTGTCTCTGGACTGTATTGAAAACACTAGCACTACTGGCACTATGGTTGACTAAAGGGACTCTCTCTGACTGTATTCAAAACAAACACGAAATCTATGGAACGCTATTAATAGCACCAGACAATTAAAGCTTCCTAAAAGCAAATACACACGGAAGAAGAAGTGACAAGTAAGAAAAATACAGTTAATACTTAAATTAAGGTAGCTTGCTGCACAGCAGACGTGAAGCAGACGGCAGTTACGACGACACTGATGGTATGTCTCCAGACTCACAAATTCTACAAACCAGCTTGAGTAGTCATTTGTTTGCCACTTCCACAAATCCTCTTAGAAGTTACAAAGGAAGATTACCAGTCGCTAAGCGGTCACTTGTGTCACTGCGACCTTAAAGTTGCCTTGTCTGCAGCGGAGTATTGTTAGACGATCGTAAGGAAGTGCTGGAAGACTTGGATAAAATATCCATTTGAAGCAGTGAATGGCAACTCACTGTGAAGTTGGATAAATGCAATATAACTCCGATGATGAAATGGAATAACCAGACAGTAGCCAGCAGCAAGATTTGTCAAAATGCGGAAAGTATCATACTTTGTGTTACTTTGCCCCTTCTTCCTGTCCTTTGCGTCTTGTTTATTAAAGACTACTTCGAGTTCGCGCAATAGACTCTTGAATGCTTCTATGTCAAATCCACACTTGCCGACAAGTGCCTGTTGGTACCTAACTGGCAATTTGGAAAAGCAAAATTTAATGATTTCTCCGTTGCTATATGGACTATCTAAAAATTGATTCTTCTTGAGTAACTCATCAAGAAATTTGGTTGCGCTCCTATGCCCGGACACTTCCAGTTCAGGACAAAATATTATTTCCTCTTTAATCCTGTCTTGCGTTTCCTTTGACCAGTAGGTCCGCAGGAATGCACCAACAAATTTCTGATAAGTCCGACACGTCACTGCCACACCCCGCATCTTTTCCGCGGCTTGGCCTTCGATGTGTCCACACATGAATTCTAATTTTGCTCCCCCTGCGGGTTCGGGGGTTAGAATAGGCCCGCGGTATTCCTGCCTGTCGTAAGAGGCGACTAAAAGGAGTCTCAAACGTTTCGGCCTTCGGTAATGGTCCCCTCTTGGGTTTGACCTCCTTTTTTTTCCAAATTTACGTTGTTAGTGCGTGCCATTTGGGGAAGGACGCCTTACGTGGTGTTTTTCTATTGGTCCATCATGCACCACCATCTTGCTTGTTACCTATTGTCGGGGGGGGATTACACCCAACATCTTCTGGGTTGTCTCCTTCTCGTCTTGTGCGCCATCGTCTTCTCAGCGGCCACGACAACTGTGGACCCTTTCAACACCTAAAATCCAGCACGGTAGCCAGTCCGTTGTGGTGGGGTCGTCATGTACCCTCTTGGTGGTAGCCCCCTGACCACGCAGGGATCGCACTACAGATGCCAGAGCTGTTTCCTCCCCATGCATGCCAAGGAGTATGTGCACATCTTGTCTGGGGCACGGGGACTCCGGGCAATGGGATATCGGCCAGGTACCCGTTGCTTTGGCTGGGTGGCGCCCTTGGGGAGAGCCCTCGTTCGGAGTAGGTGGCATCTGGGCGGATGTGGCGCAATGAAGCGCAATAAATCACACCAAGCTGGTGGTCGCACGGCCACCAGCGTCTCTAAGCGAGGCAGAGTTGAGTTTGATGCTGCGCAATATGACCCTCAGTCGTTCCCCTCGTTGGCTGCGCCATGGGAGGGACGCCGATCTAGTGCCAAGAGGGAGCCTTACGTACCGCAATACCTTGTCTGCAGCAGGACTGATGGTGACTCCTTTCTTACGACGAAGCCTCTGTTTTTTGTGGAACACCTGGAGGATAAGTTTGGGGAAGTGGCGGGGTTGTCTAAAATGAGGAATGGGTCCATCCTCCTCAAGACGTCCTGCCCAGCCCAGTCCCGAGCGTTGCTCTTGTGTGATAAGCTGGGTGACGTCCCTGTTACCGTCACTCCCCACAGTAGCTTAAATATGGTCCAGGGGATTATTTACCATCGTGACCTCTAGTTACAATCCGATGACGAGCTGAGAGCCGACTTGGAACGACGTGGTGTACATTTTGTCTGTCGTGTACATCGAGGACCCAAGACTAACAGGGTGGCCACCGGTGCCTTTATCTTGGCCTTCGAGGGTGATGTCTTGCCCGAGAAGGTCAAGGTGATGGTTTACTGTTGCGACGTCAAGCCATATGTCCCTCCCCCGATGTGGTGCTTCCAGTGCTGGAAGTTTGGGCATATGTCCTCCCGTTGCCCATCAGGCGCTACATGTCGCGATTGCGGACGCCCCTCTCATCCCGATTCTCCATGTGCGCCTCCGCCTGTATGTGTCAACTGTGGGGAGCATCACTCTCCATGCTCGCCGGATTGCCCCGTTCTTCATAAGGAGCGGAAGATAATGGAATTTAAGACCCTGGACCAGCTTACTTATCGAGAGGCTAAACTGAAATATGAAAGGTTGTATCCTGCTTCCATTCGAACATCTTATGCTGCAGCCGCGTTATCGTCGCCCACGCGAGCGACAGTTGTTGCCTCATCTGTGCCGCCTTCAGTGGGCCCTCGGGGCTCTGCATCTCTGTCCGTCCCCCTCGTGTCTGGGGGCAAGCCTTCCTCTGTTGCCCCTTTAGCCGTTGGGGGTAAACCCTCTTCTGTCGCTCCCCCCACGCTTACTTCGGGAGTGACATCTCCACCGAAACCGGGGGGCTCGATCCCTCCCCCTCCTTCCCCACCGGCGTTGCCTCTGCCGGTTCCTCTCTCGCGGAAGGAGTCCCTCGGGGCTCTCCCTTCCTCTGTTTCTTCTCCTACCCCGCCGGATGTCAGCCAGTGGCTGAAGGTTCCGCCACCTGCTGGTCGTAGGGCTTCTGCGTCGTCGTCAGCCTCCGATGCTCCTTCAGAGAAGCTCTCCCAGCCCTCTTACCCTAAGGGCCGACGCGAGAAGAAGGAACAGAATGTGTCCAAGAAGAAGGACGTTCCAGCGGTTTCAGTACCGCCTGCTGTACATAGTCCTGGCTCCGGGGATGAGGTGGAGATCCTCGCCTCTGCTGCGGATCTCGCCCTCACGGAACCCTCGGGGGCCTTTCCTATGGACACAGCTGACTCTCCCCCGGTGGCGGCAGTTGGCTGTGAGGCGCCGTCTGCCTCTTAGTCGCATTCACGCCCTCCCAGTCCCTTCCTGCTTCCATTCTCCAGTGGAACTGCGGCAGTTATTTCCGCCACCTGCCTGAGCTCCGGATGCTTCTGAGTGTTTCCCCTGTTCTCTGCATTGCTCTGCAGGAAACTTGGTTTCCTGCAATGCGGACCCCCGCCCTTCGCGGTTATCGGGGATACTATAAGAACCATGCTGCCTGTCACCGAGCGTCGGGTGGGGTTTGCCTCTTTGTTCACCACTCTGTCTGTAGCTCGCCAGTACCCCTTCAGACGCCTTTAGAGGCAGTCGCTGCCAGGGTTGAGCTCTCGCCGGCTGTTACTGTTTGCTCTGTTTACATTCCTCTGGATGGGGAGCTCCCCCGCCATGTCTTGGCTGCGCTGCTGGCACAACTCCCGCCACCATTGCTGCTTCTGGGCGATTTCAATGCCCACAACCCTCTGTGGGGTGGGACTGTCTGCGATGACCGCGGTCGGGCCGTGGAGCATTTGTTGGCTCAGCTCGACCTTAGCCTCTTGAACACCGGTGCTCCCACACATTTCAGCGTGGCCCATGGCTCTTTCTCGGCCATCGATCTCTCCCTTTGCAGCCCTGGACTTGTCCCATCCCTCCACTGGAGGGTGCATACTGACCTGTGTGGTAGTGACCATTTTCCCATCTATTTGTCACTGCCCCAGTGTCATTCTTCTGGGCGCCTGCCCCGCTGGGCTCTCCACAGGGCTGACTGGCCGGCTTTTACTTCCGCTGCAACCACTGAGTCTCCCCCACAGGGTGACATTGATGAGGCGGTCTGTGTCTTAACCACGTCAATTATTTCGGCGGCCGAGGCTGCCATCCCCCACTCTTCTGGACTCCCTCGGAGGAAGGCTGTACCCTGGTGGTCGCCGGAGATTGCTGAGGCTATTCGCGACCGTAGGCGGGCACTCCAGCTTCATAGGCGGCACCTGTCTCTAGAGACCCTCATCGCCTTTAAGAGGTTTCGTGCCTTGGCCCGTCGTCTTATTGCCCAGCGTAAGCAGGCGTGCTGGGAGAGGTACGTCTCATCCCTGGGCTCCCATGTCTCCCCCTCGCTCGTGTGGTCCCGGATCCGGCGGATTTATGGATACCAGACCCCAATGGGTGTCCCTGGGATCTCCCTGGACGGCGCTGTCTGCACGGACGCGGCCGCCATTGCTGAACACCTTGCTGCGCACTTTGCTCAGAGCTCTGCGACTGCAACTTATCCCCCCGCCTTTCGCTCTCTCAAGGAGCGGGCCGAGCAGACGCCATTATCATTCCACATGCTTTGTTCTGAAAAATACAGTGCTCCTTTCAGCGAGAGGGAATTCCTCGCTGCCCTCGCCGATTGCCCTGATACAGCACCAGGACCAGACTGCATCCACGCACAGATGCTGAAGCATCTCTCCAGGGACTGCCAGCGACACATCCTCATCTTTAACCGCATTTGGAGCGAGGGCGTGTTCCCGTCGCAATGGCGAGAGGGTGTTATTGTCCCCATCTTGAAGCCTGGTGCGGACCCACTGGCAGTGGACAGCTATCGTCCCATTACCCTCACCAACGTTTTGTGCAAATTGCTCGAACATATGGTGGGGCGGCGTTTGTGTTGGGTCCTTGAGTCGCGCGGTCTCCTCGCTCCATCCCAGGGTGGCTTCCGTCGGGGCCGGTCTGCAGCGGACAATTTGGTGCGGCTGGAATCTGCTATCCGTACGGCCTTTGCCCGACATCAGCATCTCGTTGCTGTCTTGTTTGATCTGCGGAAGGCGTATGACACCACATGGAGGCATCATATCCTTGCTATGTTGCATGAGTGGGTCAGCTCCCGGCTTTTCTTCAAACCTTTTTATTGCGCCGCTCTTTCCGGGTGCAGGTGGGTGCCGCCTCTAGTTCATCTTATATACAGGAAAATGGGGTCCCGCAGGGCTCGGTGTTGAGCGTCTCCTTATTTCTGGTGGCCATTAATGGTCTGGCTGCAGCCGTGGGGTCGTCGGTGTCTCCTTCTTTGTATGCCGACGACTTCTGCATCTCCTTTCGCTCCACGACTACGGGAGTCGCCGAACGCAGGCTGCAGGTAGTCGTTCGCAAGGCAGCATCGTGGGATCTGAATCATGGTTTTCAGTTCTCTGCAGCCAAGACTCACGTTATGCACTTCTGCAGGCGTCGGACGGTCCACCCTCATCCTGAACTTTACCTCGACGGGCACCTGCTTGAAGTGGTGGACACTTGTCGCTTCTTAGGACTTGTGTTTTATGCCCGGCTCACATGGGTTCCTCATCTTACTCAGCTGAAGCAAAAGTGCTGGCGGCACCTCAACGCCCTCTGCTGCCTCAGCCACACATCTTGGGGTGCTGATCGCTGCACGCTGTTGCGATTATACAGAGCCCTTGTGCAGTCCCGGCTTGATTATGGGAGCCTGGCCTATGGGTCTGCATCCCCCTCAGTGTTGAAGTTGTTAGACCCCATACATCACTGTGGGGTTCGGCTTGCAACTGGCGCTTTTCGTACAAGCCCCGTGGATAATCTACTGGTGGAGGCCGGGGTTCCCCCGCTGCGGATTCGCCGCCATAGACTGCTCGCCGACTATGCTGTCCATGTGCATTGCTCGCCGGGCCATCCCAATCGTCGCCTTCTTTTCCCTGTCATGGTCCTCCATCTGCCCGAACGGCAACCTTGGTCTGGGCTTTCCATAGCTGTCCGCATCCAGTCCTTGCTGTCGGAACTGGGCTCATTCCCTCTTCTGCCTCCCTTCCGGGTCCGTGCACCTATGCCTCCCTGGTGTTTGCCCCGGCCATCCGTCCGTCTGGACTTGGCACAGGGACCCACGGACTCAGTTCCGCCTGTGGCCCTCCGTCGCCGTTTTCTTGCGCTCCTCGCCTCATTTTCGGACTGTGAGACTGTCTACACTGATGGTTCCCTGGTTGATGGTCGCACTGCCTACGCTTTTGCTCACGCTGCCCATGTTGAGCAACGCTCCTTGCCGGCTGGCTGCAGTATTTTTACTGCAGAGCTGGTGGCCATATTGCTCGCTGTTGAGCATATGCGTTTCTGCTCAGGTAGGTCCATCATCATCTGCAGTGACTCCCTGAGCAGCCTTCAGGCCATCGACCGCTGCTATCCCTCTTCTTCTCTAGTGTCCTCTATTCAGGAGTCTGTTTCCGCCATTGCCCGTTCTGGTCGTTCGGTGGTCTTGGTTTGGACGCCAGGTCACGTTGGCATCCCGGGGAATGAACGTGTTGACAGGCTGGCCGAAGGGGCGATCGACGCCCCAGCTTTGGAAATCGGCCTCACGGCTCGCGATCAGCAGCTGGTGTTGCGCCGTAAGGTGCTTGGGATGTGGTCTGCTGAGTGGCGAGGCATGACAGCTCCTAATAAACTGCGGGCTGTCAAGGAGACGACCGATGTGTGGCGCTCCTCCCTGCGGTCTTCTTGCAGGGACTCTGTTATCCTGTGTTGGCTCCGCATCGGCCATACATACCTGACGCACGGCCATCTTTTGCGTCAGGAGGTTCCCCCCCTGTGTCGGTGTGGGTCCCGGCTGACGGTCGCCCACATTTTATTGGAGTGTCCCCGACTGCGCACCGTCCGGCAGTCTTTTAATCTCCCTGGCACTTTGCCTTTGGTTTTAAGCGACAATGCCTACGTGGCTGATAACGTTTTACATTTTATCCGTGGTAGTCCTTTTTATGATTCCATTTAGGGAGGTCCTGCTCCTTTCCCTTTGTGTGTCTCTTGTCCTCGAGTCTCTCGTATTTGGTTGCAGATTTTAGTGTGTAGTCGGTTGGTTGACTCTTTCCCTTTTTTGTAGTCGTGGTCAGTCAACCAGTCTCCGGCCGTCTTCTTTTCTTCTGTTTCTCTTTGTCTGGTGTTCATCTGTACTCTTCGTGTCTGTAGTGTTCGTTACCGCATTTGTGTTCTTTTAGGGCCTGGGGGGAGTCTCCTTCCCCTTGGGGTTTTACCTGCTTCGTGCATTTATGTCTCGCCTGTTTTTGGAATGGGGGACTGATGACCTTAGCTGTTTAGTCCCCCTTAAACATCCCAACAACCACCATCTAATTATGCCTGGGTTGGCCATGATGCCAGTAATGAATTTGTGAACTGCATCACCCAGCTCTTCGGATGCATCGACCCTCCATTATCTTTGAACTTCTGGAATTTTAGTATCGACAGGAAGTGATTGTGATCAAAATCCTGTCTGATCCTCTCACTGGTGTTGTCACTCGTTTCCGATACTTCCACGTCTGCTGAGTGTCCTGCTCTATCTTGCTGATAACTGTGATGTGCTACCTCTGTATCACAGTGGAAGTGGCACTCAGAATTCACTCTCCTAAGTGGGCTATAATTATTGGAGCTATTACTCGCTGTTTCTGCGTGTGCATTGTTAGTTCCGCACTCGGTCATTGGGCTAGAGCACGGCGGGCTTTTCCTCGGAGACACAATTCTGTGTATTCCATCATTGGAATCCGAACGCGCAGTGCTCGTGTGCCCGTTTTGCTCTAGTTTTGCTATCCGACTCTCTACTTCTTCCATTCGTTTCGTGGTGTTCGCAACCGCGATATTACCTTGAGTTTTTAAGAATGCTAGGGATTTTGAGTGGGATTGTGTTGTACGTCGCAAGCGCCCTGCGAGTTTAGAAGTTGCTTCCGCGACTTTCATTGCCCCTATTGCTGCCAGGCCTGCTACTTTTTGTGCAGCCAATGACATTTGTTTTACTTCTCCACATTCTTTCTTTATTGTTAGTAATTCCCCACGAATTTCCCCTATATGCGAAATTATTGCCTCAGTGTCCTTCTTACGCTGTTCGTCAGCTTCTTCCTTCTCCTTCTTACGTTGTTTCTCCTCTTCATCCTTCTCCCTCTTACACTGTTCGTCAGCTTCTTCTTCTTACGTTGTTTCTCATCTTCTTCCTTCTCCTTCCTACGTTGTTTCTCCTCTTCTTCCTTCTCCCTCTTACGCTGTTCGTCAGCTTCTTCTTTCATTGATCGTAGGAAGCTCAGTATTGGGTTTACGTCATCTTTTTGATCCTCTTCAAACGTGGGAGATGTAACTCTGGACACCTGGGCGCTAGAGCTCTGACGTGGCCGAGCTAGCCCCTGTCTGCTCTCGTTCGTTTGATTATAAACTTCTGTTACTGTCTCGACCTGTGTGCCTGTCTCTGTTTCATCCTCTACTTCACTATCATAATCACGGCCGCAACGCTGCTCTGAGATCGCGTCCAAATCACCTTCCTCATCAATGACCCTGGCGTCCTGTCCTGCTAAAAATGTGCCCATCTCATCTCCGAACCTATTCCCGTCAGTAAACTGCCCCTTATCCATTATGCTATCCTCTTTTGTTTTAGCTTCGCTCGATAATAGTCGTGCCTTACTTCTCGTTATCATTCATGAAAAACACATTTATCTAAAATGCACAATAGAATTCACCTACTCCATATATTTTTACACATAGACATAAAATTTCAACAACACCTCTCCAACGCTGTAATTATACGCACGATTTGTTGTGGTACAGAAACCGCACACAAACCCGACAAAGTGTGATGTGATACGGACACACCATCAAAGCAACACAAAAACAATGAACAAAAGAATATATACACTGAAAACAAAAACTGTAATCATGCGCCGCTACTTAAAACTAAACGCGGAACTACCAGAAAAAAACTTGGGTATTAATCAATAAAAAATTAAGCAAAAAAAATTCTGAGTGTCCCTACTACTAATAATACTTGCTTATCAGCGATTCACGGGAAAGATCCGAGGCTAAGGGTCGCCATTTTATGCGAGGTGCCGGGACAAGCAGTGTATTTAACACTAAATTCTTCTAGAATCTCCATATGTAAATGATGTTCTAAGCCCCCCCCCCCCCCCCCCCCTATTCTAACTCCGACTTTTGCTGTTGCACATGGATTAAAAAATATACGTGAACTGACTGTAATCAACCCTGCAAGTGGAGTAGAAAAGAGTTTGGCACCTGCAATAATTTAATTTGATAAATAAGTTAAATAAAGGAAGGTTTCATTAACGTAGTGAGAAATGATGGGTTGCTCTACCGATTAACAGAATGAAAGTTCTGTCCAAAATAACAATATGATTTATTAAGACTAAACACAAAATAATAAACAAAAACACATGAAACATTTATAATACATCAAATTGGCTCAAATTGGATACTCAAACAAACGCTATGAAGGTGAAGTTGTCCCTAAACTAGATTGTGAGGTTTAAGATGAAGTGGTATGTGGAGCCAATTCCTTGCCACTCAAATCTTAAGAGAGACACACAGCTAACCCAACATTAATTGCTGCTACTCAAGACAGAACAAAGTTAGAAAAAGACGAACAGGCGCGCTCTGCTGAGCTCTGATTATCACCTAGGAAAATCCCTATCTGCCGGTGCTGCGGACATACATTACCAAACTGTCTTCTTAACTGCCAGAACACGATCTGGCGTACCGGAGGCGATGGCTGGTTGCTTCGACGTCCTCGACGGAAAGGCGAGAGCCGACTACCTAGAGCACCCGTACAGGCCGAACACACAACATTCCCGCCCCCACGACAGTGGCCGTGGTTAAACGTTCCAATCAGCAACTCGAAAACCGGCGGAAAATTCCACTCTATTGCCGGAGCACTACCATTCCACCAATGGAGATTCTTGGCGCCAATTTCTGCGCTGATTTTGCTACGTCACGGAGCTATGCCCTGAGCAAGCCAATCACAGTTACTATTTTGCAGAAAGCGCGGGAATTTTCCCGCCACAACTGCCTGGGTACACAAGTCATTCCCACGCCTCGCTGGTAGCCCACCAGAAAGTGTTTTCGCTAAGTTTCTGCGAAGTAACGGAACCTCTAGCTCAGCCGCTAGTTCAGACCCCTCCAGGCGTGTCTTTTGACAATGTCGGCGTCTGCAAAGCATTCACTTGACTTCCTCACACCCGTCGGCTTAACGCTTTCCAGATCAGCAGATCCCGCCTGTCACCGGACCACCCGAGTGACGAGAGACGCTGCGTGGGAAGTCCGCGTGTGAAGGAATAGCGACTTTTCACTGCATGCAATTAGAGAGGAAAATCGTAAGATAGAAATATGAGAGGGGGCTCATGCCACCTCTCAATGTCTTTAGGTTAGTTAGGTTTATGTAGTTCTAAGTCTAGGGGGCTGATGAGCTCAGATGTTAAGTCCCATAGTGCTTAGAGCCATTTGAACCATTTAAGTCTTTCATTAGCCTTTTCTAATACCGATTTTACATGATCGTCCTATTTCATATCGCTTCTTAGTAGTAGCTCTAAATACTTCCCAAAATGTTCATCAATAATTTGGTGGGCATGTACTATCGGTTTCTTTCTCCTTGTTGCAGGCATTTGTTACGTTTATGGACTTTTAAAGAGTGTTAACATTCACAATCACTACACTAAGTGGAAATTGTTCCAGCCTTTCTGTAATTTCTTACTTTCGTCTCTGTAGAACATTCGCCATCCAATATAATGTACTCACTTCTGTTAAAGAAACATTTCTGAATATTGTCTCATTTTAGATGGTAAACCTTATGACTTATCTTGGTCTGTAATCGACGAATGTGATTCAGTGTCGAACGCCTTTTGGAAACTCAGGAACATGATATCTTCCTGTACCTATTGTTTGAGTGTTGCTTACCTTGCGTCGGCGGCGGCAGTGGCGGCTGTCGGCGCGAGCTGTGAATCTGAAAATCTATTCGAAATCTCTGTCAGCTGTTAAACACGAGTCAGATACATTTGCTATGTCTTCGGTGAAGCCGAGACTCCTCGGTATTCCCTAGCTAAGTTAATTGGCATGGTACATGCTATTAGGCTGGAATAGCGCGTACGTTATTGCCCTCAAGGCGCTCGCAAGCGTTAACTGTATGTGCTCGGTGCGATTCTCCGTACTAGGAAACTTTGAAGTTTAACTCCTTACGAGGTAAGACGAGCCTGTGAACAAGTGTTCACATAATGCCTGTAGCAATCGTCTCAGCGCAGTGCGAACTGCCATGCTCAAACCATCGACGATTTATGCCAGAGAAGGGCCAATTACTCTGTCCGAAATTTGCC
Organism: Schistocerca cancellata; assembly: GCF_023864275.1. NCBI lineage: Eukaryota > Metazoa > Arthropoda > Insecta > Orthoptera > Acrididae > Schistocerca > Schistocerca cancellata. Next base: position 55,302,992 of record NC_064628.1, on the reverse strand, counting down.
TATATAAAAGCTGGTGGTCACATGTTTTCTTTCTGGCCAACCAGAGCGTTCGTACTTTGTTATAACTCCGCCCACGAGAGTTTTTGTAGCCTATCACAGATGGCGTTTCTTTCGTGGGGCATACTTTAAATTTTGCTATGTAATACTGAGATAAGTAGCTTTTTCTTCCACGTGAGATTTTAATGCAGTTGGCTACAACGAGTCACCTATGTTTTTAGTTGGGTTTCTCTGGACGTTTTATCTCTGGACGTTTTATCAGGCATCTCCCACCGTGTTTCTACAGAGTGGCTTTCCGAAGGGTCATTGTTAAAAGCAGAAACAAGGGGTGGCTTTTGCCGATGGCATACACAGTGGCGGCAGGAGTCTCATTGTGTCCGGTGGCCCCGTGGCGAAAGGTGTCGAACTACATGGGACTGGCATTGCCATCATAAAATTCTCTTTCCCTGGGAACTGCGTCTCGTAGCTCGGGCCGAGGAAATTACTTGTGTGCAATTATGAGTGCGAGTGTTAGTGGTTTATATTCATGAAATGCTAGCTTATTTATTACATCAGCATTTTAATAACATTCGTTCAATTTCACGTAACTGTGTCATGTGACATATCGAGTTAATCGGAATTGCTTCAGGAATTCAATGTAAGGTGTGTTATTTGATTGACACCTCACAAGTAGTCGTTTTTGGTCTCGCGAGTACAATTTTGGAGAAGTTCATTACCGTGATCACAGTAGTGACACTTTGAATGGCTTCGAGCCATCCAGTTGCGTGTCCATGATTATAAGCACTCAAATGATGTCTTTCACACGTATTACCATACCACGCAGAATGTCGTACTAATCGGTCCCATATTAATCTCCATCAAACATCGTACTGCTTGAACTGTTGAGCACTTACAGAGTGTTAGGGCGCTGGTTTCTCTGCAATTAACACCTCCCGTCGTTAGACTTCCTTTTACTATCATTAGTCGGGTACCCAAAGCAACTTCCTGTTATTCTGTGGCAATGTCTTAGCAAGTGTTAATTGTCAAGCAGTGTATGAACAAGAATGCCAACAGAATACATGGAAATCCTGGTCCACTTGGGCACATGACTCATACCCAACCACAAAGAACTGTTTTGCTTTCAGTCAGAGTGCCGAGGAAAAGTAAGAGTTACTGTATGCAACCATGACATTGGGAAATAAGTTCATACTACGTGAATGCAGCTGATTATATTTGCAATATGTAACTTCCTGAGATTTACAGTAAGTTGCGTAAGCCAAAAGCATGCAACGATCTCAACAACAGATCTGTAACAACTTGGAGTGAACATCATAACCAACGACTGCATGGCTGACCAGAACCAAGACAGACTCAGGAGAAGATGGGCACTGCTCAACGCCGAAGTTCAACATGCGTGTTCTCGCGGCAGGCATCTAATTGGACGCCATATCCAAAGAGCCTCCTGTGAGACATGCCATGTGTCCAACTACTTATGTGTCCAAAGAGCTGCACAAGACAGTCCGGCATCAGTAATAGTGTATAAACGTGCATGCACTTTTGGATAAGACAGCGCTTTGTTAAAGTATGAATGAAGCGAGTCGACCAACAGACGCCTTTGAAAGACTACTAATGAAGTCTGAGATTAATATAAACCTAGATAAGGCAGTGCCACCGAAAATCGTTTGACGACAAATGCAGATACAAAACATTTTTGACATGCTATTGCCAAAACTCTTGTGAACTAGGTCAATGCAGAAACAAGACTTCACTAGTGCTGGGGGTACAAACCCTGAACTACTGAAGCATGCAATATGGTGAGACTTGAGTATTGTTACACTGTCATTTACTGTATAACAGCTTACGTTTTTAGAAGCCCTTTGAACTGTACGAAGAGGACCACTTGCCAAATGTAAATAGTATGCAATACCGGCATCAGGATGTCTGTGGTGGGAAGAACAGAGCCAGTGGGAGACTCAACATCATTCATGTTGTGAACTTTCTCTTTATTTTAACAGAACACACCAAGTTAGGTTTCGTAAACATCAATTAGAAAAACACCCTCAGTGGTATCGACTACAGACGCAGAAACAGAATAATTTATAGCCATATAACTGTACCAGATTGATTGATAGTGAACAAGTTAAATACAGTACTAAAATCAGTATCAGTACAATAAAAGGGCTAAAAACTCTTTCTAGAAAGAAACTTGAAAATTTACAGTCCACAATAGACGTATACTCCGCAGATAAGCACCATACAAGAAAATTACTTTACCGCCGGATAGCAGAGATACACAAGGCACACGAGGGAAATATCCAGACAAAATCGATGTTAAGTATTGCGTCCTGAATGGTGGAAATAGTGAGGACCTTAATGAAACTAGAAGATCTTAAATCTCCTAGTATTTGGCCAGTTCAAAAACCAACAGTGCATACGAGGAATAAGATTAATAATCATACAGTTGGCCATGTCACACTTGCTTAAACACATTTAAGTAAATAAATATTGTAATTACTCAACTGGAAAATTAGCCAGTTAATGCTTCAACAGTTACATGAGCTAGAAATAAAAAAAATTAAAGGAATCGACGTGCTATACAGTGCTGTCTTGACAAGGCGAAGTAGGCTTGGAAAGATTAAGTGTTAAAGGACGACCTGCATTCGGCTGGCCGTTCTGTCGAGCGGGGACTTGCTCCGCTTCCGGACGCTGCGCCTGCTCTATCAACCAGGCAGATCTCACCCACGTCCCACCAAAAGAAACACACGTGGTAGCCTAATTAACAGAGGAGTACAGAATTTAGTAGAGGAATTGGACCAGGCGTCCACTGTACACCGAACACCGCCGCGCAACAGTCAAAATAACTGCAACAAGAAGAGCAAGAAATAATTTTTCAGTGAATTAACGGAGTCAAATAAATGAAACGTGTAAGACGGCCAAAATCGAAACACAGTTTCATGTATAGTTACCGAGCAGGAAGTACGATTGCCAACGTCGAATTGCACCGAACTCGCGCCACATGGGCGAGGGGTAACAAGTAACCGCCAGGCGGAGCCGAGCGCTAAACTCCAAGCAAATGCTTTCGATTGGCTGACGAACACTGACTAAAAGGAGACGGAACATATCTTTTGAATAACATTATAGCCGCGCGAGGTAGCCGTGCGGTCTAGGGCGTCGCCGGCCGGAATGGCCGAGCGGTTCTAGGCGCTTCAGTCTGGAACCGCTGACCGCTACGGTCGCAGGTTCGAATCCTGCCTCGGCCATGGATGTGTGTGATGTCCTTAGGTTAGTTAGGTTTAAGTAGTTCTAAGTTCTAGGGAACTGATGACCTCAGATGTTAAGTCCCATAGTGCTCAGAGCCATTTCTTCTAGGGCGTCTTATCACGGTTCGCGTGGCTCCTCCCGTCGGATATTCGAGTTCTCCCTCGGGCTTGGGTGTGTGTTTTGTCCTCAGCGTAAGTTAGATTAAGTAGTGCGTAAGCCTAGGGACCGATGACCTCAGCAGTTTGGTCCCATAGTCCTTACCACAAACATTTTTTTAACATTACAGCCACGTATAAGGTAGTAGTAACAATTGCAGAATAAAGTCCTCACTGAGAGAAACTTAATAATTAAGATAAAGAGGCCCTCACAAACACCCTTACAAACAATAAAAAATCACAGTCGACTTGATAGTATAAACACACAATGAGACAATAAATGAAATTTTGCGCTCCAGTAATAGTACATGCAGGACGTGGCACATGAATAAACCCACGTAATATTTAAATGCATGCCGCCACAAATACGACGCCTTACGGTAGCCAGCTAGGAAGTTAAGATCGAAATTCGCAAATAACACTCAGAATGGAGCATTAAATAAAGAAAAAAATTCCGTAGTTTTACAGGAGAGCACACGCAACTTTCCTGCATAGAGAGAGAAGCGGGATCAACAACCAGAAGTCTGATATGGAACCGGACGTGAACCTCGAACAAACAACCAGAAAACTACCGAACTAAACAGTCACTTTACTGGTGCAGGAAATGGCAGTTACAGTTATGGTTACTGCCGTTGCTCGGCTCACTCGCATCCGATAAACCAATAGATATGACCAACTGTCAGAGTCGAGAGGAATCTCTAGTAGCTGTAGATGTAGGACGTATGCAGCAGACCTCAGTAGTTACGGTGGCTAGAACAATTGCAAAGTCGAAGAGGAAGAAGAAGGTTCTGCTGTTAGGTTGTTCTCATGGCAGAGGTGTAGGCCAGCAGTTGCAGGAAGTGCTGGGGAGTGAGTACCAGGTCACCAGCATTGTGAAGCCTAATGCAGGATTGGCTCAGGTGACTGTTAACATAGGGGGGTTATGTAGGGATTTTACTAAAGAGGATCAGGTAGTGATTGTGGGTGGGGCTGGTAATAGTATTGATAGGGATGGGAGTATGACATAGATGGTAACCTGGAAAAGATAGCCACTCAGACTGGCAACACGAATGTGCATTTCGTGGAACTGTTTCAGCGTCACGATCGGCCTCATCTTAATACAGCCGTCAGGCGTAATAACATGAGACTTGGGGGTGCGCTGATGACAGAAAGCATGGGTCACATTTCAGTGGTGTCGGTGGAGTCTATCAGCAGGACGGGTTTCACTAGACGTGGCCTGCACCTCAACAGGTATGGGAAGGGGAGGTTGGCAAAGCTTATAGGTGACAGCATAGGTGGGGTGGGTGGGATCACTCATGGGAAAATTCCTGCAGTAGTCGGTGTTAGAGCTGCACATTTTTTAGATTGAAGTCAGCTGATAGGTATTCCTGCTTAAGGGAAGTCTCTCTAACAAAGGAACCACTTTCAACAAAGCTTAGGTATCCGAGTAATGAGGGAATTAGTATATTTCATCAAAATATACAAGGTATTAGAGATAAAGTTAGTGAACTGCTTATAGATGTTGACTCTGAAATTATTGGTATATCTGAACACTTCTTAAATAAGGAGATAATTCAGAGGCTTCCTTTACCAGGATACAGGTTGGCTGGCAGCTTTTCGAGGAGCTCTTTGCGGTGTGGGGGAGTAGCCATGTAAGTGAAAAACGGTATCCCATTTGAGTCAATTGATGTTTCAAAGTACTGCATTGAAAAGGTGTTTGAATGCTGTGCAGGTGTGGTTAAATTTAACGAAGCTAAACTTGTAACTGTTGTTATTTATAGATCCCCAGACTCCGATTTCACAACATTTTTGCTAAAGCTAGAGGACGTTCTTGGTTCACTTTATAGGAAATAAAAAAAGTTAGTTATATGTGGTGACTTCAATATTAATTGTATAAGTGATTCTGCAAGGAAGAGGATGCTGGTAGACCTCCAAAATTCATATAATCTTATGCAAACCGTATTCTTTCCAAGGAGAGTGCAAGGGAACAGTAGAACAACCATAGACAACATTTTTGTTCATTCCTCATTACTAGAAGGGCATTCTGTTAGCAAAAAGGTGAATGGCCTTTCAGATCATGATGCACAAATTTTAACTCTAAGAGATTTTTGTGCTGCGACACGTGTTAAATATAGTCATCAGCTGTTTAGGAAAGCTGATCCAGTTGCTGTAGAGACCTTTGTAAACCTTATCAAGGAACAAAAGTGGCAAGATGTTTATAGCGCTGATACAGTAGACGATAAATATAATGCTTTTCTCAAGACTTTTCTCGTGCTCTTTGAAAGTTGCTTTCCGTTAGAACGTTCAAAACAGGGTACTAGCACAAACAGGCAGCCTGGGTCGCTGACTAGAGTGATAAGAATATCTTGTAGAACAAAGTGGCAATTATATCAAAACGTTAGAAACAGTCAAAACCTAAATGCAGCAGCCCATTACAAACAATACTGTAAGGTGCTTAAAAATGTTATTAGGAAGGCAAAAAGTATGTGGTATGCAGATAGAATAGCTAAGTCGTAAAGGAAGTTGCTGGTCTGCAGATACAGGTCGAGGATATAGAATCAGTGCGTAGTGGGAATGTCCGTGTTACTGATAAGTCGCATATATGTACAGTATTTAATAATCACTTTGTGAATATAGCAGGTGAACTAAATAGAAACCTAGTCCCAACAGGGAATCATATAGCGCTCTTAGAAAAAAGTGTTCCGAGACTGTTACCTGAAATGCTCCTCCATGATACTGACAAGAGGGAGATTGAGTTAATAATTAAATCACTAAAGACCAAGAACTCTCATGGATATGACGGGGTATCTAGCAGAATACTGAAGTATTGTTCTACGTATGTTAGCCCAGTACTTAGCCATATCTGTAACTTTTCCTTTAGGAGTGGTCGGTTTCCTGACCGATTAAAGTACTCGGTAGTGAAGCCACTTCATAAAAAGGGGGACATTTATAATGTTGACAATTTTAGATCTATTTCTATGCCATCGGTGTTTGCTAAAGTTATCGAGAAGGTTGTATATACAAGGTTACTGGAGCATTTAAATTCACATAATTTGCTGTCAAATGTTCAGTTTGGTTTTAGAAATGGTTTAACAACTGAAAATGCTATATTCTCTTTTCTCTGTGAGGTTTTGGATGGATTAAATAAAAGGTTGTGAACGCTAGGTGTTTTCTTTGATTTAACGAAGGCTTTTGACTGTGTTGACCACAAAATATTACTGCAGAAGTTGGACCATTATGGAGTAAGGGGAGTAGCTTACAATTGGTTGGCCTCTTACTTTAAGAACAGAAAGCAGAAGATAATTCTCCGCAATATTGAGAGTGGTAGTGATGTTCAGTCGCAATTGGGCACTGTTAAGTGGGGCGTTCCCCAAGGGACGGTGCTGGGGCCATTGCTGTTTCTTATTTATATAAATGATATGCCCTCTAGTGTTACAGGTGATACAAAAATATTTCTGTTTGCTGATGACGCCAGTTTGATAGTGAAGGATCTTGTGTGTAATATTGAAACAGTATAAAATAATGTAGTTCATGAAATAAGTTCGTGGATTGTGGAAAATAATTTGATGCTAAATCACAGTAAGACTCAGTTTTTACAGTTTCTAACTCACAATTCAACAAGAACCGATATTTTGATCAGACAGAATGGGCATATTACAACCGAGACGGAACAGTTCAAGTTCCTAGGCGTTCGGATAGATAGTAAGCTGTTGTGGAAAGCCTATGTCCAGGATCTTGTTCAGAAACTAAATGTTGCCTTATTTACCATTAGAACAGTATCTGAAATAAGTGAGACTTCAACACGAAAAGTAGTCTACTTCGCATATTTTCATACACTTATGTCGTATAGTATTATTTTTTGGGGTAATTCTTAGAAAGGGTATTTTTGGCTCAAAAACGGGCTGCTCGAGCTATATGTGGTGTAAGTTCGAGAACCTCTTGTCGACCCCTATTCAATAGTCTGGGAATTCTGACATTGCCCTCACAGTATATATTTTCTTTAATGTCGTTTGTTGTTAGCAATATTAGCCTATTCGCAAGAGTTAGCAGCTTTCACTCAGTTAATACTAGGCAGAAATCCAATCTGCATGTGGAATGCACTTCCTTGACTCTTGTGCAGAAAGGAGTGCAGTATTCTGCTGCATCCATTTTCAATAAGCTACCATAAGAACTCAAAAATCTTAGCAGTAGCCCAAACTCTTTTAAGTCTAAACTGAAGAGATTCCTCATGGCTCACTCCTTCTATTCTGTCGTGGAGCTCCTGGGAGAGCTAAAAAATTAAGCAAATTCCAGTGTTACATTGTTGATTTTCTTTATTTAAACTTACGACTTGTCACCTGAATATGTTTTTTTTTTATATTTGATTTTACCTGTTTCTAATATCGTGTTATAATTTCATGTATTGACTCGTTCCATGACCATGGAGACTTCTCCTTAATTTGGTCCCACGGAACAATAAATAAATAAATAAAAAATCTGAAGGTCATGCGACATATCCATGCAACGATCCAAGGAGGACACCGTGGAGTCAACACACAAGTTCAGCACACCGGCGGTTCGTCGCCCATCTCCAGCTCCTGTCAGGCGCTGAAGCACACAAGCTCTTTCCCACCGCCCGCGCCCCACACCTCCAAAGGTTTGCAGCGGCCATGACCGAGGTGGTAATGGTTCTCAATCCAGGAACCCTCCTGATGTCTCTTCCTGGTATCGCTGCTAAGTTCAGAGCTGGTGACTGTTCCGAACTTGTACAAGCCATCAACTGCCGTCCCGTTACTCGCCTCGACGCCAGGTTCCGACTCGTCCGCGTCACCCAGAGCGAACTGTTTCACTTTCACCGTCTCACCGTCACTGCCTTCGCACCTCCGATCTCCGCGCGAATCACGCCCTCCCGAGACAAAGACGTTCTACTAGAGACCATCTAGTGACTTGGCAGAAAAGCCTAAGAAATTTTGGTCTTATGTCAAAGCGGTAGGTGGATCAAAACAAAATGTCCAGACACACTGTGACCAAAATGGTACTGAAACAGAGGATGACAGACTAAAGGCCGAAATACTAAATGTCTTTTTCCAAAGTTGTTTCACAGAGGAAGATTGCACTGTAGTTCCTTCTCTAGATTGTCGCACATATGACAAAATGGTAGATATCGAAATAGACGACAGAGGGATAGAGAAACAACTAAAATCGCTCAAAAGAGGAAAGGCCTCTGGACCTGATGGGATACCAGTTCAATTTTACACAGAGTACGCGAAGGAACTTGCCCCCCCTTCTTGCAGCGGTGTACCGTAGGTCTCTAGAAGAGCGTAGCGTTCCAAAGGATTGCAAAAGGGCACAGGTCGTCCCCGTTTTCAAGAAGGGACGTCGAACGGATGTGCAGAGCTATAGACCTATATCTCTAACGTCGATCAGTTGTAGAATTTTGGAACACGTATTATGTTCGAGTGTAATGACTTTTCTGGAGACTAGAAGTCTACTCTGTAGGAATCAGCATGGGTTTCGAAAAAGACGGTCATGTGAAACCCAGCTCGCGCTATTCGTCCACGAGACTCAGAGTGCCATAGACACGGGTTCCCAGGTAGATGCCGTGTTTCTTGACTTCCGCAAGGCGTTCGATACAGTTCCCCACAGTCGTTTAATGAACAAAGTAAGAGCATATGGACTATCATACCAATTGTGTGATTGGATTGAGGAGTTTCTAGATAACAGGACGCAGCATGTCATTCTCAATGGAGAGAAGTCTTCCGAAGTAAGAGTGATTTCAGGTGTGCCGCAGGAGAGTGTCAGAGGACCGTTGCTATTCACAATATACATAAATGACCTGGTGGATGACATCGGAAGTTCACTGAGGCTTTTTGCAGATGATGCTGTGGTGTATCGAGAGGTTGTAACAATGGAAAATTGTACTGAAATGCAGGAGGATCTGCAGCGAATTGACGCATGGTGCAGGGAATGGAAATTGAATCTCAATGTGGACAAGTGTAATGTGCTGCGAATACACAGAAAGATAGATCCTTTATCATTTAGCTACATAATATCAGGTCAGCAACTGGAAGCAGTTAATACCATAAATTATCTGGGAGTACGCATTAGGAGTGATTTAAAATGGAATGATCATATAATGTTGATCGTCGGTAAAACAGATGCCAGACTGAGATTCATTGGAAGAATCCTAAGGAAATGCAATCCGAAAACAAAGGAAGTAGGGTACAGTACGCTTGTTCGCCCACTGCTTGAATACTGCTCAGCAGTGTGGGATCCGTACCAGATAGGGTTGATAGAAGAGATAGAGAAGATCCAACGGAGAGCAGCGCGTTTCGTTACAGGATCATTTAGTAATCGCGAAAGCGTTACGGAGATGATAGATAAACTCCAGTGGAAGACTGTGCAGGAGAGACGCTCAGTAGCTCGGTACGGGCTTTTGTCTAAGTTTCGAGAGCATACCTTCACCGAAGAGTCAAGCAGTATATTGCTCCCTCCTACATATATCTCGCGAAGAGACCATGAGGATAAAATTAGAGAGATTAGAGCCCACACAGAGGCATACCGACAATCCTTCTTTCCACGAACAATACGAGACTGGAATAGAAGGGAGAACCGATAGAGGAACTGAAGGTACCCTCCGCCACACACCGTCATGTGGCTTGCGGAGTATGGATGTAGATGTAGATGTAGATGTAGATTGATCGCGCAACGGTTCAGTAAAACAAGGTAGATATTGAGCAATGTTTTGCGTGATTTGACATAGCGGTGTGAGTTTGCGCTTAAGCGCTTGACCACAAGCAAGGTCTATGACATCGTTTCACAATACTGTCTTCATTCGGTGTTGGAGGCACCCTTCCCAAAATTGGTGAATCTTAAAAGACGGTAATGCTGCCACGTACATAGATGGAAATATCTGCAGTTTGGTTCTATGACCATGATAATGAAATGTACGTCCTTCCCAGTCTGACAAAGTCTCTGGAGTTGAATATTATCAAATCTTTGTCGTCTGTATTGGAAAAAACATTTCAAGATCTACAGTCCGCTTCAACATATCTCGAGAATGACAAACAAACCAAGTTCTTAACAATGTTGTGCCGACTATAAATTCGCTTTTGTATTTATTGTGATTAAACTTTCAAAATGCCGTAATCCAATTTTTCAGTTTTTCTCAGGAATTATAACACTTGATTATTTACACGATAGCCACAAACAACTAACTACACATACGTCTCTGAAATTTCACATCCTGCTGTCTAGAATCTTAATTTCATATACATGCTGTTTTGTCGTCATTAATGAGATCTCTGTGTTAGCAGAACTGCGCCCTTTGAGAGGACTACGGAGTCCCTTATGCCTTAAAATTCGAGATAAAGCCATAGGGTGCTACTGGCTTTTGAAACTTTGATCGGAGACATGGGAGTACTCGAGTAGCTCAGCCAGTGAAAGCGTTACCCGTAATAAACAAGGATCTGGATTTTATTCTGCCTGCAAGTTTATTAAGGTTTTTTCGCTTGGGACGATAGTTACTACGTCCGCATCGTCGTGATTTTGAATTTTAATGGCTGCTCAGATGTTGTTGCTGTTGGACAGGAATGTTGAATAGCGAAATAGAGCCGACCGGAAAGAATAAGTTTATTTTATCTTATGGTTGTAGTTTGCGTGTGGAGGCACCTCCGAATGACCTCTTACAAGAGGATCTTACGAACTGCTGTACCCTCTTCCATTTTCTTCATACTTGTATGATATGAAAGCCACTGACTGGACATCAGTTTTCTAAAAAGGTACAACGCAGTTTTCAAATTACTCGAAAAGAATCGCCATTGAATGTTATAAGATTTCCAAGCACTGTGACGTACAAAATCTTTGCGCATTAGGATTTAAGTAGTCGGTAGCTGAGTGTGTAGCGCTAAAGACTGATCTGTAAGGTCGATAGTCTTCGTTCTGTTGAGTTCATACGCAACGTAATACAAGGGTTGGACAAAAATACTGAAACATCGCGAGGAATGTATGCTTGAAAACAAATACAGTTACTAGCCTAGCGGGTTGTACTATTGTATTTGACCGCAACTGATCAATGTCCTCAATACGTTGCAAGTGTCGGTCGTGGCCAGTGTAGATGTGAGTGTATTATGTCGCAGCTGGGTGACTTGGACCGCGCGGAGTGGCCGATCAGTTTGAGGCGCCATGTCACGCACCACGCTGCCCCTCCCACCGGAGGTTCGTGTCCTCCCTCGGTCATGGGTGTGAGTGTTGCTCTTAGCATAAGTTAGTTTAAAGTAGCGTGTAAGTCTAGGGACCGATGACCTCAGCAGTTTGGTCCCTTAGGAATTCACACACATTTGAACATTTTGAGTGACTTCGAAAATGGGCACATTGTTTGTGCGCGTAGGGTTGGTGCTCCCGCAGCTTAGGTAACAGTGTGTTTGACGTTTCAAGATGATCTAAGATTTTTGCTGCATACAGGGAACGTGGGAAAACATAATCCGCTAAGTCACAACGCGGACGAAATTTTGTGTTTAATCATTGTGACGGGTGGCAATTAAAGAGAATTGTGACGAAAAATAAGAGGAAGACAGCGGCAAAAGTCACTGCAAAACCAATGTCGCTCTCGCGAACCCTGTCAGCACTAAAAAAACAAAAGAAAAAAAAGAAAAAAAAAACAAACAGGAAGGTAACTCTAGAGGCAGGGAATTGCAGGGCAAGCTGGAATTCCAAAACCGTTCATCAGTAACGTAAATGCCCGTATCTACACCTACATCCATACTCCGCAAGCCACCTGATGGTGTGTGGCGGAGGGCACCTTGAGTACCTCTATCTGTTCTCCCTCCTATTCCAGTATCGTATTGTTCGTGGAAACAAAGATTGTCGGTATGCCACTGTGTGGAGTCTAATCTCTCTGATTTTATCCTCATGGTCTCTTCGTGAGATATACGTAGGAGGGAGCAATATACTGCTTGACTCCCCGGTGAAGGTACACTCCTGGAAATTGAAATAAGAACACCGTGAATTCATTGTCCCAGGAAGGGGAAACTTTATTGACACATTCCTGGGGTCAGATACATCACATGATCACACTGACAGAACCACAGGCACATAGACACAGGCAACAGAGCATGCACAATGTCGGCACTAGTACAGTGTATATCCACCTTTCGCAGCAATGCAGGCTGCTATTCTCCCATGGAGACGAACGTAGAGATGCTGGATGTAGTCCTGTGGAACGGCTTGCCATGCCATTTCCACCTGGCGCCTCAGCTGGACCAGCGTTCGTGCTGGACGTGCAGACCGCGTGAGACGACGCTTCATCCAGTCCCAAACATGCTCAATGGGGGACAGATCCGGAGATCTTGCTGGCCAGGGTAGTTGACTTACACCTTCTAGAGCACGTTGGGTGGCACGGGATACATGCGGACGTGCATTGTCCTGTTGGAACAGCAAGTTCCCTTGCCGGTCTAGGAATGGTAGAACGATGGGTTCGATGACGGTTTGGATGTACCGTGCACTATTCAGTGTCCCCTCGACGATCACCAGTGGTGTACGGCCAGTGTAGGAGATCGCTCCCCACACCATGATGCCGGGTGTTGGCCCTGTGTGCCTCGGTCGTATGCAGTCCTGATTGTGGCGCTCACCTGCACGGCGCCAAACACGAATACGACCATCATTGGCACCAAGGCAAAAGCGACTCTCATCGCTGAAGACGACACGTCTCCATTCGTCCCTCCATTCACGCCTGTCGCGACACCACTGGAGGCGGGCTGCACGATGTTGGGGCGTGAGCGGAAGACGGCCTAACGGTGTGCGGGACCGTAGCCCAGCTTCATGGAGACGGTTGCGAATGGTCCTCGCCGATACCCCACATTGTCCCTAATTTGCTGGGAAGTGGCGGTGCGGTCCCCTACGGCACTGCGTAGGATCCTACGGTCTTGGCGTGCATCCGTGCGTCGCTGCGGTCCGGTCCCAGGTCGACGGGCACGTGCACCTTCCGCCGACCACTGGCGACAACATCGATGTACTGTGGAGACCTCACGCCCCACGTGTTGAGCAATTCGGCGGTACGTCCACCCGGCCTCCCGCATGCCCACTATACGCCCTCGCTCAAAGTCCGTCAACTGCACATACGGTTCACGTCCACGCTGTCGCGGCATGCTACCAGTGTTAAAGACTGCGATGGAGCTCCGTATGCCACGGCAAACTGGCTGACACTGACGGCGGCGGTGCACAAATGCTGCGCAGCTAGCGCCATTCGACGGCCAACACTGCGGTTCCTGGTGTGTCCGTTGTGCCGTGCGTGTGATCATTGCTTGTACAGCCCTCTCGCAGTGTCCGGAGCAAGTATGGTGGGTCTGACACACGTGTTCATTTTTCCATTTCCAGGAGTGTATGTTCTCGAAACTTCAAAAAAACCCCGTACCGAGGTACTGAGCTTCCCTCTTGCAGAGTCTTCCACTGGAGTTTATCTATCATTTCCGTAACGCTTTCGTGATTACTAAATGATCCTGTAACGAAGCGCGCTGCTCTCCGTTGGATCTTCTCTATCTCTTCTATCAACCATATCTGGTACGGATCACACACCGGTGAGCAGTATTCAAGCAGTGGGTGAGCAAGTGTACTGTAACCTACTTCGTTTGTTTACGGACTGCATTTCCGTAGGATTCTTCCAATGAATCTCAGTCTGGAATCTGCTTTACCGACGATTAATGACGACCGGCGTGGCCGTGCGGTTCTAGGCGCTTCAGTCTGGAACCGCGCGACCGCTACGGTCGCAGGTTCGAATCCTGCCTGGGGCATGGATGTGTGTGGTGTCCTTAGGTTAGTTAGGTTTAAGGGACTGATGACCTCAGATGGTAAGTCCCATAGTGCTCAGAGCTATTTGACGATTAATTTTATATGGTAATTCCATTTTAAATCACTCCTAATGCCTACTCCCAGATAGTTTATGGAATTAACTGCTTCCAGTTGCTGACCTGCTGTATTGTAGCTAAATGATAAAGGATCTTTCTTTCTGTGTATTCGCAGCACATTACACTAGTCTACATTGAGATTCAATTGCCATTCCATGCACCATGCGTCAATTCGTTGCAGATCCTCCTGCATTTCAGTACAATTTTCCATTGTTAAAACCTCTCGATATACTACAGCGTCATCCGCAAAAAGCCTCAGTGAACTTCCGATGCTATCCACAAGGTCATTTATATACAGGGTGTTTCAAAAATGACCGGTATATTTGAAACGGCAATAAAAACTAAACGAGCAGCGATAGAAATACACCGTTTGTTGCAATATGCTTGGGACAACAGTACATTTTCAGGCGGACAAACTTTCGAAATTACAGTAGTTACAATTTTCAACAACAGATGGCGCTGCAAGTGATGTGAAAGATATAGAAGACAACGCAGTCTGTGGGTGCGCCATTCTGTACGTCGTCTTTCTGCTGTAAGCGTGTGCTGTTCACAACGTGCAAGTGTGCTGTGGACAACATGGTTTATCCCTTAGAACAGAGGATTTTTCTGGTGTTGGAATTCCACCGCCTAGAACACAGTGTTGTTGCAACAAGACGAAGTTTTCAACGGAGGTTTAATGTAACCAAAGGACCGAAAAGTGATACAATAAAGGATCTGTTTGAAAAATTTCAACGGACTGTGAACGTGACGGATGAACGTGCTGGAAAGTTAGGGCGACCGCGTACGGCAACCACAGAGGGCAACGCGCAACTAGTGCAGCACGTGATCCAACAGCGGCCTCGGGTTTCCGTTCGCCGTGTTGCACCTGCAGTCCAAATGACGCCAACGTCCACGTATCGTCTCATGCGCCAGAGTTTACACCTCTATCCATACAAAATTCAAACGCGGCAACCCCTCAGCGCCGCTACCATTTCTGCACGAGAGACATTCGCTAACGATATAGTGCACAGGATTGATGACGGCGATATGCATGTGGGCAGCATTTGGTTTACTGACGAAGCTTATTTTTACCTGGACGGCTTCGTCAATAAACAGAACTGGCGCATATGGGGAACCGAAAAGCCCCATGTTGCAGTCCCATCGTCCCTGCATCCTCAAAAAGGACTGGTCTGGGCCGCCATTTCTTCCAAAGGAATCATTGGCCCATTTTTCAGTTCCGAAACGATTACTGCATCACGCTATCTGGACATTCTTCGTGAATTTGTGGCGGTACAAACTGCCTTAGACGACACTGCGAACACCTCGTGGTTTATGCAAGATGGTGCCCGGCCACATCGCACGGCCGACGTCTTTAATTTCCTGAATGAATATTTCGATGATCGTGTGATTGCTTTGGGCTATCCGAAACACACAGGAGGCGGCGTGGATTGGCCTCCCTATTCGCCAGACATAAACCCCTGTGACTTCTTTCTGTGGGGACACTTGAAAGACCAGGTGTACCGCCAGAATCCAGAAACAATTGAACAGCTGAAGCAGTACATCTCATCTGCATGTGAAGCCATTCCGCCAGACACGTTGTCAAAGGTTTCGGGTAATTTCATTCAGAGACTACACCATATTATTGGATATGTGGAAAATATCGTACTATAGAGTTTCCCAGACCGCAGCGCCATCTGTTGTTGACAATTGTAACTACTGTAATTTCGAAAGTTTGTCTGCCTGAAAATGTACTGTTGTCCCAAGCATATTGCAACAAACGGTGTATTTCTATCGCTGCTCGTTTAGTTTTTATTGCCGTTTCAAATATACCGGTCATTTTTGAAACACCCTGTATATTGCGAATAGCAACGGTCCTACGACACTCCCCTGTGGCACACCTGAAATCCTCTTACTTCGGAAGACTTCTCTCCATTGAGAATGACATGCTGCGCTCGCAGCTCGTGGTCGTGCGGTAGCGTTCTCGCTTCCCGCGCCCGGGTTCCCGGGTTCGATTCCCGGCGGGGTCAGGGATTTTCTCTGCCTCGTGATGGCTGGGTGTTGTGTGATGTCCTTAGGTTAGTTAGGTTTAAGTAGTTCTAAGTTCTAGGGGACTGATGACCATAGATGTTAAGTCCCATAGTGCTCAGAGCCATTTGAACCATTTGACATGCTGCGTTCTGTTATCTAGGAACTCTTCAATCCAATCACACTATTGGTCTCATATTCTATATGCTCTTACTTTGTTCACCAAACGACTGTGGGGAACTGTAACTAACGCCTTGCGGAAGTCAAGAAACACGGCATCTACCTGGGAACCAGTTTCTATGGCCCTCTGAGTCTCGTGGACGAATAGCGCGAGCTGGGTTTCACACGATCGTCTTCGTCGAAACCCATGCTGATTCCTACAGAGTAGATTTCTAGTTTCCAGAAAAGTCATTATAATCGGACGTAATACGTGTTCCAAAATTCCACAAGTGATCGACGTTGGAGATATATGTCTATAGATCTGCACATCTGGTCGACGTCCCTTCTTGAAAACGGGGTGACCTGTGCCCTTTTCCAATCCTTTGGAACGCTACGCTCTTCTAGAGACCTACGGTACACCACTGCAAGAAGGGGGCCAAGTTACTTCGCGTACTCTGTGTAAAATTGAACTGGTATCCCATCAGGTCCAGCGGCCTTTCCTCTTTTGAACAATTTTAATTTTTTTTCTATCCCTCTGTCATCTGTTTCGATATCTACCATTTTTTCATATGTGCGACAATCTAGAGAAGCAACTACAGTGAAACAGCATTGGAAAAAGACATTTAGTATTTCGGCCTTTAGTCTGTCATCCTCTGTTTCAGTACCATTTTGGTCACAGAGTGTCTGGACGTTTTGTTTTGATCCACCTACCGCCCTGACATAAGACAAAAATTTCTTAGGATTTTCTGCCAAGAAATTTTTTTCGAATTCGTTGAACGCCTCTCGCATAGCCCTCCTCACACTACATTTCGCTTCGTGTAATTTTTGTTTGTATGCAAGGCTTTGGCTATGTTTATGTTTGCTGTGAAGTTCCCTTTGCTTCCACAGCAGTTTTCTAACTCGGTTGGTGTACCAAGGTGGCTCTTTTCCATCTCTTACGATCTTGCTTGGCACATACTCATCTAATGCATATTGTTCGATGGTTCTGAACTTTGTCCACTGATTCTCAACACTATCTGTACTTGAGATAAAACTTTTGTGTTGAGCCGTCAAGTACTCTGGAATATTTTTTTTTGTCCCTTTTGCTAAACAGTAAAACCTTCCTATCTTTTTAATATTTCTATTTACGGCTGAAATCACCGATGCAGTAACCGCTTTATGATCGCTGATTCCCTGTTTTGCGTTAACTGTTTCAAATAGTTCGGGTCTGTTTGTCACCAGAAGGTCTAATATGTTATCGCCACGAATCGGTTCTCTGTTTAACTGCTCAAGGTAGTTTTCAGATAATACACTTAAAAAAAAGGCATGAAAATTGAAATGAGCGCGTATGGCATCGTTGGTCGGGAGGTCCCTATTCGTAACAGGGAAACGTAGTGCCGAGGCCATAAAACCTGGAGAAATGGAAGAAAGCCATTTGGTACGATGAGTCTCGTTTCACACTGTTGTCAACTTCTGGTCGAGTTTACGTAGCAAGAGTGCATCGTGGTGGGATTTTCTATGACGATTTGGGCGGCCGTGTCGTCGTATTCCACGGGCTCCATGGCGACTCTGCAAGCTCGAATTACTGCCAAGGATTATGTGACCATTTAGGCTGATCAGATGCGTACAATGCTACTGAAACGTCCCCTTTTGAACAATTTATACAAGACTGTGCTTAAACTGACACACAATGTTTTTAGCGCAACGCAATCTGACTATCAAACATCCCTGCAAAGGAATGGCCCTGAGTAACATTAAACTATACCTTTCACAAATAACTTACCTCACAAAAATCTTCATTACTGGAACTACTGCAATACAGCGAGCGCCACTACTGCCAGCTAAATAAAAAATTCAAACTACCGAAGGCACTAACTACTAATAGGGATAGTTAGCAAATGAAAGATTTTAATAGAGAACAAACACTTTATTTACCTTAATATCATCAAAAGTCATAATATATGTAATTTCAAAACTCCGCCATCTCTCTCCTCACATCCACCACTGCTGGCGGCTCACCTCTAACTGCGCAACGCTACGCGCTGTTCACATCCAGCTGCCGCTGCCCAACACTACAATTGCAGACAACAATGCAAACTAGCCGCAGACTGCACACAGCACAGCCAGTGATTTTCATACAGAGCGCTACGTAACGTTGCCAATAAGAAAACATAAACAGCCTACTTACATAAAGAAAACATAAACAGCCTTCTTACATAGAACCCATGCTCCCCACAAAAAATTTTACAAATTTTTTTGGGCAGTAGCCAACACAAATTCGAAAAATTTTTCATAATTACAGTAAGAAAGATATCAAATGCACACACTTATTAATACAATGTTGGTCAAAAGCTAAAATTTTCTCACAGTCCATAAAGACAGTCCTGATCATCCATCACAGTAAAAGTGTTTTTCTCAAAGTCTGAGCAGTAAAAGAAAATGCACACGGAAGTAGTGGATTTCCATGCAGTCTTGAAGAAGTAGTGTTGTCCTTCCAACTGAAAGACAGTGCTGACTCTTGACATGCTGACAGGTAATGGGCCACAACAGAGCAAACCCACAGCAGAGTAATTCGACGTTTTGAAGAATATTGTTAGGTAGGTCGTCACAGAGCAGACCCACTGTAGTCCTGGTAGAGAATATGGTATTGGTGGGCCACCGGAGGTGCAGACCCAGTGCAGTCCTTGTAGAAATAATGGTATTGGTGAGTCAGCAAAGGTGTAGACCCACTGTAGTCCTTGTAGAAATAATGGTATTGGTGAGTCATCAAAGATGCAGACCCCTGGGCCACCTTGGCAGACGCGAACTGTTTTCCTGCACCTAATTAGGCATAGTGATGTGTTGTGTTTTTGGGGTTTCCATATTTTTGCCCCCCCCCCCTTGCATTTCGGCAACAGGCCTGATTTTTGATACACCGTCCTTTGTAAACTAACTTCCCGTTATTAACCTATGCTGCTGCTGATGAAGAAAAAAATACGATTATCCTTGAGTATGCTGAGTGTATACGTTCATCCATAATAATGATCCATTATGACCTCCGTTGTTGTCTCTGTAAGTTCGTAATGTCAACAAAATATACTTCTCCTTTTTTTTATTCCGTTGTCCCCACTTTTTTGAACAATAATTCTTTCCCTCTCCCACTCACTTATGTAGGATTTATTTACATGCTTCTGTCATACACAGCTATGTTGACTAAACGTCCGCCTACTTAGTTGGATGGTAACGTGCTCGCCTCCAATGCAAGCCGGTCCGGGTTCGATTCCAGACAGGTTGGAGATTTTCTCCGTTCTGAGACTGGGTGTCGTGTTATCCTCATCATCATTTCATCCTCTTCACCGTCGCGCAAGTCGCCCAATGTGGTGTCGAATGAAATAAGACTTGCACTTGTCGGCCGAACTTCCCCGAATAGTGGCCTCCCGACCAACGATGCCATACGCGCTCATTTCAGCTTTCATGTTGACTAAAGAAAGAAGTTGATCTCCAGGAAAAAAGACTGAATCTCGCCACTGGCAACAATTTTTTCTTATAAAGGGTGATTTAACAGCCCCTACTCATATCGCTTTATGCAACCCGCACTACATCTTTATCAGGCAGACGACAGCCATGTAATCAAGGTAAGTTTCCTGTCAGAGCTGTTTGCGACTTTTAGCAAACGGAATCATACTGTCAAAAATAAAAGTGAGGACCGGCCGTGAGTTACACGGTATTTTTTTTGACCTGGATATACTTTACTTGTGCCTCACTTATCCAGCTGTCTACTGTTTTTATTTATGTAATTTGTGGTGTAAACATACAGGTTTTGAATGTCTAAGTCTATTTCGTTTATAATACTTAATATTTCGTAAATAGTTCAAAAGCCTTGCCTTATAAAGTGTCTTTCACCATCGGAAACAATGAACTTATTAGGAGATATCAAAACAGGAAGTGTGGAAGTAACAACTTTCCGGAATGTAACCAAATGAAAGGATTAATTTATGACTCGCCACGTTAAGGTGCTGAAATAGTTTCAAAACAAAATTTGTATTATAGTTCTAAGATGTCTTCATATACCAGTTATAATGTGACATGTTCATCTCCACCTCCAGAGTGAACTGACCAATAACATTGTTCTATCACGTGCGATTGCATAAAACATCGGCAAAGGCAAATGAATCACCCATTATATTAATCTTGTCTGGCTACCGTTTCTGTTACAGTTGTAGTGCAGGTTGCATAAAACGACGTCGGTAGGGGTGGCGAATTTGTATCATATTCTTATAATACAAAAGCAAATGTTTACTCTTAATTGTTGGTCGTATAAAAACAAATTAAAATTTTATACAAACACATTATGTGCCTACTTGTTCGACGAAAAAGTTATATGCATCAATAATATTGTTGATTCTCTGGAAACGACAAAGTATTTTTTTCTATCTGTCATTCCGAATTTTTGCACCAAATTTTTAATTTACTGTGAATATTGGCATTTTCATTCGATTACTAATTAATAATAAAACATGTTATTTTTATGAAAAGATTGTGATACAATTCGTTAATAAATATGGAATTTAAATATAAGAAGAACATGTTTGCACTGGCGAGAGTCGAAGCAGCAACTGTACAGGTGCCAGTGTTCAACGCTGTATTCTCCACTACCAACGACACTGCTAATAAAAGACAAATGCACTCTAAAATCTTGTAATTTTCGAAAAAGATTTTTTAGAATTGCTTTATACCACTTGAGGAAACTGATTTACGAACACTGACGTTCATGGCCTACACGTGTGAAGAAATTGGAAGAGTGTAGAGCAGTCCGTAAGGTCCGCCTGAGATAAGCTAATCTCCATAGTTTGTGGGAAAATTGAAACAGGATGGCTGGATGGGGGACTGAAATACGGGGACTCTCGAATAAGTGCCTGCTATCTTATAACCACTAAAACATAAAGCAGACAGTATAGTGAAAGATTTTTGGCTGAACCCCACTTTATGATGCTAATTAATATTGTCATGAATTTTTTTGAAAAGCTACATTGGGAGGTTTTTAAAGTTATTAGACACTTCACTTAAGTGTGCCATTTGTAATTATTGTCATAGTTACAGACATCAGCAAGAAAATTATGACTACTGACCTACTATGGACGTAAGCCCGTCCAGTCGATAGCAGCGTCACCTGCCAAGGAATGACTGCTAGTCAGAAACACGCAACGGTGCATCTAGCACCAGCGAGCGTGCTGTCGGTGTGTAGAACGGGGAAGGCGCGCGATCTATGCAAGTGTGACCGAGAGCAGATTGTGATGGCCCGGAGGCTTAGTACCAGTATTTCGGAAGCTACAGGACTTGTCGGGTGTTCGAGGAGTGCTGTGGTGAATGTCTTCAACACGTGGCGAAACAGAGGTGAAACCACGTCCAGACGTCCTGGGATTGGGCAGCCACCCCTCGTTACAGATGTCGAACATCTTAGTCTGGGCAAACTGGTAAAACAGGACTGGCGGCGAACTTTGGCGGAACTAACATCAGGCTTTAATTCTGGGTAGAGTACAAGGGTGTCTGAACAGACTGTGCACCGTACACAATGTTAAAACCACAACACCGGCAACTACGACTGAAATGAGCACTTGACCATCGGCACTGGACGTTGGCGCAATAGCAGAGCGTTGCATGGTCTGATGAATTCCGATATCTTTTTCATAATGCCTCGAGAGGGAGCGAATCCTTCGTCTTCCAGGTGAAAAACTCCTTAACACTTTTACTGCGGGACGGAGAAAAGCTGGCGGCGTCTCCATTATGCGTTGGGAAACATTCACGTGGGCATCCATGGATCCAGTGGAGTTCGTGCAAGGCACCATTTTAGCCAAGGAGTATCGCACACTGTTTAAGTCCACGTACACCCCTTAATGAATCCTGTTTCCCGACGGCAGTGGCGTTTTTAAACAAGATGATGCGCCATGCCACAAGACCTGGAGTGTGATGGAGTGTTTCGAGGAACACAGTGGCGAGTTATAGTCGATGTGCTGGCCCCCCAAATTGCCAGATTTGAACCCAATCGAACCATCTTGGATGTGATTGAACGTGGCGTCAGAGCTCATTGTCCTCCTCCCTGGAATTTACGGGAATTAGGTGACGTGTGGGTACTTATGTGGTTCGAAATCCCTCCGGCGGCCTGCGAGGTGCCGGGGCTAGCAGTGTATTTAACACTCAATTCTTCTAGAATCTACATATGTACATGATGCTCTAAGCCCCCCCTATTCTAACTCCAACTTTTGCTGTTGCACAAGGATAAAAAAAATACGCGAACTGACTCTAATCAACCCTGCCAGTGGAGTAGAAGAGAGTTTGGCACCTGCAATAATTTAATTTGATAAATAAGTTAAATAAACGGTTTCATTAACATAGTGATGAATGATGGGGTTGCTCTACCGATTAACAGAATGAAAGTTCTGTCCAAAATAACAATATGATTTATTAAGACTAAACACAAAATAATAAACAAAAACACATGAAACATTTATAATACATCAAATTGGCTCAAATTGGAGACTCAAACAAACGCTGTGAATGTGAAGATGTCCCTAAACTAGATTGTGAGGATTATGACGAAGTGGTATGTGCAGCCAATTCCTTGCAACACAAATCTTAGAGAAAACACATAGCCAACCCAACATTAATTCCTGCTACCCAAGACAGAACAAAGTTAGAAAAAGACGAACAGGCGCGCTCTGCTGAGCTCTGATTATCACCTAGGAAAATCCCTGTCTGCCGGTGCTGCGGACATACCTTACCAAACTGTCTTCTTAACTGCCAGAACACGATCTGGCGTACCAGAGCCGATGGCTGGTTGCTTCGACGTCCTCGACCGAAAAGGCGAGAGCCGACTACCCACAAGAGCACCCATACAAAACCGAACACAGAACATTCCCGCCCCCATGACAGTGGCCATTCAGCAACTCGAAAACCGGCGGAAAATTTCACTCCATTGCCGGAACACTACCATTCCACCAATGGAGATTCTTGGCGCCAATTTCTGCGCCGATCTTGCTACGTCACGGAGCTATGCCCTGAGCAAGCCAATCACAGTTACTATTTTGCAGAAAGCACGGGAATTTTCCCGCCACAGCTGCCTGGGTACACAAGTCATTCCCACGCCTCGCTGGTAGCCCGCCAGAAAGTGTTTTCGCTAAGTTTCTGCGAAGTAACGGAACCTCTAGCCCAGCCGCTACTTCAGGCCCTGTGGGCGTGCCTCTTGACAATGTCGGCGTCTGGAAAGCATTCACTCAACTCCCTCACACCTGTCGGCTTACCCTTTCAAAGTCAACAGAGCCCGCCTGTCACTGGACCACCCAGGTGACGAGAGACGCTGCGTGGGAAGTCCGCGTGTGAAGGAATAGCAACTTTCCACCGCATGCAATTAGAGAGGAGAATCGTAAGATAGAAATATGAGAGGGGGCTCATGCCACCCAATCGAACCATCTTGGATGTGATTGAACGTGGCGTCAGAGCTCATTGTCCTCCTCCCTGGAATTTACGGGAATTAGGTGACGTGTGTGTGCTTATGTGGTTCGAAATCCCTCCGGCGGCCTACCAAGGCCTCATTACTTCTGTGCCACGACGCGTCGTTGCTGTTATCCGTGATAATGGTGCACATACTAGCTGTTAGGTAGGTTGTCATGATGTTCTGACTGATCAGTGTGAAGGAATCCAGAGCACTGTGGGCAATGGCGCCCAGGATGATGGCGCATTCGTTGATGTCTGGAAGGCATTCAGGACTTCTAGCGGACGGAAGTAAAAAAAAAAAGTAGTATTTAACGGGACTAAATCTAAAGTTACAAAAATATTTTCGGTGGTAACCGAAGGGAGAGTTATAGGTCTGTTGCTGTTTATACTCGTAACATACGGAAAAGATACTGCGGCTACCGTACGCCACTTCATGTGAGTGTTCGCGGACGATGGTTTTGTCTATTGGAAGATTTCAAGGCCAGAGGACCATCGAAATGCAGGAACATTGCAGATGATCGACAATTGACGCACGGATTGGCGGGTGACTCTAAACGTAAATTAATGTAACGTATTGTACTTATACAGGGGAAGAGAACCATTACCGTTTGATTAAACAATTGGAGATAATTGATTCGAAACAGTAACAACCATGATAAACCTCGGAGAAACCGTCCAGAGTGACAATGAAATTGTCACAGAAGACTAATTGTGTGAAATGCAGATTCCAACCCGAGATTCAGTGGAGAAATATTTAGAAAGCAGGTCCGCGGAGGAAGTAGGTTGCAAAACTCTTCTTGAAGACAGTTCACCAGTTCGGGTCCCTTGAAAGATAGCGTTTATAGAAGAGAAGATCGCACGAAGAGTGGTGTGTTTCGTCACGGGACTGTTTTGTTAGTGCGAGAGCGTTATCAAAGTGCTCAATAAATGCCAGTGACAGACAAAAGAAGAGAAGTTTTGCTGTACTCTCCAAGAAGAATGGGGAAACATATTACTTCCTCCCACAAACGTCTTGTGGACTGTCGACGTCGAGAAAATCAGAGAAATTAGAGCTCGCATGAAGGTTCGCCGATAGTCGTTCTTCTCACGAATCATTCACAAACTGGACCAGGAATGGCAGAAATGATACTTGTACCAGAAGTAAACTTCGGCAACAATCGTAAGGTGGCTTGAGAGGTAAAGATACAAGTACAGTGTGCCAGATACCAGAACGTATGTAGAGCACGACACAGTCGTTTTATTTGCACAAAATGTTCTGTTCTGCACTAAGTTCGATAATTTGAGGTACCCTTCACAAAACACAATTTTAAAACATTTGACTTATTCCCCTCATTAGATTAAAATAATAAAACAATAACAAGCACATTATACTAAAGAAAATTTTTAGGCTCTTTTTCCGTTGTTTTAGTTATTGTTACTCCGAGACAAACGGGATATTTGCTAGCAGAGTAAGACAAGATTTCGTCAGTCCACGTTGTTACCAGCTGACGATTAGTCTGTTCGATGACGTCGGCACAAGAATCGACGACGTGCGAGTCTTGCGTCTGAGGCCAGAGCTGGACGTAAGTAGGCCTCTACTGGCTGTAGCCCGCTGAAGCACTTCGCGCTCAGAACTGAGCAGTTTGCGAACTGTGTATGTACAGGTTTTCGTCAAGACTAGCAGCAATTTGTCCTTCATGAGCGCTCGTATTCAAGTCTCACACGGTAGGAGGATCTCCCTCCAAATTTCTCTACGTTTTATGTGAGAGTGTCCATACAACTGATTGGCCAGGTCGGTGTCTTCGCCTCGTCAATCGAATCATTTGTAAAATACTTTTGCCGCTGTTCAATAATACACTGGTGAGAAACACAGTAATTTGTCGGTAGAAAAAGCTTACAACTACGACAACATCAGAAATACAAGGCGCTCCAAATAACGAAAAGCAATTATGAAAAATGTAATTTTAAATTAAAATGTACTTAACGTCCAACTTTCTGAATGGGCAATGTGTGAGGTGGATGATGACATCTGTACAGTTCTCATTAGGCCTCGTCATGAAGTGATGTGCAGTCATTTTCTGCTCTCCTACATTTTGGTCTTATTTCGCCAATGCCAGGTATACGTTATACTGATTTGATAATACAACATGAACAATTTTTGTATGATATATGCTTATATTTAGAACACATCCAACTTTTAATTTAATGTTAATTTGCTAAGTTACTACACCTAACACCTATAATAGGTTTTGTAGAATCTAATCCTTCTCGGCAGCTACTATTTTTCCCTCCTCTCTTCCTTCCTGCACCAAGTTACCTAATCCTAGAAGCCATATCAGACGTCCCACTAATCCACCCGGATAGCTGAGCGCATTAACGCGCCGCTTCCGAGACCTGGGGAGGCGAATTTCATTGGAATCGAATCCGCTTCGCAAGTTAAAGATTAGAGCTGGTGAGCTGGCCAGCCTGGATGTGGTTTTTGAGCCGTTTTCCACAACCCATCGGGTGCATACCGAGCCGATATCCACGTCTCGCTTCAAATACTCGCTACATTAACATTTAGAAAACGCTCTCACTCTTGCATATCGAATTAACTCTAGACGCAGACAGACGGGGTGGACAGATTTCTTCCTTGGAAATGACTAAGGCTAATGATCTTAGATGTTTAGTCTCTTCAAACCTTTAATCAGCAGCAGCAGACGTTCCGATAGCTTATGCCTTTTTCTGGTAAGTCTCCAAATGGTTCAAATGGCTCTGAGCACTATGGGACTTAACTGCTACGGTCATCAGTCCCCTAGAACTTAGAACTACTTAAACCTAACTAACCTAAGGACAGCACACAACACCCAGCCATCACGAGGCAGAGAAAATCCCTGACCCCGCCGGGAATCGAACCCGGGAACCCGGGGGTAAGTCTCCCTCTGACTTCTTCCTCACATATTAATTTAGCACTTCTTCGTTGCACGCTTTATCTATGCACAAATCTCAATATTATTCGCGGAAAAAAAGAAAGAAAAACACTTTAATCAGTTCCTTTTCCGTGTTTCCAATGGTCCACTTATCACTATGCTCCAGACACAGGCTTACATGGAGTCATTCCTGATTTAAGTACCATTATCTCACACCAACTGGACTTTCTTCGTTTGAACCAGTGTACACCTAATATCTTCCAGAATTCGACAATATTGTGTACTCTTAGTTCCTAGACAGGAGAACTCCTTCACTGCTTCCGCCACCTTTTCGTTCCTAGTTGGATCTTAAGCAGATCTTTGTTCTCCTTTTTACTACTCTTCATCTCCTCCGTCTTTGCAACTATTCTCTTTTAGCCATATTCTGTACTTTGTCCATAACCCCATTATAAAATCCATTTTTCCGACATGGTGGGGTATTATGTTCACTGGCTGTCTATGGTGCGGCGTTCCTTATGTTCCAGCATGTATGTTCGAACAACACAGCTAGTAAATCAATAACCTGTGTATGCACATATAACAGGTGAACAAAACAGAATTTTAAAAGTGATTTTATTTGTGAGTCCGCTCGTCTTGTAGTTCTGTCTGGAGTTCTCCTGTGAGAACTTGCTGGTACAGTACAGCTGTCAGACCACCGGGCACAGGACACATTCCCCCTGCCCAGTGACAGTCGGCTGTCTGTCGTTTAATGTAATTGCAGACGTCGATGTCGGCACAGTATAAGAAATGCGCCGCAACTCTCCGCTCATTCCAGAGACATGGTGGAGACCCTCTCTCAATTAAAACTTACCGGAGAGGCTTTTGGACAAAAAACATTCTCCAGGATCTTCGTTACGAGTCTCAAGTGAGGCACGTCTCACAGAGGGAATTTCTGTTGTGAAGAAGTTTCCAATCAGGATACCACAGCAGACTAGTCTGCAATCCAAAAACAAGAAGGAAAATCGGCAGAAAGAATAATAAAAGAACTAGTAAAAACGATTGGAATGGTAAAATTCGATGGCTGAACAGAAAAAAAATGCTTCGTAAGAACGTTTTCCCCTAAAATCAGCGACACTTTTAGATTTGTTTCCCGGATGGGTTGAGGTACAAAGCCCACCGCTGTCTGTGAACTCATTATCTTCTTCAATCTCTGCCTTTTGGCTGCAACCACTCTACCTTATTCCGTGGTTCTCTTTTCCTTTCTTGATAATTTTGACTATTTATTCCTTGAAACAGATCTTTCGTTTTCATTCCCAAATTTTTTCTTTCAAATATTTTTATTAAAAACTTACCGTTAAATGTAAAAAATATTCGTTTTCCTTTTTTGAATTTTGCTATCAGATTTCTTCGCTCATTGATCGCTTTCGAAACATCCTCAAGTTATTTTCTCTGTGATATGTTGATCCTCGTTTGTTTTCTATTTTACACATTTTCATCTGTCCCCGTTGACATATGTCAACGCTTGTAAGCAGCTAAGGGTGTTCATTTCATGTAATTTCATTCTAACGAGCTGCTTGGTCACCATCTTAGTAAAATATATAGTTAAGGCTCACCGGCCACTTGACCATCTTCTTCTTCTGTGCGAATGCACAAACAGTGCCCGAACTCTCACGGGAATCGGCAACGCGCCGCGAGTAATGAGTATAATGGGCGGGGGCACTACAAATGTAGTGCGGGACAATACGTTGAGAATGTGGGTTTCGCGGGAGGCGTGCCAGAGATAAATCCCTGCAGTCGCGCTATCCTCTGTGTCCTCGGTGGCTCAGATGGATAGAGCGTCTGCCATGTAAGCAGAAGATCCCGGATTCGAGTCCCGGTCGGGGCACACATTTTCATCTGTCCCCGTTGACGTATGTCAACGCCTGTAAGCAGCTAAGGGTGTTCGTTTCATTGTAATCTCGTTTGTTTTCTCCAAAGCCACAGTTGCATTACTTCTAAGCGTTTTGTTTATGTCTGCAATTGTCACAGCAATACATGCACCCACTCCATTTACGTATCTCCATTCTCCTTATAATTAATAATACTTAATAATATTGTTGCAGAGCAGAATAATTTTACTGAATTCGTTTAAATTTTTTAAAAATTCTACAGAACACAGAAGGTTAACTCTGAACCCGTGTGTCAATCACAACGTCAGCATGCCAGTGTTACAGACATCAGGCCACACAACCGCAGAGCGAGGCAAGCAGGAACACAGATGTTACCATGCTACATAACAAGGCTACATAATTTCAACGCCCGAGCATCACTGCAGAATTTTACGCGGGATGAAAGGACCGAGCTCGGCGACCCAGAATAGAATAATTATTGAATTACCACATCGAGGCAAGGAGCGCAGACGGGTCGATAGAAAAGGACAAATTCACTCACACACCCAGAGTCACCGAATCATAGGCACGAGCCCGACCCTTTAAATAACGAGTCTTTCGGAGCTTAAAGACACATCCAGTCTTGCTGCTATTCTATCCATGTCGCTAGAAGCAGACAATGACAAGTCTGTTGACTTTCACTGACAAGACTGATCGATGATGGTCTACCTGCTACCTGCTTGCTGCCTTCAGCACCGAAATGCAGCCAACCTGATGCATATCATATCCATGATCTGCTGTAACTGCCTACTGGGTGATTGTGGATGAGAAGCCTAGGGTGCCTTCATCTGTCATCCACCTTGGGTCATTGTGTATGATGTGCAAGCTGCCCTCTCCACACCGCACAGTCGCAAGCTCCTAGCCAACATCTGTTGTAGCCTTGATGTTCAAATAGTTCAAATGGCTCGGTGCTCTATGTGACTTAACATCTGAGGCCATCAGTCCCCTACAACTTAGAACTACTTAAATCTAATTAATCTAAGGACATCACACACATCCACGCCCGAGGCAGGATTCCAACCTGCGACCGTAGCAGTCGCGTGGCTCCAGACTGAAATGCCTAGAACCGCTCGGCCACCGCGGCCGGCGTAGCCTTGATGGATCCACGGTGGTAATCAGGGCCCAGTCTTCACGACAACCAACACCCTAAACCACTGACGGCGGTTTCCACATGAACGCGCAGGGCTGACTTCGAGAGTTCTGAGGTGGAA
The DNA here is from genome assembly GCF_023864275.1 of Schistocerca cancellata. Lineage (NCBI taxonomy): Eukaryota > Metazoa > Arthropoda > Insecta > Orthoptera > Acrididae > Schistocerca > Schistocerca cancellata. Next base: position 55,273,123 of record NC_064628.1, on the reverse strand, counting down.
GCCGCACTGTATCGAAGAACGTTCGGCGGGCGACGCCTCCTCGGTCCTACGCTGTCACCAGCACAGCACGCGCCAGTGCCACTGCCCTGTGGAGCGACGTCACGACTGTCTCGAGTTACACCTGCGCGCCGACCAACGCTCTGAAGACTCTTATAACTCTGTACACTTTACACGATAAATAAATCTTATTGCAGATGTCTCTGTGTCACTGACATAACCGGGCATGAACTGGACCACTCACCTATACTACGTGCTCAGCCTCCTGAACAAAACGCGACATCAGCTCCTCAGGCCACAAAAATGGTTCAAATGGCTCTGAGCACTATGGGACTCAACATCTTAGGTCATAAGTCCCCTAGAACTTAGAACTACTTAAACCTAAAGAACCTAAGGACACCACACACACCCATGCCCGAGGCAGGATTCGAACCTGCGACCGTAGCAGTCCCGCGGTTCCGGACTGCAGCGCCATAACCGCTAGACCACCGCGGCCGGCTCCTCAGGCCACAACAATATATTAATAACATAATGACATTTAATAATACAGGGTGATTCAAAAAGAATACCACAACTTTAAAAATGTGTACTTAATGAAAGAAACATAATATAACCTTCTGTGATACATCATTACAAAGAGTATTTAAAAAGGTTTTTTTTCACTCAAAAACAAGTTCAGAAATGTTCAATATGGCCCCCTCCAGACACTCGAGCAATATCAACCCGATACTTCAACTCGTTCCACACTCTCTGTAGCATATCAGGCGTAACAGTTTGGATAGCTGCTGTTATTTCTCGTTTCAAATCATCAATGGTGGCTGGGAGAGGTGGCCGAAACACCATATCCTTAACATACCCCCATAAGAAAAAATCGCAGGGGGTAAGATCACGGCTTCTTGGAGGCCAGTGATGATGTGCTCTGTCACGGGCTGCCTGGCGGCCGATCCATCGCCTCGGGTAGTTGACGTTCAGGTAGTTACGGACAGATAAGTGCCAATGTGGTGGCGCTCCATCCTGCTGAAATATGAATTGTTGTGCTTCTTGTTCGAGCTGAGGGAACAGCCAATTCTCTAACATCTCCAGATACTGTAGTCCAGTTATAGTAGCACCTTCGAAGAAAAAGGGACCAAAAACTTTATTGGCTGAAATGGCACAGAAAACGTTCACCTTAGGCGAGTCACGTTCATACTGAGTTGTTTCCCGCGGATTCTCAGTGCCTCATATACAGACATTGTGACGGTTGACTTTCCCGTTAGTGTGGAAAGTTGCTTCATCACTAAACGCAATCTTTGAAACGAAACAATTGCTGACGCCTAGTCAACAGCGCCTCAAGCGAACAAATGTACAACTAAATGAAACTTTATAGCTCCCTTAATTCGCCGACAGATAGTGCTTAGCTCTGCCTTTTGTCGTTGCAGAGTTTTAAATTCCTAAAGTTGTGGTATTCTTTTTGAATCACCCTGTATAACAACAATAATTTAATGATTATACTTTGTGATGGAACGCACTAACAGTACAGATATCAATGCCAGACACTTGTCTTTCATGGCAAATATTGTTACTGAATCAGCTATTTAGGAAAGTATGATTGACCAGGTCTCGGCATTAATCTGCTAGTACCTCTGTCCTAATGTTGGTTCCACATTACTTCTTCCCCATAGTGAGATAAAAATACACCGTCCAGTGACATGACTGTCACCACTGCCTATGTTCGATGTCAAAGCAATAACATCTCACTGATGGCAGGTGTCAGCACTAACAGTGGAGGGTTTATACAGCACGTCCGGGGGATGTGGAATACAATGCAGTAGCTGTCATAATGCTGAAACAGGTGAATTTCTCTGACGCCCAAAAGGGTATTATCATTGGCTTTCGGGCCAAGGGTGGAAGCATTTCCGAAATGGTTACGTTTGTAAACTGTACCCGTGCCGCCGTGGTTAAAGTATACCGTGCATGGTAAAAAGACACTATCCGAAACGTGCACCGAGGAACTGTGGTGCACAACGGTCCATAGATGACAGCAGTGAACGACTGCTGTGGAGATGTGTACAGGCGAATATACGTGCAACTGCTGAACAACTGTCCACCCAGATGAACCAGGGGTTAGCAACAGTGTCTCCTCAACGACTGTTCAGAGAACATTGCTGCGTATGCGGCTCTGCAGCTGGCACTGGGTTCACGCTCCCATTTTGACTGCTGTTCACCGGCGTAGAGGTCTGGAATGCCACGCTTATACTGGAACTGGACGTCCACTGAGTGTTGGTAAGTCGCCTTTCCAGATGAATCATGTTTTATGCTGTATCAGTCAGATGGCCGTTGGCGCGTGTGGCCCATCAACAGTCGTCGTAAAGGTCCAGGCCTGAAGAAGGAGTGTTGTGGTCTGGGGAATGTTTCCGTGGCATTCTCTGGGTGATCTCGTCATTCTCGAAGGCACAATGGATCAATGGAAGTAAGAATCTATCCTTGGGGATCGTGTGCACCACTACATGCAATTTGTTTCCTCTTTGGCACCATGGCATCTACCAGCAGGACAATGCAACGTGTCACACAGCTCGGAGTAAACGTGCGTGGTTCGAAGAGCACCTGAATGACTTTACCGTACTCCCCTGGCCATCAAATTCTCCGGATTTAAACCCAATCGAGAAACTGTGGGACCACATCGACCGGTCTGTTCGTGCCAACCGAGAAACCTAACTCGGCTTCCCGTTGCACTGGAGTCGGCACGACTCCACATTCCTGTCAGTAATTTCCAGACCCTCGCTGACTCTCTTCCCACACGTCCACACTGTAAAACGTGTTTATTCGATCTTTTGGCAGGTGGTCACATTAATGCGACTGTACCCTGTAGAAAGGTGATGAAAATGGAAAAGATATGGATCCGCCTTGGGTGCCAAAATGTGATCTGAAAACAGAAATGACATTGCCCCTAACTGGTTTTGAAAATGTAGTGAATTCATATTAATAAAGTAGGAAAAAACTCACAGTGTCTATTTCACCGCGTGTAGACACATCTGGTAATGTGTCATTTAGGAGCCACACAACGGAATCAGTGGTTGATGAAGACATGGGCGGCTGGTATCATGTCGGCGCGAACATCGATCTTGAGGCGATACGACGTGTGGCCATTGACTGGCAAATGGCAGTTTTTATCTCCCATGTACTCACACCCTCAAAAGTGACACCCAGAGGAGTTTAACACTCGTCTTTCTCCTCACTCCTGATTAAAAGCTCTCCAAATAAAACCAGCACCTAGTGATCGACGGAGCTCTACTGTCCACGCCGAAATGGATGCTTTCTAGCTCCCAATGTACGTGCGGCATCCATTTATTGTCTGCAGTTTTGGAGAATAACTTATATTTGACTTTGGATTTCAGTGTGCGGGAACGCTGTTGAATACTTATATACACTTGCATCAGACTAACAGATAGACGAACCGACACAGAATGCAACTGAGGATGATAGAAGTACGAATAGGCATCGGTATGAAGATAGGGTTCAGGATTAAGGTCTGAAAATGATCAAAAAATAGGCTGACATAACTCCAGGATGCAAAGGCAGAACATATCATGTGAAAAAGCAGGCGAGTCAGCATGACCTCGCATGAAAATCTCTTAAAAAGGTCTCCAGAACAACACTCAGAATGATCACAAAATCAGTCAGAACGATAGCAGAACGCACATGCTCAGCAGTTTTGCCCTTCTTCCCCCACTCGCGTCTTACATGGCAGCATTGAATTTCCCACTATGTCATCTTGTCACTGGGTGGGCTCAACATCCATTGTCGCCCAAAGAACGGTTGACGCTGGAAACATAACCTTGATAGTCTTGGTTACAGGGGGACAGCCATTTACATCTCGTTTTGGAAAGACTCTCGACAGTGGTTGGGACACTGAAAATGAATTCAGGTGGTGTTCCCACGACGTAAGCATCTCGGCACCTGCCATTGCCTGCAGAAGGTTCCCTAACAGCTTCAGCGTCGCGTTTATTGATATACCTCTGAGAGTGTGTCGAAGTGTTTATTTATATGCCCTAGTCGTCAAGAAGACTGCAGCTTAACAGCCGGTCTATGTATAACAGGACTGCTTTTAGGCTTCTCCGTTCAACTGTTTCGTGTCCTTAGAAACTTGGTGATATCACTCAACTGTCGGATAATCTTTAAGTAGGATACTATTTCCAGAGAGAGGCACAGTACTTATAAATCACTGTGTCTTTCGGGAAAGATGACCGGAACCCTCTCGCATTCGGGGGGACGACGGTTCAATCCCGCGTCTGACCATCATGATTTAGGTTTTCCGTGATTTCCCTAAATCGCTCCAGGCAAATGCCGGGATGGTTCCTTTCAAAGGGCACGGCCGACTAACTTCCTCACGCCCCGTCCTCACAGCTTTGCTTCTGCCAGTACCTCGTCTCCTACCTTCTAAACTTTACAGAAGCTCTCCTGCGAACCAGCAATCTTTCTTTCAGGAGTGCTAGTTCTGCAAGGTTCGCAGGAGAGCTTCTGTAAAGTTTGGAAGGTGGGAGACGAGGTACTGGCAGAAGTAAAGCTGTGAAGACGGGGCGTGAGTCGTGCTTGGGTAGCTCAGATGGTAGAGCACTTGCCTGCGAAAGGCAAAGGTCCCGAGTTCGAGTCTCGGTCCAGCACACAGTTTTAATCTGGCTGGAAGTTTCAACAATAGGTATTTCCGCAGCGAATCTTCCGATGTGAATATGTAACTACACGAGCCATTAAATGTGTGACAAAGGTTTTTATACGTGTTGGGTAGCACCGTCATTAAGAATTTAACTGCGAGAGTTAATGGCCTAGGTTCAAGACTCAGTCCAGGCACTGTTTTAATAGTTCCACTTAAGGCCTTAGTTAATCGTTAAACACTATCGCACTCGAATGTCTAGCACCTTTCATCATTAAAAGTGATGAATATCAATCTAAAAGGACATAACAGATAGAACAGAAATCAGAAACGATGTAGGAATTTTTCTTGCTTAATAAACAGCAAGTACCAAACATGGCCTCAAGTCACTCGAGGAAAGACCTTTAAGAGGTTGTGGAACTGGTTGGTAGATACCTTATTTAGAACTGCCAGGTGTATAAGCTCCTCCGCCACAGTCAGTAAATTATAGACTAGTTTGAAATAAGAGGAAATTGGTGTTTGGTCTCTTTCTCGAAGTCCTCAATACCAAAAAAATTGACATTCCTTAATGCATTCACAAGGAATTGCTATATCGAAAAATTTTGTCATTTAGAGAGTAAAAGTGGATAAAAGTCTACAGTCGCTTCCTAGTTCCTATTCCTTAAGAGTGATGTCAACTGAGCTGCATAGGAAATATCTTCCTCAGGGCTATGTACAAAATGATTATTAACCTTTACAAGCACGATGTTTACGTAATGCTATCAAAGCCACATTCGAACTCGTCTGTCTGCTTAAAATGAAATGCAAGGTGATATGTGTTAGCATGTCCCAACTTAAGGATCCTACGTCGCGAGTCGCAGCATACAATGTATCTTCTCCTATGGTTTCGTCGGTAAGGCTGTAAAGGGTCGTCTGTTCTTGTATACCATTGAGAGCCGTATAGTGTGGTACTGAATCACGAAAATAATTCAGGAACTCAAGAGTTGATCAGCGAACAATGAAGAGATGCACAGGAAGACAGAAGATGAAATGAATGAATCGAGTAACAGGTTGGAGCTATGGACGTAATTACGACTGTAATGAAAAAAAAAGTAGGCAGGAGAATAGATGGTAGATGGAATCCAGTAAATATCTTCCGTGGTTCAAGAGATAAGGAAACATCGATATGACGACCTAATGGAATGTGGGCAGATGACAGAACAAACAGAAACAATCTCGATGGGTATAGCTGAATACTGCAGTGAATGAAAACGTCAACAGGAGGACTTCCTAGCAGTGGAGGTCAAGTGAGTGATAACGACTGAACTGAAGTATAAATCTCATGAGGTATTTTGGCGTGCAACATGATATAGCCAAGGTAATGAAGTATGAACTCCGTCAAAATAGTAGCTGTTGTGGATAGCAACTACCCTTGACCATTTGGACCTCAAATGGTTTCACCTGGTAACTTCCAGTGACTGAAAGGGTAATGCGAATAATTTCTCATGGAATTTTACTGTCCCGAAAAACATAAAACGGGTTATCAGTGCCAACACATGGATACGTAGCGCTTCACCCCTGTGTGACACACGCTGACCGTATCAAAATACTGATGCTTATTCAGAGTCCAAAACGAAGTGCGGTCTGCACTTCTCAGAGTGTGTGGATAACATTCCACAGTTATTAGGAGATTTCAGGTGTTTGTTAACTTCTCTCTCGTCTCATGCAGAGTGTCTATTAAAAGCAATTTAGTTGTCTATTGCTGAAGCGGCTACAATCCTCATGAGCGATAAACCACAGAAAACCGTAATGATTGCAAAATACCGAAAGAAACTGTCCGAAGCGGCCTGAAAAGGAACGACAGCACTGTAAGAGGTTGTGGATCACGGATAAAATGGTTCAAATGGCTCTGAGCACTATGGGACTTAACATCTATGGTCATCAGTCCCCTAGAACTTAGAACTACTTAAACCTAACTAACCTAAGGACATCACACAACACCCAGTCATCACGAGGCAGAGAAAATCCCTGACCCCGCCGGGAATCGAACCCGGGAACCCGGGGATCACGGATAAGTTCACTGACCAAATTCGGAGAGAGTACGTTCCAAATATAGTCAGACACACGACATGTTGCTTTTTCCTAAATGCATTTCGTGAAATGACGAGAAGGAAATTGGAAAATTAATGCTCATCCGGAGACTTACTGATGGTCGTTCTCCCAATATAGCATTCATGAATGAAATAGGCGAGGGAGGAATAATGATGGTACAAGGAGTAACGACCATCAGGTGGCTTGCAAGGTCTAGAAGTCCATACGCATACGTTTGTAGACAACGCATGCAGAGCAGTTCGTCTGGAATGTAAATAACACGGGGAAGAAAGAACATAGTGATGCCATACAAGAAAGGTGTTTTGTAAGCGGTCTGGCTGGTATAAATAGCGGTTTAGAGTGGGAAAGAATGTGTCTGCTTTACGACCGTGTACCTGTCCCACCTACGTGTAGGCAGATCTGCTCATTAGGATCGTGGCTCTCTCGCTGCAGCTATGCTGAAACGTTGCTTTCAGTATAAAGTTCAATATGGAGAGAATGTGTGTCTGCTATATCAGCAATTAAGGTAACACAGTTTGTAAGGTATCTGTCAAACTGGACGTCGCTAGTAGCAGTGAACATTGAAGTCCCACTTGAAGTGGCTCTGATTACAGATGTCGTCTTTACAAGCGAATAAAGCGCAAAGAAAATATTACTACGCGACCTGACTGTCCTCAGGAATAATTCATCACAGACACTGAAACGCAAAGCAGAGGGAATTCTCTTGGCATCTGAAATGATTTGCTACTGGTTAGGGTGACCTAGTAATGTAACGTTGTTACAGAGCAGAATAATGAACGACGAAACAGCAGTTGCCCAGAAACTCTCGAGGTAAGCTTATCTTCCTTAATCTGAAAATAATTTACTATCGCCAAGAAATGCTTTATATTTGAATAAATTGCTGAGAGTAGAAGTGGTTTCAATTGAATTATCGATCGAATTAAAACGCGGAACTATTTCCGTAATTACATCTATATAAGGCATCAGTGCAAGCATGGCGACTGACTTGCAAAAATACGAATTTTTTAATAGATATTTCTTAAAAACCTGTTGTAATGCTTACTAACTTTACACATGTGTAACCATGACAACGTGTTGCATAATACAGAAAATAAATGATGATGTACATCAACTGTGTTCTCTCTCGGAAATTATTTGGAATAGGGCATATGTCAATACGAAGTTTTCTCTTCAAATGATCGTTCCTGTCATATCCGTGAATACTGACCATTCCTCCTCGGACATCCTGTATGCTAACACAGCCACATTTGTTACCACACGAGAACACACACGAGCAAAACACACCTTCACTCCAGAGCAGCCCAAACAGAGAAGACTCAAGTAGGACACTTGGTTTACCTTCCAAACCGACAAGACATGTGTGGTGACCTCGCCCTTGCTAGACGTTGCCCGAAGCCACTGTGGCCTCAAAGATCACACTCATATACCCTCGTGCAGCCGAAGCAGCCATCATACCGTAGATATAATAGCAAACATTGCCCGAGACAGGAAACAGAACATATGGAAAATGGTCGATTGTAAGAAGCACCTTTCAAGTTCTAACAAAGTTTCATCGTATTCTTAAATGCTTCCTTCTCGGGGCTGCACTGTTCACAACCTGCATGCACAGTCGAAATCATACAGGTCTACTGATAGTTTGTTCGTGAGCATAACTACAGTGTTGCTGGTTCAGTGCATGTGGTGTGGTGGATCTCCATGGATGAGAGGTATTGTCACGTACGATTTGTTGAATCCTTCTTAGCCGCTTTTATATCGTCTCGTCGTCTCTGTAGAGTTTTACTAAGGGAAGCAAGGAGAGGAAGTTATTTGGTGGCCGGTATCCTCTTGCTATAACATAAACTGCACGCAGTTAATAACTGGGTCCTTTATTAACATAAACAAAGAGCTACTTAAGATTCCATGTGCTGTGGTGCAGGCTCTCCTATACAGTCCACTTTAGCCTCACTGCTGGTGAAGTGGAAAGTCCACTATGAACACCATTCTAGTTGCTGTGTGCTGCCTGTCTCTGAGCTAGCGGCTGTGACTGTGGCTGCGGCTGCATCTCGGTGACACGCTGGAACTCCAACGCGTACAGACTCGAACTAACTGGCCTAATAGTCTGAAACTAACTAACTCATGGGCCCTCCGGCGATCCTAAATAGTGGCGGCCGAGAGGGCGTTGGCGGCCCGTTTGCAGCAAGTCTGTCGATTCATCTTCTTGTGACGTCTATGCCGCATGGTGTGCTGGCGCCAGCTTACACCAGAACACAATTGGGCTTAACTTTGTCACTGGACGTGCCGTCGGCACCATTACGCCTCACACACAGTACTCGCGCAAGTAATAACTGCTTTTTACTACACAAAATCAACTATTCTGATGTCACACCTCACTCCATGGCTCCGACGGTCTACCCAGCTTCCGTTACTCTCTTAATCTCAACTGACGCTCTTTACACGCCAACTGCCACTGCTTGCGCTGTAAAAGAAATGCAGCGTTAAGGGCGGTAACACGAATTTGGATACCAACGATATGATACATAGCGTCCAACATTCTCAGATAAGAGTTCATGCCGTGATGGCTTGTGAACAGTTACCTGAAGTTGCAAGAAGAGTAGATGTATTTTATCGTTAGTTTTTAGTTGACCTAATGTCTTATTTTTACCAAGAAAATCTGCTATGGCTACCATAAAATTTATTGTAATTCGCAATACTCTGTGCAACCAACACCAATACTGACATCGGCATTATTGAACTTACTATACTCTCTTGATATTTATTTCGTTATTTAGGGCCTTCTTTGTCAACTGTTGCTTTAGGTCAATACACATAAGAGTTGATTAACCCATTACTGGCCAATACTCTATCGGATCATTTTTTGCAAACTTTTATACGTAAATACATTACATTGTGTGATTAATTGAATAAAAAGTTGTTTTGAAAATTTTCAGTTTATTAGACAAAATCTACAAACCGTCCCATTTTTTGGACATTGGCCAAATGCGCTATCCAAATTCACAACCTTATTCTCCATGCATAATACTGTAAGAAACAACACAAACAATAAATAAAGGATATTTTAATATTATTGAGTCTATTCAGTATGAATTGAAGCAAAACACTTGTCGTGTACACCAACATTGCACCTATCACAAATTTAGTTGTTTTTTTCTTGCAGTAAGCACATATCTTCTGTGTTTTACTTGGCACAATGAAATGATTTACTGGATCTAGTCGTACATCTCTGCTCAATTTGCTTCATTGTGATCAATACCAGATTACTGTTGGAATCGTAAAATTCGAATAGAATATGAACAAAGCAGATATAAAGAACGTAAAATGCAATTTTTTTCTGTATAATACGTGTATACAAGATTAGGGCACATCAGCAATAAATGATTGTGTAACATGCCATTGTCCCATTATTGGGACGCATAAAATATATCGATATTGCACTTACTTGAAAAATCTAAAGTATACTTAATCTTACACGGACATCCATATGTTCATAACAAACACTCCCAGACAACTAAATCACAGCTCATTGTCGTCCAGGAACTACCAGCAGACATACAGTGCTGCCAAGTGCGAGAACAAAAAATCGGCAAGTTTATAATTTTCCTGACGTGAAGTACTTAGATAAAAGTTATTTATTTAACATTTACAGGCATTATATCAGTTAGTTGAACCTTCAGGTGCAACAATAAAGGCTAGAAGCTCCGTATCTTACGTAGAAATAAGTAAAATTTACGCGTCCCAAAAAAGGGACAATGGCCAGTAATGGGTTAATGACCAGTTTGTTTCACCGGACGCTATACTACTGTATATTGGATAGGCTATGAACCACTAACATTATTGGGTCGGTCCAGGGATGGATGCAGAGGAATGGGTGGGTGCAGTGACAGAGAATAAAATTATGTGAAGCTCACTTAGTATATTCTGAGCTAGTCCAATTATATTTTCAGCAGTCGCTTGATACAAGTAAGTTGGTCATAGATACTAACAAAGAGAAGTGGCGCTCACTTGTAGGCTTCGAATGCGTCGAGTGAACTCTGCTATCCGGCTCGGCTGTCATCGGTGCGACGTCTTTTTAAATCGGCCGTGTGGTGGCACTGGCCTCGCGTGCTGCAAAGTGGGTGTCTTAGAGCCGGCTGCGGCTTGGCGGGGCAGTCGCACGAGTTACTGCCAACCTTTTGATGTTGACTGCCTGATATGGTGTCGATAACGTACATCATATTTCTATATTTCTCCTGCAAAAACTCCTCGCTGTCGTACGGTGTATTGGCACGGGGAGGGGGGGGGGGCAGAGGAGGCGGAGTGAGTGGTGGGAGGTTTGGACGCAGGTGCCATTGAGGAGGCAGGAGCTGAAACTTCAGCCGATGACAAGCTCATGCCTGCACACCGACATTCGTCTAGCGAATGACCAGATCCATCGGTCAAGAAAACGAACCACAGGGTGCATACCCACACGCAGAGGCGGATCATAATCTTCCGTTGGTGAAGGCGCAACGTCGACGGGAGCGTCCACAGTGGCCCAATGGAAGGCAGCAGGGCGAAAGGGTCCGTCCTCTTGTGGTTCGGGCTGCTGGCGCTGCAACGACGGCAACAGTGCTGCGCCGACTTCCACTGGCTCCACGTCCACCAGCGATGTCGCAGGGCCCGAGGAGTCGAAGGCAGCCGAGGCTCTAGGCGTTATCATGGGCACTGAATCTGCAAAAGAAAAACCCAGGGCAGGATTATGCAGTCCATACAAGTGTAGCTGATTTTCATGACGCTTCTGCAACCCAGTGGGGCCCAATAAGATATCTAAAGAGTGGCCCAAGAGATTTATGATATTCCTCATTCCCAGACCTCTGTCTGCCAAAAATTCTGACCAGACCAAATAGTTTGCATTAAACTTAGAGCACTAATGGGCCAACCACAGCGGAGGATGCAGCAACTAAATCAGTGTCCTATGTCGGAGTCCATGCAAAAATTGCTCTGACTACTTGCCGTTGCGTAGCTGGCAACAGTATGAGGAAAGGAAGGGCCTAACGCCTGCTTCGGTGTATCGGAAGCACGTAACTTGCTCATCTGTTACCTGACTATTCTGACCAAGCATTTCACTTCACCATTAGGTGTAAAGTGAAACACTTCTGTTGTCACATGCGTGATGCAGTTGCCATCAAGAATTGATGAAATTCTGCCAACGTGAAATGGGACCCATTGTCCGAAACAAACACTTCTGGTACACCTTCGGTGAAAAAAAATCGACGTCAGAGTCTTTATATCACTAGCTGCTTTGATGTATTGCATGGGCACCATAAAGGGAAACTTGCTAATGGCGTAATTTCTGCAGCGGAGCATCCAGGTATTCCACACACGCCGCAAATTCTGCAGTCAGTTGTTCTGTTTGAGTGTCCATGCCGACTCATGTTCAGTGAGTACATTGCTCCAGTGTTCCTGATGGAGAAGATGAAGAACTTACTTCTAAATAAAAAATGGCAGAAACACACGTGACGGACCATTATCTCTGTGTAATAGAATGACACCCTTCGGGACAAATAAATTGTGCCGAAGAGGAAAATAATGGAGTAGAACGGGATCATTGTGTCATTAATCTGCTTAATAGAATGTGACCAACCGGTGGGGAGATACTGCAACAGAATATTGACACTGGCGTCTGCAGCCATCGCTCAAGCAATCCATCGATGGTAAATGGGAAAATCATCAAGTGCTTAATTATCCTGAACATCAGTGTGGAAATAATCCTCTGAAGTTGCCGCGCGGGATTAGCCGAGCGGTCTGGGCCGCTGCAGTCATGGACTGTGCGGCTGGTCCCGGCGAAGGTTCGAGTCCTCCCTCGGGCATGGGTGTGTATGTTTGTCCTTAGGATAATTTAGGTTAAGCAGTGTGTAAGCTTAGGGACTGATTACCTTAGCAGTTAAGTCCCATAAGATTTCACAAACATATATAATCCTCTGAAGTGTCGAACGCCAAATCAGTTTCTACTGGTATGCGAGAGAGAGTGTCTGGAATTGGAATCGAATGGTTAGTTGCTGGACTGTACACAATTTCGTACTGATAACCTCAGAGAAGTAGAGACCAACAAGCGACTTTTGCGCCACGCGCAGAAGGAATGGCTTTGTGGGATAAACAATGAGATGCCTGTGGTCTGTCATCAAGTAAAAACTTCTGGACTGTAAGTATTGGTGGAATTCAGTCGTGCCATATACAATAGCAAGAGTTCCTCAGTCAGCAAGTAGTTGCATTGTGCTTTGTTGAGGATTTTGGATGTGAGGGCAACTGATTTTTCCAATGATACAACTCTACGCGAGAAAGCTGTGCCAGTCCTGCAATAAGATGCGTTAACTGCAAGCACTATCAGCCTAGCCTGATCAAAATGTACCAAACAGCTATAGCCCAGTAAAGCATATTGCAGTTTCTGAAAAGCGACCTGACATGTTCGAATACACTCAAACACATTTCGTCCAATATGATTCGATAGAGCTGCAATCTGTGCAGCGTTCAGAATGAACCGAATGTAATAAGTAGAGACCTCTGCACTATCGAAGTCGTTTACTACCCTTCTAATGGCCTCTAAATGTTGATTTGTAGAACAACAGAACTTCGACACACATGTACCCCAACGATTTACCACTGGATCGGGAGGTAAAGGCACATTTGGTAGTTTTTCTTTGTCGGTCCTGATGCGAGCAGGAGCCTTTAGAAAGACTTTCTTTGTGGGTGAAATCAGTTTATTTACATTCACAAACGTGGAATGTACTTCTTCAGCAAGGCGATGTACTCCATGAGCAAAGCACGTCACATGAATCAGATTGGGAAGGCTTTTCCTGCTTTGATCATACAGGGAGCAGCATCTTAAATAAATACAAACACCCTTTCATCTGCAGAAGATTCGGGAAATATTTTTTTAATACCCTCATTCACAAAGCTGACGATCGTAGAATGATTTACTTTTTCAAGTTCTTTGCATGCCGCTAAATAGGAAGAAGAAGACTCTTCTTTTAAAGCATCAACAATTAAATTTGCAGTGTAACGGCCACAAGTGGCTGTAGTTTCGTCAGCTGAAATCCAGATAGTGCTGTCCTTGAGTTCATTGCGTAGTTTTTCCAGAACGTAAATTGATGGTATGTAATTTTTACGCAATGTCGATTCATCTGGTATATTTTGATTAAAGCAATACTTGCGCAGGAAGCCTTCCTGCGATATGAAGATTGGTCTTGATATGCTGGTCTGTTTGAAACTTTTTTTGCACGAAACGTTTGCAAACTCGACAATATAAAGCAGTACCGTCATATGTAAATGTTCCATGATGCTCAACTATCCACGAACGACGTTTTTTCCCGGGGGGCATGGCGCGCAACACGTTACATACTACATGACGTAAACGCGTGCAACTGTGCACAGGTAAATAGATTGCTAAACTGAAACTAAGAGCTTGCGTAGTTTAATTGTTGCCGACGCGTACGGTATGACAGAGGGGGGGGGGGGGGGATAAACCGGGGGAGAGGGCGCAGGAGCATTCACTCCGTCTGCTTGTTCGATTTCGTTAGGCAGTGACGTCTCAGTTAGCGACGGCACGCTGTTCTAGGTCGCGGTCAACCTGTGAGACATCAAAACTAGATCGAGCTAGAGACCGCCCGACTAAATTTTTAAAACATTGTAAACACACGGCGAAAATATTCATCGTCACTAGTTTTTTAATTAAAATACGCAATAAACGGTGAAAAGGGGCCAAATATGCAGCTACATATGCAACATGCAAATGCATATAATCCGGTCTCTAATAATAAGTCAATTTAACCAACGTACCTTGGAGTTCACTGAAGTTCCAAGGAGCTGGTAGGGCCTGTATGGAGTTACGTGTGGCTGCAAAGGGTGGATACCCTGATTGTTGAGCATGTACTCTAAGTATTCAGTCTCAATCCGAAAGTAGGACCACATGTCTTTATACAATTTAATCCAGCATCTGGAAAGATATTTATCGGGAGTATAACCCGAAACGACTATCTCATCGAGGTAGCTCAAACAGGAAGGAAATGTAGCAGCTAACTGTGATAAATAAAGCTGAAAAATTGCAGGTGCGGACGGACTGCCAGAAGGGCAGTCTAAAAGCTGAAGTAATCCCATGTGGGCGTCGACCACAAAAACTGTTGCGACTGTTCATCTGGAGCGAGATGCAAATAAGCAATGTGAAGATCAATCCTGGAAAAGAAGTTACACTGAGCAAGTTTGTCCACGAGTTTGTCATGCCATGGCAAAGAAAAAAAGTCAGTCACAGTCTGTGGATCTGCTGTTGCCTTGAAATAATGTGCACATAAGCGTAACCTGCTTGGAGGTTTCTTTGTTATCACTAAAGGTGATGCCTATTGACTAGTAGCTACGGGGGAAATCACAACATTGTCCTGCCAAGATAAAGAATTCCAGTGGCACTTGAACTCTGACAGCGTGAAGGACGGTCAAGCTCGGAAAAACCGTGGTTGCGCATTGCCTTTCAAAATTATTAGCTTTGACTAAGCTATGTTCAAAAAGTCACTAAATTTACCACTCAGTTCAGGTACCCTGCCTGTCGGCACAGAAGAGTTCACACAGAGAAAATTGTCTGAAATGTGCAAAGCACATATATGTAAGGAGTCCATGCCAAAAATATTTTCGCTTTCACATGAGCACAGAACAGTGAATGAAATTGCCTCGGTAACGTTACAAAAAGTGGCAGACAGGCTACAAACATAGAAAACAGGAATGTTAGGTCCACGGTAACCTGAAAGAGCTGCCTGCGAGTTTCGCATCGTAGGCTTTGTAAGTGTCTCTGTTTAACAAAGTCACTGGGGTACCAGTATCCAACTCTATGCCTACTTTGCTTTGCTACTGACAATCTGCAGAGTGACAAACAACATATTAGCCTGATGCTGAATGGAAGACGTGTTTGACTTTTAGCTGTTGCACCCGATTTGCACTATTAAATACTAGAGTCACAATATGGCTGTGGTAAAACTGCATTAACATTCATGGACTGAGACTTTCGAGAACGTATGAAGTCTGTGTTGGACTTGCCTTTTTGCAAACAAGTAGCTTGAACATCACCGTGCTTGCCACACTTTCAACACGTGTTGGCATCACGACAGGAGCACGCCTGACGTTTGTGTGCTGTGAAACATAAAAAGCATGATGTAACACCGCTAATCTGCCGCCTAGCATACTGTTTCTGTTTACGTAGCTGCCCTGGCTGAGACTTTGCGTACCGTGCCGCACGAAGGACGGGCACAACTTGCTCACCACTACTCTGTATTGCACAAATAGGAGCAGAAAGAAAGTCAACCGCTGCACCGCCGCACGAATCCTGACGCGCGACCATACCTTCAATTTGATGCGCGCTGTTGCGGACGGTTAGTCACGATCGATACACACATCAAAAATTACAGAACATAAAATAGTATGAAAAAACACGAATGTTTGCCTCAGTATGCACAAATAAACACAACTAAATCCCGAATACGTTGTGAAACACGAAAGCACAATAAGCCAATGAATGTGACAAAAGACAGTTCTGCAAAAAATGATTCAGAAGTACTAGTAGCATCAGGTGGTTGTACGCCGAGAAGTGTTATCAAAAAGGAGCACACGTGTTAACAGTCTCGTCGCCAGTTATTGGTTCGGTCCAGGGTGGGTGCAAAGGTATACTTGGGTGATGAGACAAAGAAAGAAATAAGGAGAAGTCTTGTAATATGTACCGGGTAGTTATAATTATAACTTTTCCTACTTAACACATTATAACACGGAAACTAATTACCGTACGAGTACAAAACTTGGTCGGAGCCGCGCTGCTGCTACGATTGCAGGTTCGAATCCTGCCTCGGGCATGGATGTGTGTGATGTCCTTAGGTTAGTTAGGTTTAAGTACACTCCTGGAAATGAAAAAAAGAACACATTGACACCGGTGTGTCAGACCCACCAAACTTGCTCCGGACACTGCGAGAGGGCTGTACAAGCAATGATCACACGCACGGCACAGCGGACACACCAGGAACCGCGGTGTTGGCCGTCGAATGGCGCTAGCTGCGCAGCATTTGTGCACCGCCGCCGTCAGTGTCAGCCAGTTTGCCGTGGCATACGGAGCTCCATCGCAGTCTTTAACACTGGTAGCATGCCGCGACAGCGTGGACGTGAACCGTATGTGCAGTTGACGGACTTTGAGCGAGGGCGTATAGTGGGCATGCGGGAGGCCGGGTGGACGTACCGCCGAATTGCTCAACACGTGGGGCGTGAGGTCTCCACAGTACACCGATGTTGTCGCCAGTGGTCGGCGGAAGGTGCACGTGCCCGTCGACCTGGGACCGGACCGCAGCGACGCACGGATGCACGCCAAGACCGTAGGATCCTACGCAGTGCCGTAGGGGACCGCACCGCCACTTCCCAGCAAATTAGGGACACTGTTGCTCCTGGGGTATCGGCGAGGACCATTCGCAACCGTCTCCATGAAGCTGGGCTACGGTCCCGCACACCGTTAGGCCGTCTTCCGCTCACGCCCCAACATCGTGCAGCCCGCCTCCAGTGGTGTCGCGACAGGCGTGAATGGAGGGACGAATGGAGACGTGTCGTCTTCAGCGATGAGAGTCGCTTCTGCCTTGGTGCCAATGATGGTCGTATGCGTGTTTGGCGCCGTGCAGGTGAGCGCCACAATCAGGACTGCATACGACCGAGGCACACAGGGCCAACACCCGGCATCATGGTGTGGGGAGCGATCTCCTACACTGGCCGTACACCACTGGTGATCGTCGAGGGGACACTGAATAGTGCACGGTACATCCAAACCGTCATCGAACCCATCGTTCTACCATTCCTAGACCGGCAAGGTAACTTGCTGTTCCAACAGGACAATGCACGTCCGCATGTATCCCGTGCCACCCAACGTGCTCTAGAAGGTGTAAGTCAACTACCCTGGCCAGCAAGATCTCCGGATCTGTCCCCCATTGAGCATGTTTGGGACTGGATGAAGCGTCGTCTCACGCGGTCTGCACGTCCAGCACGAACGCTGGTCCAACTGAGGCGCCAGGTGGAAATGGCATGGCAAGCCGTTCCACAGGACTACATCCAGCATCTCTACGATCGTCTCCATGGGAGAATAGCAGCCTGCATTGCTGCGAAAGGTGGATATACACTGTACTAGTGCCGACATTGTGCATGCTCTGTTGCCTGTGTCTATGTGCCTGTGGTTCTGTCAGTGTGATCATGTGATGTATCTGACCCCAGGAATGTGTCAATAAAGTTTCCCCTTCCTGGGTCAATGAATTCACGGTGTTCTTATTTCAATTTCCAGGAGTGTAGTTCTAAGTCTAGGGGATTGATGACCTCAGATGTTAAGTCCCATAATGCTTGGGGCCATTTGAGCCATTTTTTTTAAACAAAACTTGGTAGCATTAATGTCCAGAGTATGGGATGTATCATTTCCAGGCGTCACAGTGCCACCACCCAATTCCAACTATGGTCACCAGGCGGCGTGATCAGTAATCGTGATTCATAATGACGCACACATGACCAGTCGCAGTGCACTTGTTGACGTGTCAACATGAGATTGGACAAAAGGAGCAGGACATTGTTGGTGAAGTTCCATTATCAAAACAACGTAGTGCTGCAGCTGCACTTCGAGAATATCGATGGCTGAAAGGATTACGGAAGGGTCCTCTTTCTCCACCTGCAGTGCGGAGCATGATGTAGTAGTTCGAACTGGAGAACTGGGCGTCGATCCGGGAAGAGGCCGACGACCGGTTGCACCACATGTCGTTGACGAAATCGTTGTTGCTATGGGAGACAGCGCTGCGTGCAATTCCCGATCACCAGGCAGTGGGCGCGCTGTGTCACGACAGTTGAACATCCCGTTCACTTTCTCTCAAGGATTGAAGTTGACGTGGCTGGTCCTGGACCATCCTATGAATAGACGAAGTTCATTTTTCCTGATGTGTGAGGTGAAAACACAGAACTGCCGAGTGTCGGGATCTTTACCTCCAGTCACTGTGCATGAAGTTCCTGCGAATGGTGAACGTGTCACCGTATGGTGTGGTTTCACGGCTACGTTCATCTCTGGCCCATTCTTTTTTGAACAGGTTGGCGCTCAAGGACCTCGCCAGAGTTACTGCGATATGCTTCGCTAGCATGTCATATCCGCATACTAGAGAGAGACACGTTGAACTCAACGGTCTTCGTGCAAGACGGGACCCCACCGCACATCGCTCATGAAGTTCACGTCTTTCTCCGAAACGATCGAATCATCAGCCGATCGCTTCCAAATGCTTGGCTAGCAAGATCATCTCATCTCAGTCCCTGTGATTTCTGGTTGTGACGCTACCTGAAGTACTGGGTTTTCCAGGGGGACATTCACACATGTGCTGTTCCGAAGAGCAGCATATCAAGAAAGGGAGGCAGCATACCTACGGACATGCTTCGTTCTACTGAGCAGAATGCAATCCTGCGTGTTCATATTCTTCTGGATACTGATGGGCGCCATATTGAGCCCCTTTTGTGGCAGTAATGTTACCTGCATGTAATGGTATGATGTACCGTAGCAGCAAATTAAAAGTGTTTCACTTGAATTGATTCCGCATTATTTCTTTTTCCCATGTCCTTGATATTAATGCTACCAAGTTTGGTCCTCGTACGGTAATTAGTTTGTGTGTTATAACGTGTTAAGTAGGGACAGTTCATTTACAACCACACGGTATGTCACTCTGGTTTACTTGACTTCAGTCCAGTTGGACCAGTTGTACACCAACAGTTCCTTGACACGGACAAGTTTTTCTTAGATGATAACTGAAAGGTGAGGCTAACTAACAGGCTTCGAGTGCGCCGTCTGAACTCCGCTGTCCGACTGATCTGGCATCGGTGCGGAGTCTTCTTAAACCGGCTCTGTGGTGCCGCTGGACTCAACTGCTACAGAGAGTGTGTGTGTATTCGAATCGGCGGGGCGGTCACGTGAGTTACTGCCAATCTCTTGACGCTGACTGATTGGTGTAATATCGATAGCGTCCGACATCATAAACATTATTATCAGGTGTGAAAAAATGCCCGTCCTAATCCCTCAAACAGTCACAGTTACACGCCTTTTTGGAACTCTCAGCCCGTCCCCCTCCCCCCCCCCCCCCCTCATCGCGCTCCTACACACACACTTCCTTCCTTTTTAAACGTTTTTGAATCACACAATTCCTCTTTAAAGTTAAGCTCCAAGTTACCTAAAATGTAATTAATCCTATTGTCTTCGCATTTAAACGTTGAATCGTGAAAGAATGGAGTGTTTGAACGGTTAATTAAGAGGTGAATGTATCATTTAAATCGTCTTGTTTTCAAATTTTTAAGTTTACGTATAAACATTTTCTTTTCGAATGTCACACATTATACATAATCGATTTTTATAACTTTAACTGCCTTTACTTGGCGCAATATGTTGCTAATTTTGTTATTAGAGTTATTCGCTGTATTTGTACTTAGATTTGGTTGACACATACAGCTTTTCCCTGTATACAGCATATTTTAAAAAATACACTCCTGGAAATTGAAATAAGAACACCGTGAATTCATTGTCCCAGGAAGGGGAAAATTTATTGACACATTCCTGGGGTCAGATACATCACATGATCACACTGACAGAACCACAGGCACATAGACACAGGCAACAGAGCATGCACAATGTCGGCACTAGTACAGTGTATATCCACCTTTCGCAGCAATGCAGGCTGCTATTCTCCCATGGAGACTATTGTAGAGATGCTGGATGTAGTCCTGTGGAACGGCTTGCCATACCATTTCCACCTGGCTCCTCAGTTGGACCAGCGTTCGTGCTGGACGTGCAGACCGCGTGAGACGACGCTTCATCCAGTCCCAAACATGCTCAATGGGGGACAGATCCGGAGATCTTGCTGGCCAGGGTAGTTGACTTACACCTTCTAGAGCACGTTGGGTGGCACGGGATACATGCGGACGTGCATTGTCCTGTTGGAACAGCAAGTTTCCTTGCCGGTCTAGGAATGGTAGAACGATGGGTTCGATGACGGTTTGGATGTACCGTGCACTATTCAATGTCCCCTCGACGATCACCAGTGTTGTACGGCCAGTGTAGGAGATCGCTCCCCACACCATGATGCCGGGTGTTGGCCCTGTGTGCCTCGGTCGTATGCAGTCCTGATTGTGGCGCTCACCTGCACGGCGCCAAACACGCATACGACCATCATTGGCACCAAGGCAGAAGCGACTCTCATCGCTGAAGACGACACGACTCCATTCGTCCCTCCATTCACGCCTGTCGCGACACCACTGGAGGCGGGCTGCACGATGTTGGGGCGTGAGCGGAAGACGGCCTAACAGTGTGCAGGACCGTAGCCCAGCTTCATGGAGACGGTTGCGAATGGTCCTCGCCGATACCCCAGGAGCAACAGTGTCCCTCATTTGCTGGGAAGTGGCGGTGCGGTCCCCTACGGCACTGCGTAGGATCCTACGGTCTGGTCTAGGCGTGCATCCGTGCGTCGCTGCGGTCCGGTCCCAGGTCGACGGGCACGTGCACCTTCCGCCGACCACTGGCGACAACATCGATGTACTGTGGAGACCTCATGCCCCACGTGTTGAGCAATTCGGCGTACGTCCACCCGGCCTCCCGCATGCCCACTATACGCCCTCGCTCAAAGTCCGTCAACTGCACATACGGTTCACGTCCACGCTGTCGCGGCATGCTACCAGTGTTAAAGACTGCGATGGAGCTCCGTATGCCACGGCAAACTGGCTGACACTGACGGCGGCGGTGCACAAATGCTGCGCAGCTAGTGCCATTCGACGGCCAACACCGCGGTTCCTGGTGTGTCCGCTGTGCCGTGCGTGTGATCATTGCTTGTACAGCCCTCTCGCAGTGTCCGGAGCAAGTATGGTGGGTCTGACACACCGGTGTCAATGTGTTCTTTTTTCCATTTCCAGGAGTGTATATTACATTTGGCTAACGCCATTCAAGCCAGGTGGACTACGCTAAGACGAAGGAAGATTAAATTATAAATTAATACACACAACAAGAAAGCTTTGAATCACCTCGGTCCCGAGAGTTCTGGAACCTGTACAGAAAATTGGAACAGAGACCAACATAAACATCATTTCTGCCCTTTTTATTTCTCATGAAATACAACACATTGCATGTTGTACCACCATACAGTGAGACCTTCAGAGGTGGTGTTCCAGATTGCTGTACACACCGGTACCTCTAATACCCAGCAGCACGTCCTCTTTCATTGATGATGGGGTGTTTTCATCATGGCATGCTATCCACAAGTTCATGAACGCACTGTTGGTCCAGATTGTCCCACTCCTCAACGGCGATTCGGTGTAGATCCCTCAGAGTGCTTGGTGCGTCACGTCGTCCATAAACAACCCTTTTCAACCTATCCAAGGCATGTTCGGTAGGGTTCCTGTCTGGAGAACATGCTGGCCACTCTAGTCGAGTGATGTCGTTATCTTGAAGGAAGCCATTCACAAGATGTCCACGATGGGGGAGCGGATTATCGTCCATGAAGACGAATGCCTCGCAAATATGCTGCCGATATGGTTGCACTATCAGCCGGAGGATGGAATTCACGTATATTAGAGCCGATACGGCGCCTTCAATGACCAGCAACGGCGTACGTCGGCCCCATATAATGCCACCCCAAAGCAGCAGGGAACCTGCACATTGCTGCACTCGTTGGACAGTGTGTCTAAGATATTCAGCCTGACCGGCTTGCCTCCAGACACGTCTCCGACGATTGTCAGGTTGAAGGCACACGTGACACTCATCGGTGAAGAGAATGTGATGCCAATCCTGAGCGGTCCATTCGGCATGTTGTTTAGTCCATCTGTACCGCGCTGCATGGTATCGTGATTGCATAGATGGACCTCGCAATGGACGTCGGGAGTGTGAAGTTGCGCATCATGCAGTCTATTGCGCACAGTTTGAGTCGTAACACGATGTCCTGTGGCTGCACGAAAAGCATTATTCAACGTGGTGGCGTTGCTGTCAGGGTTCCTCCGAACCGTAATCCTTAGGTAGCGGTCATCCACTGCAGTAGTAGCCCTTGGGCGGCCTGTGCGAGGCGTGTCATCGACCGTTGCTGTCCCTCTGTATCTCCTCCATGTCTGAACAACATCGCTTTGGTTCACTCCGAGACGCTTGGTCACATCCGTTGTTGAGAGCCCTTCCTGGCACAAAGTAACAATAGGGACGCGATCGAACCGCAGTGTTGACCGTCTAGGCATGGCTGAATTACATACAACACGAACCGTATACCTTCCTTTTGGAATGACTGGAACTAATCAGCTCTCAGGCTCCCTTTGTCTAATACGCGTTACTCATGCGTGCTTGTTTACGTCTTTGGGCTAGTTGCGTGACGTCTCTGAACAGTCAAAGGGACTGTGTCTGTCATACAATATCTGCAGTCAACGTCTGTCTTCAGAATTTCTGGGAACTGGGGTGATGCAAAATTTTTTATGATGTGTGTATATTGATAACTGGAAACATGTGACCCTTCTGAGTATTTGTGTAATAGTTATTTATTATTTCACGATCGATTAGATATATAAATCATATTCACCTTCCCATTTCGGCAAGAAGTTGTTACCTTTAGGTGTGCTTTATCCACTAGCAAACTTCATACAGATATATAAACAAATAGTTAGCTTTCTAGTGAATGTTGATCATATCGTTTCATAAGACTTAGGTGACCATAATGCGAACGTTCATTGAAATGTTAAATTTTATTTATTTTATTTACACGTCAAGTTCCGTAGGACCAAATTGAGGAGCAAATATCCAAGTTCATGGAACGTGTCTGTACATGAAATTACAACATAAAAGCAATAACAGATAAAAAACAAAATGTTTATGAACCCGAAAACAGTCAATTCAGAAGTTTAAGTAAACACAATCGACAAAAAACAAGAATCAGCTTAATTTTTGAAGGAACTCATCGACAGAATAGAAGGAGTGACCCATGAGGAAACTCTAGTTTCGATTTGAAAGCGCGTGGATTACTGCTAAGATTTTTTAATTAGAGTGGTAACTTATTGAAAATGGATGTAGCAGTATACAGCACAACTTTCTGCACAAGAGTTAAGTAAGTCCTATCCAAATGCAGGTTTGATTTGTGCCAAGTATTAACTGAGTGAAAACTGCTTATTCTTAGTAATAAGCTAATATTGGTAATGAGAAATGACAGTAAGGAATATATATATTGAGAGGCCATTGTCAAAATACCCAGACTCGTGAACATGGGTCGACAAGAGGTTTGTGAACTTACACGACTTTATTGCCCGAACCGCCCGTTTCTGAGCCAAAAATGTCCTTTTAGAATGGGAAGAGTTACCCCAAAATATGATACCATACGACATAAGCTTATGAAAGTAAGCAAAGTAGACTAATTTTCGTGTCGAGCGATCACTCACTTCTCATACCGTTCGAATAGTAATTAGTTGAACAAGATCCTGAACGTGGGCTTTCCATGACAGGTTACTACCTATCTGAACACTTAGAAATTGAAACTGTTCAGTTTCACTATTCATATGCCCATCCTGTGAAATTAAAACATCAGGTTTTGTTGAATTGTGTGTTAAAAACTGTAAAAACCGAGTCTTGCTGTGATTTAGCGTTAGTTTATTTTCTACAAGCCATGAACTTAGGTCATGAACTGCACTATTTGAAACCGAGCCAGTGTTGCACACAACATCCTTTACTACCAAGCTAGTGTCAGCAGCGAACAGAAATATTTTAGAGTTACCCGTAATACTAGAGGGCATATCATTTATATAACTAAGGAACAGGAGTGGTTCAAATGGCTCTGAGCACTATGGGACTTAACAAATGGTTCAAATGGCTCTGAGCACTATGGGACTTAACATCTGTGGTCATTAGTCCCCTAGAACTTAGAACTATTTAAACCTAACTAACCTAAGGACATGACACACATCCATGCCCGAGGCAGGATTCGAACCTGCGACCGTAGCAGTCGCGCGGGTCCGGACTGAGCGCCTAGAACCGCTAGACCACCACGGCCGGCTGGGACTTAACAGCTGAGGTCATCAGTCCCCTAGAACTTAGAACTACTTAAACCTAACTAACCCAAGGACATCACACACATCCATGCCCGAGGCAGCATTCGAACCTGCGACTGTAGCGGTCGCGCGGTTCCAGACTGACGCGCCTAGAACCGCTCGGCCAAACCGGCTGGCGAACAGGAGTGGTCGCAACACTGATCCCTGGGGCACCCCCCACTTGACTGTACCCCGCTGAGACCCTACATAACAGCCGTTCTCAACATTGTGGATAATGACCTTTTGCTGTCTGTTGCTAAAGTAAGAGATGAACCAATTGTGAACTACACCCCGTATTCTGTAATGGTCCAACTTCCGGAGCAATATTTTGTGATCAACACAATCAAACGCCTTAGTTAAATGACATTATGATGTTCAATATGCCTAACTATATTGCTTATGTATCAGTACAAAGTTTTTAGTGGGTTAAGCACATTTATTGAAGGCAACTACTTGGAGAAACCGGTAATGTGAATATTTTTTACATATCCAAGCGATCGTGATATAATAAGTTACTATACAATGGTCCACCCTGGTCTTTTCAACGGTACCGATTGATTTAACACTATCACGAAACAAGTAAATGAGGATGACACAGTGGGAATTTGAACTCTGCTCTTTTCGGATAAGAGTACAGGGCTTCGACCAGCAGGCTGCGCTAAAAGCCACACAGTACAGGTCTGACACGAACCGGCGTTTGGTGGTCGCGCGGTCACGCCATACCAGTTACCGCAGCTCTCACGTAGCCTACACGGCGAGCGCTCAGTTCGCTGGCTCAGTGTGAGGGGGGTTCCCCGGGCCGCCCTAGTCGTGACCTGCCGCCGCCTCTGCCGTGTGGGAACGCGACCGTCGCCGCCGCCGCCACTGCCGCTGATTGGCCGAAGCCATTTGTAGCGGCGCCTCGTCAGGCCGGCACACGCGCTGCATTTGGATCAGCAGGGCTATGCCGGGCGGCGCAGAACTAGTGGCTACAGGACGACGCCGGCTCATCACGCTGACGGCAGTCGACAGCTTACCGAGGGATGGATTTACTCTTTTGTTTGTGTAGCTGTAACACACAGTTAACAACGAGATCATTACCGACAGAGCAATAGCGCTCCCCAGTTTGTTTCCTAACCGTTCGTTACTCGTTCGGTAATTCCTGACATGGTTACTCATGTCATCCACAACACACACGTTGTATTTGGACGCAATGAACGTTGTATATGAATTATTTTAGAAGTGTATTATTTAAATATAACACATTTCATATACCAATGCAGTAAGTTCTATACTAGGTGATAAATATCATTGGAAATTGGTCGTAAATATCTTCAGTACCTCTAGATAGCAGCCAATTTCATCATTCTTTCCGCGAACACGTCTATCAAGGATGCTATCAAACCTGAGACATTTTGAGTGCAACCTGAATTGTTTTTTACTCATGCACAAATAGTATGATTCAAGTTTGTTGCCCCGTGAGTTATCCGACAACTCTCATGAACTCACTCTATATTGATAGTTTCATTTAGGTGCTTCGAATCTGATGGTACTTCTGCACATGTGCGAACAATTACTACAGATGGTAGAGGAGTAGTGAACAATGAAAATGGCAGCTACGCAAGACCCTCATTATAAGCAACATGCCATAATTGAATTCTTGGTTGCGGAAAAAGAAAATGAGGTGAACATACATAAACGTTTGTGTGCAGTATGTGGTAATGATGTTGCTGACAGGAGTACCGGTGAGCAATGTATGAAAACAGTTACAGCGTCAGAAAGTGTAGAAAGTGAGCTCCATGATGGGTCACATTCAGGACGTCCTGCCACAGCCTCTGCTCCCAACACGGCAAACCGCGCGGATGCCACTGGTTATTCGTGCTGATCGGCACATCATAACTCGACAACTCATTCTACAGCTTTCAGTGAGCAGTGGAAGGGCGTGTGCAGTTTTTGAGACCCTTGGATATCTGAAGGTATGTTCAAGACGGGTTCATGAATGTTTGGTCCCCTCCCCCGAATGACCCGTCGCCACCATCATCAACACCAACAGCACCACAAAAGATGTGACCAGCTACACAACAGTGTTTTGTGAAAATTCCCATCGGATTAGAGAAGGTTCAAAGGAACCGTCTTGTGTCGCATTGCGACCACCACGAACTTGGCGCACTATACCACAACGGTGGTTTCCGACATACATGGTGCCACATTCACATTTTTCATTCTCCGATGGATGTCTACGGGTGATTTTCCTTTTCTAGCCTAAGAAAAAAATGATAGCACGTTGGTCCTGTTTGGACATATTTGGTGGTAATGTCGCCTTAGTTCACGTCTCTGTTCCCGCACATGTCGGAGAGACACGAATGCCTCACTGATCCCTTTCTTACATATTGGTGCTTACATACCCGAATCGGAGACGTGCCACGTTGAATATGGGCTGCAGTAACTCCCTCAAATGGATATCTTTCTCGATCGTCACTTATACACTGAAGAGCCAAAAAGACTGGTACACCTGCCTCATATCGTGTGACGCCCCCGAGAGTACGCAGAAGTGCCGCAACACGACGTGGCACGGACTCGACTAATGTCTGAAGTAGGGTTGGAGGGAACTGACACCATGAATCCTTCAGGGCTGTCCATAAATCCGTAAGAACACGACGGGGTGGAGACCTCTTTTGAACAGTACGTTGCAAGGCATCCCAGATATGCTCAATGATGTTCATGTGTGGGGAGTTTGGTGGCCATCGGAAGTGTTTAAACTCAGAAGAGTGTACCTGGAGCCACTCTTTAGAAATTCTGGACGTGTCGCGTGTCGCATTGTCCTGCTGGAAATTCCCAAGTCCGTCGGAATTCACAATGGACACGAATGGATGCAGGTGATCAGACATGATGCTTACGCACGAGCCACTAGTCAGTGTCGTATCTAGATCTATAAATGGTCCTATATCACCCCCCGCACCATTATAGAGCCTCCACCAGCTTGAACAGACCTCTGCTGACATGCAGGGTCCATGGATTCATGAGGTTGTCTCCATATCCGTACATGTCCATCCGATCGATAAAATTTGAAACGAGACTCGTCCGACCAGAATACTTATTTCTAGTCAAAAATAGACCAAGTTCAGTTGTGACGGACCTAGGCGAAGCATAAAGCTTTGTGTTATGCAGTCATCAAGAGTACACGAGTGGGCCTTCGGTTCCGAAAGCCCACATCGATGATGTTTCGTTGAATGGTTCGCACACTGACACTTCTTGATGGCCCAGTATTAAAACATGCAGGAATTTGCGGAAGGGTTCTACTTCTGTCACAATGAACGATTCTCTCAGTCGTCGGTGGTCCCGTTTTTGCAGGATCTTTTTCCGGCCGCAGCTATGTCGGAGATTTGCTGTTTTACCGGATTTCTGATATTCACGGTACACTCGTGAAATAATCGTACGGGAAAATCCTCGCTTCATCGCTACCTCGGAGATGCTGTGTCCCATCCCTTGTGCGACGACTATAACACCACGTTCAAACTCTTAAATGTTGGTAATCTGTCATTGTAATAGCAGTAACCTATCTGACAACTGCGCCAGTCACTTGTTGTCTTCTGTAGACGTTGTGACGTCCCCTTAGAAAAATTTATGAATTACTGTGCTGATGAAACTCTTACGCTATTTGATTTTCAAACAGCTGAGCAAAACTGAACGTACTCAGACATTTCGCTCTTTACCTATTCTGATCAATACTAAACTGACACACAATATTTTTTTAGCGCAACGCAATCTGACTTTCAATAATCCGTACAAGAGAATGACCCTGACTAAATTAACCTATACGTTTCACAAAACGTTGCCAACCGCAGATCCGTATTCTGACTGTTTGCATATAACTGCATTTGAATACGCATGCCTGCGCCGTTTCTTTGGCGCTTCAGTGTATATTTGCAGTGCATTGTCTGAGATACCGCTTTGACAATCAACAGATGCATTCAGTTGAGAATGAACTCTCAAACTTGTCTGCACCCGTCTGCTAAGTAGGCCATAGTGTAGTTGTCTCGACGGTAAAACATTCAAATAAGTTTTACACTTTTTTCAATATATTTTCACTTACATAATGGCGCTGCCACGTGCACAGGATGTCATCCGACTGACAATATCGGTAATAAATATTTCATAACTTAACTATACACTCTTTTCAACAAAGTGCTCTTTGCAGCACTACCTATGAAGAAGTTTTAGTGTTTTATTAGCACCACTGATTGCTTTTTAAGTGTTACAGTCCTTTGATAGTTTCTATACAATCGCACCATCTCCTATCGATACGATACCGAAACCAGTAACAGATGCACAAATGGAAAGCCAAGAGAAATGGTCGATATTCAGGGATACGACAGAAACTATCATTCGAAGCAGAAAAGCTTAGTAAACATAGTCTCTAAAAGGCATTCCTTACGAGCTATGAGCACTTCTTTGTCTTTGATACTATGAAACAAATCTCTTCTACTGCAATGTCTTTGATTGCTATATTTTGAGAGGTGGTATTATGGACCAAAACAAGAAAAAGTCCAGTAAATATGGGTTGCAGTATACCTTAAGAGCTATGACAACTTGTTCATATTCGCTACTGTGAAAAAACATGTCTTCTACTGAACAAGTGCTCATAGCACTTAATAGATGCGTTTTTGAGCCTACATTTGGTGGACAGTTTTTTTCTTGTTTTGGTACATAGTATCTCGTCCCAAAATATGGAAAGCAAAGAGCTTGCATTAAGAGAAATTTGTTTCACAGTATTGCTGTTTGGTGGACCTTTTTGCATCGAATGTCATTTCCTGTCATATTCCTGAATATTAACCATTCCTCCTGGGACACGCTATGTACGGATCCAGTCGATTTTTATGTCTGATTATACGGTAACCAATTATGAAATATACACCGGCTCACAAAGGGCAGTTGTCTGAGATCCGGTGTAATAAGGGTGATTCAATTTTGCGAGAAGCGACGACACATCGACAAACACCAGACGTACCTGTATGGAATGCCTTGCTACGAAACATTGTCTGAATGTCGGGAGATATATTCTGAGGTGCTTGCACGAAACGTTACTGCCTAGGAAGAAAAAAGTAAGGCGTTTACTTTGAACTTGTAAATTAAACTACGTACATCAGACATTACGCTGTACAGGAATCATGTCGATCCACGCGACAGAAACATTCTAATCTCAGCAGCTGTGTGCTACCATCTGGACGCCACGTGAAGCTCTTGACCGCTTGGTGATCGCTCAGCAGGCTGTTTTCTGGAGTTCGAAGATGATGTAAGGAAAGCTGCGATACCAAGCAGTCGACCCCATGCGGACAGAAGTAGACCGTAGATCATCTTTTGGCCTGTCCTGGGCGTCACCAGAAGCAGACAGCCGAGATCGCGACATAGGATTCACCGAGCGTTGCTCAGCACATTGGCTATACGTGCGAAGAAAATTTGTCATATCGATGTACCAGTATTTTACGTCTAAAATTTAGTTTAGATAGATGAACAGGTGTAAGCCTGAGTAAGCTAATCCGATTAATACCTTGCATTGGAACAATTAAAGGAAATATTTTTATGTTTTCTTTTGCAATCCAGGCCTCTCGTCGAGTCTTCTTTCTTTTTGTCCAATGATAAAGAGTATTTGCGTAATATTTGTTATTGATTATTTCTCCACTGCTTGTTTCGGTTGTCAAATTTTTCTTCACTCTCTGCGTTACCCTGACAAAGTACCCAACGACCAACAAAAGTACTCTGTTGATGTGAACGATAGTTCTGTGTTATACTCAGCGCTTTTGACCTTTCCCTCGTAAAGTGACCTGGTAGAAATACGTGTACGTAATTTTGCGGGGCTGTGATGTATATACCACATATAGTCGCTATGAATACAAGGGAATGTTTGATAAATTCATCGCAGTGTGATATTTTTAGTAATTACTCGCAGTGGTACGTGGCCTCGCATTCTTGCAGCTACTGCCCAAGATACCGCCCAAGACGCGCGCAGCCTTGGCAGAACTGGACCAAACGCCATACCTGTGCGTGCGTTTGATTGATGAGCGGATCTCGGTGCGTGACCAGCGAGGGAGCAGGCGGCCGTCACGACCGCGACCTCTCCCACGGCAGCGGGCACCGCCTGTTTGTTGTACACCGACGGCCCGTCGCTACCTTTTTACAAATAAAGCAGCCACAACACTGTTCCAGTACCGCATCAGCGCTTTCTAAAGAAAGTACGCCCCAGTGCGGTAACTAACTGGGTTTGCTACTGGATACAAATTTCCGGACATGCAGGTTGCAGCGCATTATCCTACACAGATAGTCAGTCACCTATGAAGACTGAAGTAATGTCCAGTCTGCCACCCAGCAATGTCGCACTATCTTAAGATTTTGGAATCGCATTTGGGACATCGGGGGTTTAAATCCCCGTCAGACCATGCGGACTTAGTTTTTCCCGTTGTTTCCCTAAATCTTTCAAGATAAACGCTGAGATCGTTTCTATGAAAAGGACACGGCCTGTTATGTTTCCCATCTTCCTCCGATCTTGCTCGTAATGTAAGTCTAACGGCATCGATGTCGAAGGGACGTTAAGACCTAGTCCTCCATGTCCCTCACTGTTTTTTTTTTATATTCCTAATTTGAAGGCGTAGCGACAAGAGTTTGCCTCCGTGGGACGTTCAATAAGTAATTCAACATACACTTTTCCTGAAATTACAATTATACACTACTGGCCATTAAAATTGCTACACCACGAAGATGACGTACTACAGACTCGAAATTTAACCGACAGGAAGAAGATGCTGTGATATGCAAATGATTAGCTTTTCAGAGCATTCATACAAAGTTGGCGCCGGTGGCGACACCTACAACGTGCTGACAAGAGGATAGTTTCCAACCGATTTCTCATACACAAACAGCAGTTGACCGGCGTTGCCTGGAGAAACGTTGTTGTGATGCCCCGTGTAAGAAGGAGAAACGCGTACCATCACGTTTCCGACTTTGATAAAGGTCGGATTGTAGCCTATCGCGATTGCGGCTTATCGTATCGCGACATTGCTGCTCGCGTTGGTCGAGATCCAATGACTGTTAGCAGAATATGAAACGGTGGGTTCAGGAGGGTAATACGGAACGCCTTGCTGGATCCCAATGGCCTCGTATCACTAGCAGTCGAGATGACAGGCATCTTATCCGCATGGCTGTAACGGATCGTGCATCCACGTCTCGATCCCTGAGTCCACATATGGGGACGTTTGCACGACAACAACCATCTGCACGAACAGGTCGACGACGTTTGCAGCAGCGTGGACTATCAGCTCGGAGACCATGGCTGCGGTTACCCTTGACGCTGCATCACAGACAGGAGCGCCTGCGATGGTGAACTCAACGACGAACCTGGGTGCACCGCCATACTGGCGCATCATCCGACGTGATGGTATGGGGTGCCATTGGTTACACGTCTCGGTCCCCTCTTGTTCGCATTTGCGGCACTCTGAACAGTGGACGTTACATTTCAGATGTGTTACGACCCGTGGCTCTACCCTTGAGCGGTGCACTGGCGGTGCTGTCATTTGTACTGTGGCACCAGAAGATCGACGCGAATGCCTTTTCTAACAGCACGACATCGCCTGCAGCGCCTCTCCTGGGCTCGCGACCATATCGGCTGCACCCTAGACGACTCGTCAGATGAGTAGCGATTTCAGTTCATAACTGAAGCAGTTAAAAACAGTAGGGTTCCAGTGAGCGCTGACCCACGAACCCATGGACCCACGTTGTCAACTATGCACTGTGCAAGCTCCATAACGGTGTGGGCTGTATTCACATGGAACGGACTGCCCCCTCTAGTCCAACTCAATCGATCATTGGCTGGAAATACAGGGCTATTACAAATGATTGAAGCGATTTCATAAATTCACTCTAGCTCCATTCATTGACATATGGTCACGACACACTACAGATACGTAGAAAAACTCATAAGGTTTTGTTCGGCTGAAGCCGCACTTCAGGTTTCTGCCGTCAGAGCGCTCGAGAGCGCAGTGAGACAAAATGGCGACAGGAGCCGAGGAAGCGTATGTCGTGCTTGAAATGCACTCACATCAGTCAGTCATAACAGTGCAACGACACTTCAGGACGAAGTTCAACAAAGATCCACCAACTGCTAACTCCATTCGGCGATGGTATGCGCTGTTTAAAGCTTCTGGATGCCTCTGTAAGGGGAAATCAACGGGTCGGCCTCCAGTGAGCGAAGAAACGGTTGAACGCGTGCGGGCAAGTTTCACGCGTAGCCCGCGGAAAATTGGCTCATGCCACAACTGGAGACCGACAGCGCCGACTTCATCTTTCAACAGGATGGTGCTCCACCGCACTTCCATCATGATGTTCGGCATTTCTGAAGCAGGAGATTGGAAAACCGATAGATCGGTCGTGGTGGAGATCATGATCAGCAATTCATGTCATGGCCTCCACGCTCTCCCGACTTAACCCCATGCGATATCTTTGTGTGGGGTTATGTGAAAGATTCAGTGTTTAAACCTCCTCTACCAAGAAACGTACCAGAACTGCGAGCTTGCATCAACGATACTTTCGAACTCATTGACGGGGACATGCTGCGCCGAGTGTGGGAGGAACTTGATTATCGGCTTGATGTCTGCCGAATCGCTAAAGGGGCACATATCGAACATTTGTGAATGCCTAAAAAAACTTTTTGAGTTTTTGTACGTGTGTGCAAAGCATTTTGAAAATATCTCAAATAATAAAGTTATTGCAGAGCTGTGAAATCGCTTCAATCATTTGTAATAACCCTGTACTTATTTCGGCTACTTCCACACCATTTTGAGCCACTCGTGGGATTCATGTCCCCAAACATCGGGCCACAATTGATCGTGATTAGTTTGGAAAGACATTATGGGCAATTCGGGCGAATGATTTGGCCACCCAAATCGTCTGACCTGACTCGCATCTAACATTTATAGAAGGGGTCAGTTCGCGCACAAAATCGTGCACCGGCAACACTTCCGCAGTTATGAAGGACTGTAGAAGCAGCAGAGCTCAGTATTTCTGCAGGAGACGTCAAACGACTTGTTGAGTCCATGCCACGTCGAGCTTCTGAGCCAGACAACAGGAGGTCCAAAATGTATTGGTTCAAATGGCTCTGAGCACTATGGGACTTAACTGCTGAGGTCATCAGTCCCCTAGAACTCAAAACTACTTAAACCTAACTAACCTAAGGACATCACACACATCCATGCCCGAGGCAGGATTCGAACCTGCGACCGTAGCGGTCGCGCGGTTCCAGACTGTAGCGCCTAGAACCACTCGGCCACACCGGCCGGCCCCGAAATGTATTAGGAGGTATCCCATGACTTTTGTCTCCTCAGTGTACAAGAAGCGTCAGAGACTGGATGCATACAATTAGAGACAAGCATCGTAGTCGTCCGCCTGTTGGACCCGGAGGAAGACGAGCTGCTCGTACAGAATCAGCAGGGGATCAGTAGTACTCATCCGTGTGGAATTCAACTTGCTGTGGCCCAGTATGTCTTGCAGATAATATATGCTGGTGAGCGAGTTGATGTCATTTCCTTAGATTTCTGTAAGGCATTACACACTGCACCAAATTGTCGACTGCTGAACATGATACGGTACCTACGTGAGACGTGTGATTGGGACGTTGAGTGCTCGATTGGTAGGGCTCATTGCGTTATACTGGATGGCCAATGTTCCACACAAACGAAAGAATCATCGCATGTGCCCCAAGAAAGCATAATAGGACGTCTAAATTTCTCAATACGAGGTGCATTCAAGTTCTAAGGCCTTCGATTTTTTTTCTAATTAACTACTCACCCGAAATCGATGAAACTGGCGTTACTTCTCGACGTAATCCCCCTGCACACGTACACATTTTTCACAACGCTGACGCCATGATTCTATGGCAGCGGCGAAGGCTTCTTTAGGAGTCTGTTTTGACCATTGGAAAATCGCTGAGGCAATAGCAGCACGGCTGGTGAATGTGCGGCCACAGAGAGTGTCTTTCATTGTTGGAAAAAGCCAAAAGTCACTAGGAGCCAGGTCAGGTGAGTAGGGAGCATGAGGAATCACTTCGAAGTTGTTATCACGAAGGAACTGTTGCGTAACGTTAGCCCGATGGGCGGGTGCGTTGTCTTGGTGAAACAGCACATGCGCAGCCCTTCCCAGATGTTTTTGTTGCAGTGCAGGAAGGAATTTGTTCTTCAAAACATTTTCGTAGGGTGCACCTGTTACCGTAGTGCCCTTTGGAACGCAATGGGTAAGGATTACGCCCTCGCTGTCCCAGATCATGGACACCATCATTTTTTCAGCACTGGCGGTTACCCGAAATTTTTTTGGTGACGGTGAATCTGTGTGCTTCCATTGAGCTGACTGGCGCTTTGTTTCTGGATTGCAAAATGGCATCCACGTCTCATCCATTGTCACAACCGACGAAAAGAAAGTCCCATTCATGCTGTCATTGCGCGTCAACATTGCTTGGCAACATGCCACACGGGCAGCCATGTGGTCGTCCGTCAGCATTCGTGGCACCCACCTGGATGACACTTTTCGCATTTTCAGGTCGTCATGCAGGATTGTGTGCACAGAACCCACAGAAATGCCAACTCCGGAGGCGATCTGTTCAACAGTCATTCGGCGATCCCCCAAAACAATTCTCTCCACTATCTCGATCATGTCGTCAGACCGGCTTGTGCGAGCCCGAGGTTGTTTCGGTTTGTTGTCACACGATGTTCTGCCTTCATTAAACTGTTGCACCCATGAACGCACTTTCGACACATCCATAACTCCATCACCACATCTCTCCTTCAACTGTCGATGAATTTCAATTGGTTTCACACCACGCAAATTCAGAAAACGAATGACTGCACCCTGTTCAAGTAAGGAAAACGTCGCCATTTTAAGTACTTAAAACAGTTCTCATTCTCGCCGCTGGCTGTAAAATTCCATCTGCCGTACGGTGCTGCCATCTCTGGGACGTATTGACAATGAACGCGGCCTCATTTTAAAACAATGCGCATGTTTCTATCTCTTTCCAGTCCGGAGAAAAAAAATCGGAGGCCTTAGAACTTGAATGCACCTCGTATACATGAGCGATTTATTAAATGTAGCGGTTGGACAAAAATATAGAAATCTCGTGACAGATGCTTGTTTGAACATAAATACAGATGGTAGCCAAGTGTGCAGGTTGCGCTGTTGTACCAGGTGGTTAGAATTAAAGTGCAGCTACTCGCAGAGGACCAGTGTAGGCTGTAATAATCGTGTGGCAGCGAAACTTGGAAGATATGCTAATGCTGGAAGAACAGTAGTTCCAATTTTGCTCAGCAGTTGCAAATCTGGCACTGAGAATGCAAGAAAGTATTATAGAAATGTTTCCATGAATGATGGGTTAGGAACGGGACCTGGGCAGTAAAGGTCAAACAAGTGATTTCATCATTAACCTCAGCCTACATAGTTCGTTCAGTTTCAGCACTGACGAGATGCTGCATCCATAAAACGGCGTGACCAACAGTTGTTCCCAGTAGTTACGGTGGAATCTGATGAACGTGTTTCTGTATACTGGCTCTCAGAGCATGCAGACACTGAACGTGACCCTGATAAACGCGTTCTTTTAGATATCACAAAGCAAAAGTTATATGGATTGAAATCAGGTGACCTTGCAGGCCATGCATCTGGAAAACATCTAGAGATAACACTTTCGTGGAAGGTTGCATTAAGTGGATCTTTCACTTGCGGAGCGACATGAGTTGTTGCCTCGTCTTACATGAAAAGAGTAGCTTCCACACAGTTGTGCTCTTGCAGAGCAGCAATCACATTCTGTACAATGTGGTCTCGGCAACGTGCAGACGGTACACCTGACAGACGTTGTGGGTGTATTCTCTTCAAAAAAGAACGGACCGAGAATAAAGGTTCTTGTGAATACGCACCACACGGTCACACACTGCAAGTGCAATGACTCCTCGTACGTAGCATGTGGTTCAACAGTACCCCAAATTCGACATTTCTGTGCAGTCATTGCGCACTGTGCCTCGTATCTCCACACAATATTTATTTGCCAGCCACATGTCATCAACTTCGATCTGTACCAAAACACGAAAAAATAAATTCAGAACGTTGCTGCGGATCATGAGGTTTCAGTTGCTGTACCGTCTGGATCTTGTACGGATACCAGTGTAAAATAGGCCGCAAAATTTTCCCCTCTGTTGATCTTGGGACACTGCACGAGCACTAGAACTAGAAGGGGGCAAGTACTCCGTGAACTGTTACAGTGATCTGTTACAGCAACAGCAATCTCGTCAATAACTTCCATCGGGATAGGACGAGTTCTTGTTCCAGGTGCCACACGAAGGTCACCCGTGTTTTCAAATTTCAGTATCATCTTCTTAAACTATTTGATGACATCGTCTCTCTCCTCTGAACTTTCTGCCGGCGATACTGTATCAATGTAGTACTTTAATTGCTGTCGTTCACATAACGCAGTTTGAGTAACAGTGCACGGTTTCTCTCCTCGGTAGCTATACTGTTCAATCACGTTTTGGCTTGTCAAATGACAGCGTGGCTATCATACCGTCATTCAGTGTACGGCGCCGTATTTTCACCTGGTGGCCAAAATTGGAATTATTTTTTTCCAGCGTAAATCGGTTCCACACTAACGCACTGGCGTATCTACCAAGCTTTTCGGCCACAGCCCACGCTGGACGTCTGCGAGTCGCTGCACGAACGGCACCTGTGCAGTATCCTCAATACGTCGTGTGTCAGTCGTGGTCAGGACAGTGTTCCGTGTTGTTGTGAGTGCGTTATGGCTAAGTGAATTGTAAAGTGAGAAGATTGTAGATTGCAGCGGGTGTGTTCGTAACCAAGCTAGCCCAATTATTTTGCGTTTCAAGAGGCTCCGTGTCGAAAATTTTTGCCACTTACAGGGAAAGAGGAAGAACACCATCCGATAAGTCACTACACGAGCGAAAGTGTGTGCTGAGTCATCGCGACAGAGGTTATTGAAGAGGATTTTGACCAAAAATAAGAAGACAACTGCTATATAGCTAGAGAAGGAGGCCGAAATGCACGCGTCAACTCACGCAGGTGGGCGGTAGGTCTGAAACAGGATACGTAATGAATGCTATAAAGAAAAGTAGGTAACTGCTGGAATACTTAACTTTAATCCATCATTTGTATACAGCATTCTTGATGATACAAATGAGACTCTCTCTAGAAATGGTTAATGGCGCCTTGCTAGTCGTAGCCATGGACTTAGCTGAAGGCTATTGTAACTGTCTCTCGGCAAATGAGAGAAAGGCTTCGTCAGTGTAGCCGCTAGCAAAGTCGTCCGTACAACTGGGCCGAGTCCTAGTACGTCTCTCAAGACCTGCCGTGTGGTGGCACTCGGTCTGCGATCACTGACAGTGGCGACACGCGGGTCCGACATGTACTAATTGACCGCGGCCGATTTAAAGCTACCACCTAGCAAGTGTGGTGTCTGGCGGTGATACCACAACAACAGCTGCAGAAGACACAGCAGAACCGGATGTCGCACTTGTAAGCTCCGTCATCACGGAAACGACACGAAGGGGGCTCCATAAGCACCGAATTGCAGGACAAGTTGAAGTTTCGAAACCATTATCATTTATGTAAAAACCCGTAACATGAAAACGTTGTACCGAAGCCATTACACTAACTATTGGGCAATGTAAGAAAGTCATTTAGTCAGATGAGTCTCGTTTCACGCTATTTGCGACTTCTACCGAGTTTACGTCCCAAAAGTGGAACATGGTGAGGGATCGGTGATGACTTGGGCGGTCATATAGTCGTACTGCATGGGCCCCACGGTTCCTTTGAAAGGTCACATTACTGCCAATGATTGTGTGATCCTTTTGGCTGATGAGGTCCATCCTGTGTTACAGTGTTAATTCCGCAATGACGGTGATGTGTTCAAAGACAACAGGGCCTCTCTTCACACAGCTCATATCATCCAGCACTGCTTTTGTGAGCACGGAGATGAACGGCCACATTTCCACTGGGAACAGCAATCACTAGATCTCAATATTATTGAAGTTTGGTGGTCTACTTTGGAGATAAGTGTGGGGGATCGCTAATCATCTCCATCACCGTTACCTTAACTGGCCACTATTTTGCAGGAAGAATGTTATAAGATCCATTCATAATCATAAAGGGCCTGTATTTGTCCATTCCGAGAAGACTGGAAGCTGTTTCGAATGCCATCGTGTTTCCTAAGCAGTATTAGGTACGGTAATGTGTTGTGTTTCTTGGTGTTTCCAAATTTTTGTGCTCCCCCTGTAGGATAGCAGCGCTATATAATTGGTTGCTAACGATGCTGTTGTGTACAGGAAGGTAATGCCGTTGGTGACAAAGGAAGTTCAAAAAGAGTTGGAGCAATTTTCTACTTCGTGTATTGAATGGCAGCAAGTATGAATAAAGTTAAGGTAATACTTATAACAAAGAGAAACAACTATGTAGTACGTGGTTACAACATTCTTCGGTATTTATTTGATATCGGTTATAACAGGTGCACTATGTGATCAGAAGTATACGGACTACCCCAGAAACGTATGTTTTTCATATTAGACGAATTGCGCTGTCACCTACTGTCAGATATTCCATGTCAGGGACCTCAGTAGTCATTAGACATCGTGAGAGAGCAGAATGGGGCGCTCCGCGGAACTCACGGACTTAGAACGTGGTCAGGTGGTTGGGTGTCACTTGTAAAATACGTCTGTACGCGAGATTTCCACACTCCTAAACATCCCGATCCCCACTGTTTCTGATGTGATAGTGAAGTGGAAACGTGAAGAGACATGTACAGCAAAAAGGCATAGAGGCCGACCTCGTCTGTTGACTGACAGAGACCGCTGACGGTTGAAGAGGGTCGTAATGTGTAATAGGCAGACATCTATCCAGACCATCACACATTAATTCCAAACTGCATCAGGATCCACCGCAATTACTATGACAGTAAGGCGGGAGGTGAGAAAACTTGGATTTCATGGCGGCTGCTCATATGCCACAAAAATGGCTCTGAGCACTATGGGACTTAAGTTCTGAGGCCATCAGTCCCCTAGAACTTAGAACTACTTAAACCTAAATAACCTAAGGACATCACACACATCCATGCCCGAGGCAGGATTCGAACCTGCGACCGCAGCTGTTGCCCGGTTCCAAACTGTAGCGCCTAGAACCGCTCGTCCACTCCGGCCGGCCTCATATGCCACACATCATGCCGGTAAAGGAGCGTAAACATTGGACGATTGAACAGTGGAAAAACGTTGTGTGGAATGGCGAATCACGGTACACAATGTGGCGACACGATGGCAGGGTGTGTGATTGGCGAATGCCCGGTGAACGTCATCTGCCAGCGTGTGTAGTGCCAACAGTAAAATTCGGAGGCGGTGGTTTTATGGTGTGGTCGTGTTTTTAATGGAAAGGGCTTGCACCCCTTGTTATTTTGCGTGGCACTATCAGAGCACAGGTCTAAATTGATGTTATAAGCACTTTCTTGCTTGCCACTGTTGAAGAGAAATTCGGGAATGGCGATTGTATCTTTCAACGCGATCGAGCACCTGTTCATAATGCACGGCCTGTGGCGGACTGGTTACACGAAAATAACACCCCTGTAATGGACTGGTCTGCACAGAGTCCTGACCTGATTCCTACAGAACAGCTTTGGGATGTTTTGGGACGCCGACTTGGTGCCAGGCCTAACAGGAGGACATCGATACGTCTCCTCAGCGCAGCACTCCGTGAAGAATAGGCTGCCATTCCCCAACAAAGCTTCCAGCACCTGATTGAACGTATGTTTGCGAGAGTGGAAGCTGTTATCAAGGCTAAGGGTGGGCGAACGTGATATTGAATTCCAGCATTACCGATGGAGGGCGCCACGAACTTGTAACTCATTTTCAACCAGGTGTGCGGATGATTTTGATCACATAGTGTAGTTCCCACAGTTTGATATGGGCTACTACTAGACGCGTACAGATAGGGTACAGGAATACCGTCCCGATTCGGAATGGGAAATACTCTGTCTCTAACATGGGCAAATCCAGAATAACACACCGACCCCATGAATACACACGATAAATTAGGCCAAGAAAAACAAGAGGACTGATAAGCGGTATGAAGTGCGATGATTACATAAAATCAGTACTCAGGAAGGAGAATGGAAACAAATATTTTATTTTCTGGGTGCTGTATCGTCCGGAGATCGCGGTGCCACACCAAAGTTGGTAGTGCGAATCAAAACCACAGACATGAAGCGAGAACTAGCTGCAACGTGCAACATTCAATGGGAGATGCTCGAGAAGACAC
This sequence comes from Schistocerca cancellata, assembly GCF_023864275.1. Lineage (NCBI taxonomy): Eukaryota > Metazoa > Arthropoda > Insecta > Orthoptera > Acrididae > Schistocerca > Schistocerca cancellata. The sequence goes on along the minus strand of NC_064628.1, from coordinate 55,232,031 downwards.
CCCCTCCCTCTCAGCACTGCAGCACCCTCGTACTGAGGTCAATATAGAGCCGAGTATGGAAGAGTTCTGCCCAGTTCGTGGCCTCATCTAAACATGTTTTACATCATCTGTAGGAAGTGACAGTTAAAGTTTCTGAGGAAATGTACTTTCGAAATGTTGCTTTTTGTAGTGCAGTAGAACAGTTTGTTAGTCTGTGTCTCAACTGAAGCTTTCATAGTCGATAATAGTTGTAAATTATCAAGTAAGGGGCATAGTTCAGTAAGTCTTTTATTCATTCATGTAATAAAGTCAATTAATATTCTAGTTTGATGCGCCTTCGCCCAGAGCAATCAAAAAAGCCCCAGTTATGGCCGGACGAAAGGAGTTTCGTCTGGTCAAAACACTGGGAAAATGTAGTGTGTCTGTAAAGGAAATCGCACGTAAGACAATGCGGCCAGTATTGTTCAGTGTCTGAAGTCCTTAGGAAATAGACTTGACAACACACATCAAACGAATTCAGCGACCCCCTGCAACCATCCTATGACGTTGGCTGGCTTGTGGTCCACGCGAAAGTTTAACACAAATGTTTGGGGAAATTGTGTGGGAATATTTGGCGAAAACGCGACCTAGTTCTTGGACAACAATATCGAGTAAATTAAGGGAACCTGTACTCGAAGAACAATATAGTACAGTTATGCTACCACCATCGTGTATTTCGTGTACTGATAATAGGGATATGATAAGAGAGATTATGTTGCCTAGAGGTACATACAGACGCTCATTTCCGAATGGTTATAATCAAAGTGCGGCTTCTCGCAGACGTCCGGTGTGGGGTGTAATTGCCATATGACAACGGAAATTGGTAGTTATGCTAATCCGGCTGATGTGAAACCGATGTAAGCTATAAAAAAAGTTAGTTCCAATTTTGACCACCAGGTGCAAAACTAGAGTTGCGAATGCAGAAAGACGCCTAGAAATGTTTCCATATGTAATGGATCAGAAAGGTAAGGTCAAAGTGAGAAAGCCACAATGTCGATTTTGTTATTAACCGCCATTTATACAATTTGTTCAATATGAGCACCAGAGACACTGACGAGATGCTGCATCCATTAAACGATGTGATCCACAGTCGCTCCCAGCAATTCCGTTGGAGTCTGAACAACGTGTTCCTGTTCAGGCGGAGACCGAACCTGTCCCTGGTAAACGCGGCCGGCCGGAGTGGCCGTGCGGTTCTAGGCGCTACAGTCTGGAACCGCGTGACCGCTACGGTCGCAGGTTCGAATCCTGCCTCGGGCATGGATGTGTGTGATGTTCTTAGGTTAGTTAGGTTTAAGTAGTTCTAAGTTCTAGGGGACTGATGACCACAGTAGTTAATTCCCATAGTGCTCAGAGCCATTTGGTTCAAATGGTTCAAATGGCTCTGAGCACTATGGGACTTAACATCTATGGTCATCAGTCCCCTAGAACTTAGAACTACTTAAACCTAACTAACCTAAGGACAGCACACAACACCCAGCCATCACGAGGCAGAGAAAATCCCTGACCCCGCCGGGAATCGAACCCGGGAACCCGGGCGTGGGAAGCGAGAACGCTACCGCACGACCACGAGATGCGGGCAGAGCCATTTGAACCTTCTTTTTTTTAACGCGTTCTCTTACATACCGCCAGAGCAAAATTCACGTGTATTCAGATCAATTGATCTTGCAGGCCACGTATGTGAAAAATTCGGGAAATAACACGTTCGTGGAAGATTGCATTAAGCAGATCTTTCACTGGGCGAGCGTCACGAGGTGTTGCCCCATATTGCATGCAAACAGTGGTTCTCAGACAGTTCCACTCTCCCAAAGCAAGAATCACATGCTGTACAAGGAGGTCTCAATGACGTGCTGACGCCGCGGCACGCCTGACAGGCCTTCCGGGTGTATCCTTTTGAAAGAAGAGCGGACCGAGAATGAAGGTGCTTTTGAATCCACACCACAGAGTCACGTTCGGTAAGTGCAGTGGCTCTTCGTACACAACCCGCGGTTTAACAGTACCCCAAATTCGGCAGTTCTGTGTACTCACTGCACCCTATAGTGCAAAATGTGCCTTGTCACTCCATATATTGTCCTGCCATATGTCATCAGCGTCGATCCCTGCAAGAAGAGTAAATTTAGAACACTGCTGCGGATCATGATGTTTTAGTTGCTGCACCGTCTGAATCATGTGCGGGTACCAGTGTAAAATACACTCCAGGAAATTGAAATAAGAACACCGTGAATTGATTGTCCCAGGAAGGGGAAACTTTATTGACACATTCCTGGGGTCAGATACATCACATGATCACACTGACAGAACCACAGGCACATAGACACAGGCAACAGAGCATGCACAATGTCGGCACTAGTACAGTGTATATCCACCTTTCGCAGCAATGCAGGCTGCTATTCTCCCATAGAGACGATCGTAGAGATGCTGGATGTAGTCCTGTGGAACGGCTTGCCATGCCATTTCCACCTGGCGCCTCAGTTGGACCAGCGTTCGTGCTGGACGTGCAGGCCGCGTGAGACGACGCTTCATCCAGTCCCAAACATGCTCAATGGGGGACAGATCCGGAGATCTTGCTGGCCAGGGTAGTTGACTTACACCTTCTAGAGCACGTTGGGTGGCACGGGATACATGCGGACGTGCATTGTCCTGTTGGAACAGCAAGTTCCCTTGCCGGTCTAGGAATGGTAGAACGATGGGTTCGATGACGGTTTGGATGTACCGTGCACTATTCAGTGTCCCCTCGACGATCACCAGTGGTGTACGGCCAGTGTAGGAGATCGCTCCCCACACCATGATGCCGGTTGTTGGCCCTGTGTGCCTCGGTCGTATGCAGTCCTGATTGTGGCGCTCACCTGCACGGCGCCAAACACGCATACGACCATCATTGGCACCAAGGCAGAAGCGACTCTCATCGCTGAAGACGACACTTCTCCATTCGTCCCTCCATTCACGCCTGTCGCGACACCACTGGAGGCGGGCTGCACGATGTTGGGGCGTGAGCGGAAGACGGCCTAACGGTGTGCGGGACCGTAGCCCAGCTTCATGGAGACGGTTGCGAATGGTCCTCGCCGATACCCCAGGAGCAACAGTGTCCCTAATTTGCTGGGAAGTGGCGGTGCGGTCCCCTACGGCACTGCGTAGGATCCTACGGTCTTGGCGTGCATCCGTGCGTCGCTGCGGTCCGGTCCCAGGTCGACGGGCACGTGCACCTTCCGCCGACCACTGGCGACAACATCGATGTACTGTGGAGACCTGACGCCCCACGTGTTGAGCAATTCGGCGGTACGTCCACCCGGCCTCCCGCATGCCCACTATACGCCCTCGCTCAAAGTCCGTCAACTGCACATACGGTTCACGTCCACGCTGTCGCGGCATGCTACCAGTGTTAAAGACTGCGATGGAGCTCCGTATGCCACGGCAAACTGGCTGACACTGACGGCGGCGGTGCACAAATGCTGCGCAGCTAGCGCCATTCGACGGCCAACACCGCGGTTCCTGGTGTGTCCGCTGTGCCGTGCGTGTGATCATTGCTTGTACAGCCCTCTCGCAGTGTCCGGAGCAAGTATGGTGGGTCTGACACACCGGTGTCAATGTGTTCTTTTTTCCATTTCCAGGAGTGTAGAACGCAAGACTTTCCGTACTGTTGGCCATGGGATGGACACTTCTCCAGACACTGCACGAGCACGAGCAGCACCTGGGTCACGTGCCGCGTGATCAGATACAGCAATACCAACTTCGTCAGTAACTTCTACTGGGGTGCTACGTCTTTCTCGTCCATGTGCCACACCAAACTCACCAGTGCTTTTCGAATTTCGTTATCATCTTTTTTAAAACATTTAATGGCACCAGACCTTCCAGTCAGCGATACTCTCTCAGTGCAGCGCTGTAATTGTTGCCGCTCACATAAAACAGCTTCACTAGCGGGGCACGTTTTCTCTACTTGACAGACACAGTGTTCACTCACATTTTGGCTTGTCAAATGACAGCATGGATGTCATACCTCTATACAAACCGTGTACAGCGCCAGATATGCAAAACTGTAACTAACTGTTTCCAGTGTGAATCGCTTCCGCGATAACGCATTGGAACATCTACCAAATTTCTCTGCCACACGATAGTTACAGTCCACACTAGACCCTCGTGAGTAGCTACACTTCAATGAAAACCATCCGATAGGTGAGTAGATGTAGCTGGGGAAGTCTTCCGTATCGGAAAGCAAATAGGTCAAAATACGAGGGCAGTTCAATAACTAATGCAACACATTTTTTTTCTGAAACAGGGGTTCTTTTATTAAGCATTGAAATACACCAGGTTATTCCCCAATCTTTTAGCTACACAACACTATTTTTCAACGTAATCTCCATTCAATGCTACGGCCTTACGCCACCTTGAAATGAGGGCCTGTATGCCTGCACGGTACCATTCCACTGGTCGATGTCGGAGCCACCGTCATACTGCATCAATAACTTCTTCGTCATCCGAAGAGTGCCTCCCACGGATTGCGTCCTTCATTGGGCCAAACATATGGAAATCCGACGGTGCGAGATCGGGGCTGTAGGGTGCATGAGGAAGAACAGTCCACTGAAGTTTTGTGAGCTCCTCTCGGGTGCGAAGACTTGTGTGAGGTCTTGCGTTGTCATGAAGAAGGAGAAGTTCGTTCAGATTTTTGTGCCTACGAACACGCTGAAGTCGTTTCTTCAATTTCTGAAGAGTAGCACAATACACTTCAGAGTTTGACCATGGGGAAGGACATCGAACAGAATAACCCCTTCAGCGTCCCAGAAGACTGTAACCATGACTTTACCGGCTGAGGGTATGGCTTTAAACTTTCTCTTCGTAGGGGAGTGGGTGTGGCGCCACTCCATTGATTGCTGTTTTGTTTCAGGTTCGAAGTGATGAACCCATGTTTCATCGCCTGTAACAATCTTTGACAAGAAATTGTCACCGTCAGCCACATGACGAGCAAGCAATTCCGCACAGATGGTTCTCCTTTGCTCTTTATGGTGTTCGGTTAGACAACGAGGGACCCAGCGGGAACAAATCTTTGAATATCCCAACTGGTGAACAATTGTGACAGCACTACCAACAGAGATGTCAAGTTGAGCACTGAGTTGTTTGATGGTGATCCGTCGATCATCTCGAACGAGTGTGTTCGCACGCTCCGCCATTGCAGGAGTCACAGCTGTGCACGGCCGGCCCGCACGCGGGAGATCAGACAGTCTTGCTTGACCTTGCGGCGATGATGACACACGCTTTGCCCAACGACTCACCGTGCTTTTGTCCACTGCCAGATCACCGTAGACATTCTGCAAGCGCCTATGAATATCTGAGAAGCCCTGGTTTTCCGCCAAAAGAAACTCGATCACGGCCAGTTGTTTGCAACGCACATCCGTTACAGACGCCATTTTAACAGCTCCGTACAGCGCTGCCACCTGTCGGAAGTCAGTGAAACTATACGAGACGAAGCGGGAATGTTTGAAAATATTCCACAAGAAATTTCCGGTTTTTTCAACCAAAATTGGCCGAGAAAAAGAATGTGTTGCATTACTTATTGAACTGCCCTCGTATGATGATGTGTTGTAGCTTGCAGGTAATGTGAACCTCCGAAGACCAGTGATCGACTCTCTGGCGACTCCTGGTGACCAGACGCGTCCAGCGGCGCGTGTTACGTAGCCCCGTCCCGCTTTTGTTGCGGGCCCACCCACAAAAAACAGAGTGTGGCAGCCGGCTGCCGGCGTTCTGAGAATGCACCGGCGGGTCGGCGGGCGCTGGCGGAATCCGGCGCGTTTACGGGGATTCCCCTTGTCACAGGTTAACAGCGCGTTAACGACGGGAATTAGTCTCCAGCACGCTGGCCGGGCCTCGCCTGCTGCGGCCCTACTCCAATGGAAGCCCTGCTTGAAAGGGGGCTGTAGTGGCTTCTCTTCCGTGAACAAAAAAAAAAAAAAAAGAGTAAGAAATACTTGTCTGCAGCGCTATTCCAAGAAGCGCCAGTCTGTCTCACAAGACTGGGTTTACGAGCACTTTACAATTCGTATGATTTCCTAAAACGTCACTGTTTTCTTTCTTTGTGTTGGGATTTTTCGATATATGAAAGTCTGTACTTAACTAACAAACAAAATTCCCTACTTTTCTGCTTACACACTTCTGGGATTAGAACCACGAATCTCAAAGCTCGATGTATTATTACAGTGAAATAGGTTCCTTATCGCTGAGTATCGAGTAAACTGACTACCTCATAAATGGTGTCCCAAACGTTCGTGGCAGCATCTTCCACTCTTTAACACCTTTCTCGCCCGCCGCGGTGGTCGTGCGGTTCTAGGCGCTCCAGTCCGGAGCCGCGCTGCTGCTACGGTCGCAGGTTCGAATCCTGCCTCGGGTGTGGATGTGTGTGATGTCCTTAGGTTAGTTAGGTTTAATTAGTTCTAAGTTCTAGGGGACTGATGACCACAGCAGTTGAGTCCCATAGTGCTCAGAGCCATTTGAACCATTTGAACACCTTTCTCCTCCTCCCACTGAAAGAAAAAGTGTTGGTACATAGCTTTCATATAAAGAATTAATACGAGGGAAAACTGAAAAGTACACCGATTTTTTTATTTTTTAAATAAAACAAATATTTCTAACATCCTCCTTCTTTATTCTTCATCACTACACATTCACTTCTCAACATAGTCACCCTGGAGACGAACGCATTTGTCCCAACGAGACACCATCTTGCTTATACGGTGACTGTAGAACGTTTGACTTCGTTGACGGAGCCACAACCTCACTGCTTGCGCCGCTTCGGCACTATCAAAGTGAAGTCCTAGAAGGACAATCGTCAGGAGCGCCCTACGAAAGTGCGACAAGACCTCTATTATTTTCTAGATACATAAATGATCCCGCAGACAGAGTGGTCGGCAATCTACGGTTGTTTGCTGATGATGCTGTGGTGTACGGTAAGGTGTCGAAGTTGAGTGGTTTGTAGGATGGTACAAGATGACTTAAGACAAAATTTCTAGTTGGTGTGATGAATGGCAGCTGGCTCTGAATGTAGAAAACGGTAAGTTAATGCGGATGGGTAGGAAAAACAAACCAGTAATGTTCGGATACAGCACTACTAATGTCCAGTCGTTTAAATATCTGGGTGTAACATTGCAGAGTTACATGAAATGGAACCAGCATGTGAGGATTGTGGTATGGAAGGCGAATGGTCGACTTCGGATTATCGGGATAGTTTCGGGAACGTATAGCTCATCCACAAAGAAGAACGCGGATACAACACTAGTGCGACCGCTTCTTGATTACTGCTCGAGTGTCTGGGATCCCCGTCAGGTCGGATTAAGGGAGTCATCGAAGCAATCGAGAGGAGGGCTGATAGATTTGTTGCCGGTAGTTTTGAACAACATGAAAGAGTTACGGAAATGCTTCGGGGAACTCAAATAGGAACACTATGGAGAAAATTTAAGGGAGCCGGAATTTGAGGCTGACTCCAGAACTATCCTACTGCCGCCAACATACATTTCGCCTAAGGACCACGAAGATATCAGAAATTGTCACTTACACGGAGGCGTAAAGATGTTGTTCCCTCGCTCTATCTGCAAGTGGAACAGAAAAGGAAACGACTAATCGCGGTACAGGGCACCATCCCGCCACGCTCCGCACTGTGGCTTGAGGAGTAAATACGCAGATATGTAGATGTAGATGGTGTTTTGGAAACGGATGAAAATCGGATGGGGTCAAGTCGGGACTGTACAGAGGATGATCGATGACAGTGAACCAAGGCGTCAGATTATTGCCGTTGTCGCACTGTTTGCGTGTGGTCTGGCTCCGTCGTGCTCAAGCAGAGGGTGCTCCACGTGTGGAGGAAGTCTTGGAATTCGTGCTTCCAGTTTTCTGAGTGTCTAGCAGTAGTCCGACATAGTTACGTTACACACCACCGTGTTGCACACTACAGTACGGAGTCCTCTATCGGCAGAGGTTTGCAAGGCGTCAGCGAAGCAGGAAAGTCTACATCTACATATACATCTACATCCATACTCCGCAAGCCACCTGACGTTGTGAGGCGGAGGGTACCTTCAGTACCTCTATCGGTTCTCCCTTCTATTCCAGTCTCGTATTGTTCATGGAAAGAAGGATTGTCGGTATGCCTCTGTGTGGGCTCTAATCTCTCTGATTTTATCCTCATGGTCTCTTCGCGAGATATACGTAGGAGGGAGCAATATACTGCTTGACTCTTCGGTGAAGGTATGTTCTCGAAACTTTGACTAAAGCCCGTACCGAGCTACTGAGCGACTCTCCTGCAGAGTCTTCCACCGGAGTTTATCTATCATCTCCGTAACGCTTTCGCGATTACTAAATGATCCTGTAACGAAGCGCGCTGCTCTCCGTTGGATCTTCTCTATGTCTTGTATCAACCCTATCTGGTACGGATCCCACACTGCTGAGCAGTATTCAAGCAGTGGGCGAACAAGCGTACTGTAACCTACTTCCTTTGTTTTCGGATTGCATTTCCTTAGGATTCTTCCAATGAATCTCAGTCTGGCATCTGCTTTACCGACAATCAACATTATATGATCATTCCATTTTAAATCACTCCTAATGCGTACACCCAGATAATTTATGGTATTAACTGCTTCCAGTTGCTGACCTGCTATTTTGTAGCTAAATGATAAAGGATCTATCTTTCTGTGTATTCGCAGCACGTTACACTTGTCTACATTGAGATTCAATTGCCATTCCCTGCACCATGGGTCAATTCGCTGCAGATCCTCCTGCATTTCAGTACAATTTTCCATTGTTACAACCTCTCGATACACCACAGTATCATCTGCAAAAAGCCTCAGTGAACTTCCGATGTCATCCACCAGGTCATTTATGTATATTGTGAATAGCAACGGTCCTATGACACTCCCTTGCGGCACATTTGAAATTACTCTTACTTCGGAAGACTTCTCTCCATTGAGAATAACATGCTGCGTCCTGTTATCTAGGAACTCCTCAATCCAATCACACAATTGGTCTGATAGTCGATATGCCCTTACTTTGTTCATTAAACGACTGTGGGGAACTGTATAGAACGCCTTGCGGAAGTCAAGAAACACGGCATCTACCTGTGAACCCGTGTCTATGGCCCTCTGAGTCTCGTGGACGAATAGCGCGAGCTGGGTTTCACATGACCGTCTTTTTCGAAACCCATGCTGAAGTCGGCCGAGTAATATCCATTACATGCAAAACCTCAACTGAACTTGAAAACAGAAAAAAAAAAAAAAAATTCGGAGGCATTACTTTTCAGCACGCCCTTGCATGTTACTTTACCTGAAACAGTGCGATTACCTTGGCAAATTAACTTTGCCCTTATAAAAACGTTAAAGTATTACAAACATTCGCTTAAAATACGATAAGAAATTAATGCGAAGTGTAATGTGAGTCGGGGGTTATTCTGTGAACTGGGAAGCAAATAAGAATCCGCATGTTGCTGACTAGACGGGAATACAATCGCCGTTCTTCCCGAAAAGCAATCCAGTGACATAAGCACCGCTTGCCTGGTTCGACGCAAGTTCAGAGAACAATGCATCAAACAGTCGCAAGTGATTACAAATTGTCTGTCTCAGCACATTGCGCTCTTCCTGCGAGTTCCTATGTTATCTGGCTTTCTAACAACCCACAGTTTGAGCCTAGTGTCTGAAATCCTAGGGTTCTGGTTTCCCATATGGAACATCCACTCTCTCAGTTTTAAGACCGAACGAGGGGACACTACAGTTACGATACTGTAATAGCATTCGAGAAGAACGGGCTCCAAACCCCCGTCCGTTCGTCACGTTGTTTCTCCTAAAGTAGTTCAGACGAATTGTGGATGATTTTTTTTGAGAAAGCGCCTACCTATTTCCTCCCTTATATTTGAACGATCCACGCTTGTACATGCCTCGGTTGATTCGTTGTCGGTGGAGCCAAGTCCCAATATTTCTTCCTCCTCGAAGGATCAAGTCACTGCGCGATACAAAGCTACATCCCTGTAGCGTTTCTGTGACTCTCGCAAACTAAGTGAACCCATAACGATTTGTGGGTTTCTTCGTTGCATTTTATTTACTCCATTATCGGAATTAAGTAAGGATCTCATTGTAAAACTGACGAATAATAATATTAGAGAATCGATGGAACTAGCAGTTTACAGGCTTACTCGACCATGAATGAATTACAGATCGTTACGACTCTACCAACGAATTCCAATATAATGCCTGCTGCCCCGTCAACTAGACTCTTGTGGCCATCATATGTAACATATCTCCGGATGGAATCGCAGCATTTTTATGCTTGCGGCTGTTCCAGTTATTGCTCAGCGATTATGTAATCAAATGGTATCGGGTTATACATTTTATTCAGGTGCAAGACATTTTCTGTCCTTATGGTCCTTTGGCACTGCTTGCATCGAACATTGTTAATATGTCGGCCTTGGTGCATTTCGCAACAGTTCTCTGACGGTGGAGTATTCTTCTATGCTCGAATGTCGTCAGAGAATAATTTTAGGTAGTTACAGACAGTACAATTATATCGAGTCACTTATTTCATCAGCGGTCCTGGCTTTATCAAACATGTTTACAGTACACCCCACATTACTATCGTTTGTAATAACGTATCCACTGAGTGTCTTCAGTAACGTTTCATTCGATGTTTTCAGTACAGACTTAAACCGTGTCTATTATTCTTCAAACACGTATTTTATTGATGAGGCACCAGAGTGTAGCTTATAAGGGGTACTACTACCGATTGATAGCGGAATGACGTACTAAATCGTACCTCTTACGCGTCACTGGAACTGTAGAACTTGCGGAGCTGGGTGTGCCTTTTTTCGGCAGGGGCATTGTCTTGCTGTACGTTCAACAGTGCCAAAGCGCTACTGGTCATGCGCCGGAAAGAGAGGAGAGAGTCGCTGTTCGCGTTTCCTGATGAAAGGTCGCAGGTTGTAGCATCACGTCGAAATTATCTGAACAGCTTGCTAGAGTGATGAATTATCAAGTTGTCTGGACTATTACGTCGATTGGTACGGTAATATTGAGCACTGATTCGGTTTATTCGCAGAAGGTGCGGATAAGTGCCACTGAAATCAGTGGACGAAACAGTATTGTCGTTCTTACTTACAATTAATAGCTTTGTTGACTAAACATTATTATTCGAGCAGTTATAAAAAAGCTGCTATGGACAATAATAAAGTGAAAGATTAATTCGGAAAAGCAATAAAGCAATGGCGAACTTCAGTGTGGAAATGGGATACATTTAACTGTTAATACAAGCACAGTTGGATTAGGCATTGTTAGGAACTGTGTTACTTGCAAAAAGGCAGTAAACGAACTAAAATGATATGTTTTCCTTTCAAAGCAATATTTTCCAACAAAAATTTTGAGAACGTAAATATTCATAAAAGGAGAGAGACACGATTTCGCAATAAGCAACATGGTCAAGTTTATTTTGCAACAAAAGTGTGTTCTTCATATTAACTACCCTATACCAATGTCCCACAGCAGCAAATTAATTTAAAGGGATGTGAGGGAGAAGTGACGAGGTGCATCGAATGCTATTTCGGAAGTCTAGAATTACTACATCATTGAGTTCCCCTGTAACAGTTCCTGTTACTAAATGTAGCACTTCTGTCACTAAATGTAACTGGATTTTCTCTTTTGATGCTGTCAATTGTCAGGATGGGCATTCTAAAGCATTCTGTCAGGGTGAAAATATTAAATAAATTAACTTTTCACTCTTAACAACATGTGGGCAGGGTGGGTTCTTCCTTGGTTCGGGTATGAGGTAGAATGAAACAGCATTTTTACATAAGATAACTTTTATTGAAAGTTTGGTACAACTGTATCTTACTGGACGTTCTGGTTCGGAGAGCGGCAGTCGTGTCGTTTGCGTAGCCTTCTGCTGCGGCAGCGGCGGCGGCGGCGGCGGCGGCGTCTGATTACGCGTAGCGGTGTGTATCTCGTGTCGCCGTCTCCCCCAGCTGACTGGAGACGCGCAGCGCGAGGTGGCCCGTTTAATTATTGCGAGCGAAGTCGTGCATCGGATGGTGATACCTTGGATGTGGCGTCCCAGTGTTTCTCTTCTCTAAGCGGCCGCGTGTGTTGTGCGTCGGCCAGCGGAGCGGCGCGTCGGGGGAAGGCCAGTGTCCCGGAATCGAACAACGGACTCCCGCTTGCCAGACTTCTGCTGTCAGATCTTCATCCCAGCTCACAGGTGACTGCTGATGTGAGACCGTCTCCTTCCCGTCCTCACGTGTCACCCGGGTGCGTAAAATCAGACTTCAAATACCTTTTAACTTCTGTCTTCTGGCGCTGAGGCTGCTGCTTGCTATTCCATTACAGCGGCGGACTTGGTGCGTCTGTGCATGATGTAGTCTCTTCTTGCATGACGGGCTTCAGCACCGAAACTGACTTAAAACAACTGCTACGCTTCTTCACTTCTTCGTCTTCTTCATCGCTCGTCTCCGTCTTCCTCTCCGTCTTCGCCTTCGTCTTCCTCTTGCTCGGGCCCACTGCGTCTCGCGTATTTATTCACTTCAGTTTACTGGAGGTGAACGACTTCACGGCCATTGCCTCTTCTGTTACGTTGAAAAGCTTCTCGAAGAATCTTCTTAACGTCGGTCATTGGCTCTTGGAATGTAGGCGAGGGCCTTTGCTCACATGTGAGAACTGAGAAACACGTGAGCCGGTCATTGCCTCTTCTGTTACGTTGAAAAGCTTCTAGAAGAATCTTCTTAACGTCGGTCATTGGCTCTTGGGATGTAGGCGAGGGCCTTTGCTCACATGCGACAACTGAGAAACACGTGAGCCGGTCGGGCGATGCCCTGACGGCTGAATCGACAGCGCCCGCTTATGTGGAACTTGCTGACTTCACGGTCATTGTCTCTTCTGTTCTGCTGTTCTGCCCGTTGTATGCCAGTATGTAACTCTCTAAACTAAACCAAGTTTTTCATTTATATTCTAATTTCTACTTCACTTTTATTTCACTAATTTATTTACTTAAGTACCACTCAACACCTCTATCAACAGCCTTAAGAGTTTCGTGAACAAAATAAGAGAGATGAGTTTCAGAAGTAGGTGGGCGACAAGAAAATATTTTCATGCTCGGAGGAGAAAATTGGTGATTGAAATTCCGTGAGGATGCTGCCGCTACGAAAGACGCCTTGCTTTAATGGTTGGCACCCTAATCCGTGTCACCACTCTCCTGTTTCGTGATAATGCAGAATGAGCTGTTCGTCTTCGAGCTTTTTTGATGTCCTCCGCCAGTCCTATCGGACGCGGATCCTACGCCGCACAACAATGCTCCAGAAGAGGGTGTGTAGGCAATCTCTTCAGTAAACTTTCCTAAAGTGTTCTACGAATAAATCGCAGTCTTTGCTATGCTTTTCCCGCAACATTATCTATGTGAATGTTCCAATTTAAGTTATTCGTAATTGTAATCCCTAAGCATTTAGTTGAGTTATCAGCGTTTATATTTGTGTGATTTATCGTGTAACCGAAATTCAGCGGATTCTTTTTACTGGTCATGTGGATGACTTCACACTTCTCATTATTTAGGGTCAGTCGCCGCTTTTCGCATTATGTTCTGTCCTTCAACAGTCACTCAACAACGACACCTTCCCGTATACGACAGAGTCGTCAGCAAAGAGTCGCGCGATGCTGCTCGTCCTGTCGGTCAACTCCACACCGCCGTTCTTCACTCCGACTTGCGAATTCTGTCCCTGCCTGGCCCACATCCCCGTCTCGCAAAGTCCAACACTACGCGTTAAGCGATACGATGGCGTCAGGCGGACTCTAAGACGGCGCCGAGTATTTTACGGAAATCTTTTTTCACTTAATTAACCAATACCTTCTGTAACGTCACCAGTCTCCTGGAAAGCCGGATTCAGCGTGACAGTACATTACCAACAGCACTCGCCGCCTTGCCCTGTCGCCTACCGGGCTTATGCTAAATATCGGCAGGCTAAAGTGGCCGCGATTACATCGACACGCTTCTGCGAAATTCCGTCTCTCTCGCCACTGACCTGCTCAAAAGTGCGCTCCAAGCAGGCGAACGTTCAACGACACTCGCGTCTTCCATCAGGCGGTCGCTGCGTGGCGTCTTAATGAGTTCCCCTGGTCGCTGTCGGATTTGTGCCGTCACTTTATCCCTGACTCTGTCGTCCGGAAGAGTTTTTGTGCTCCATTCTCGGTTAGTCCCCTGCTACCACTTGTAGGAGGGTTTATGAAGGTCAAAAAAGACAGAATTCCGTAGCGAGCCGCACCAGCTGTGAATATTTCTGTTCGGCGAGGAGTATTTTCAGAGAAAGAGAAAACAAAATTGTTTAGAAGCCTCACACTTAATTTCGAATAAATACCTCTTTTACAGATTAAATTTAACTGGAGTCAGTAAGCCCACAGTCTTCAAGGGGAAGTATATAAAATAATATTTTGTATTCTAGAAGTCTGTTGTGAGGCAGTGCACGTAAAGTGAATGAAGTTTTTATTCAGCAGAAGTAGATAACTTTACACGTCGCAGAGGTCTCTTTAACCACCTTCAAATCATTACACTCGTTGCCCAGTGCATTTCCTCCTTAAAGCTCTTTCTCGCCGCTTATGAAAAGCAATTTCATATGAAGAGTGATCTATACAATCCCAATGCTAGGCTCAAAAGTAATTTTCTTGTAGACTCTGTCTCCTTTAATACAACATCAGAGTGGAATACTTTGCTACAAAGGCATTTAACAAGCTCTTGTCGAATACAATGCAATTAAAGGCTTCATCCGAAGCATTTCAAGAGAAAAATTAAAGAATATTTCAGTACCCACTCTTTCAACACATTGCCTAGAACCAAGAACTGAAAAGTGCTATCAGCTGCATGAGAAGCAGAGGCTGTTAGAGTGTTTGCAGATTATGCTGTCATTTACCGTCTAGTAAAGTCATTAGAAGGTCAAAACGAACTGCAAAATGATCTAGACAAGATATTTGTATGGTGCCAAAATTTGCACTTGGCTGTATATAATGAAATATGTGAAATCATCTAAAAGTAATTACTTAATTTTCGATTACACAATAAATCACACATGTCTATAGGTTGTCAATTCAACTTAATACCTAGGAATTGCAGTTACGAATAACTAAAATTGGAAAGAACGCGTACTTAATGTTGCGGAAAGCGAACTAAAGGCTGCGTTTTATTGGCGGAACAGGTAGATGCAACAGGTCTACTAAAGAGCTTCCCCCGTCTTTTGCTAGAGTAGTGCTGCGCGGTATGGAATCAGATAGGTGGCTTGGTTGGCTTGGGGAAGGAGACCAGACAGCGTGGTCATCGGTCTCATCGGATTAGGGAAGGAAGTCGGCCGTGCCCTTTCAGAGGAACCATCCCGGCATTTGCCTGGAGTGATTTAGGGAAATCACGGAAAACCTAAATCAGGATGGCCGGACGCGGGATTGAACCGTCGTCCTCCCGAATGCGAGTCCAGTGTCTAACCACTGCGCCACCTCGCTCGGAATCAGATAGGATTGACGGAGAACATCGAAAAATTCAGAGAAGTGTAGCTTGTTTTGTATTGCTCTGAAACTGGTGCGAGACTGTCACGGATATGATACGAGAGTTGGGGTGTTAGTCATTAAAACAAAGGATTTCCATGTTGCGGCGATACATTTTCACGAAATTTCAATTTTCCATGTTCTCCTCCGACTACGAAAATATTTTGTTGACACCCAGCTACGTAGGGAGAAATGATCATTTCAGTAAAATAAGAGAAATCCTGTCTCGCACGGAAAGATGTAAGTGTTCGCTTTACCAGTGCGCTATTAGTGTGTAGAGTGCCACTTGCCGATTGTGTGTGGTTATTTATTGTACATTACAGATCTACGTCTACATGGTTACTCTGCAATTCAGACTTAGGTGCCTGGCAGAGGGTTCATCGAAGCAGTTTCATACTACTTTTCTACCATTCCACTCTCGAAACAAAATATTTTCGCATTCGGAAGAGAAAGTTGGTGATTGAAATTTCGTAAATAGATCTCGCCGCAAAGAAAACCGCCTTTGTTTCAGTGCCTGCCACGTATCATATCAGTGACACTCTCACCCCTATAGCGCGATAACACGAAACGAGCTGCCCTTCTTTGCTCTTTTTCGATGTCCTCCGTCAATCCTACCTGGTAACGATCCCACACCGCGCAGCAATATTCCAGCAGAGGACGCACAAGTGTAATGTAGGCTGTCTCTTTAGTGGGTTTCTCGCATCTTCTAAGTGTTCTGCCAACAAAGCGCAGTCTTTATTTCGCATTCCCCATAATATTATCTATGTGGTCTTTCCAATTTAAGTGGGACGTAAGCGGTGGTCACATTAATGTGACTGGACCGTGTAGCTGCCTTCGTGAAAGATTGTGGTTAGCCGGCCGCGGTGGTCTAGCGGTTCTAGGCGCTCAGTCCGGAACCGCGGGACTGCCACGGTCGCAGGTTCGAATCCTGCCTCGGGCATGGATGTGTGTGATTGTGGTTAATACCTGTGCCCTTGTAATAGGTTATCACTGTGTAATGTTGCGTGTGCAGCTTGCGTCCAGCGCTGAAAATTGGTTTTCGCGCTACAGGCTGAACAGCACTTGTAGAACTATTTCAACACACAGAGCCACTGATGATATCTTAATAAATTCGAGCGAAGCGTGTCTGGATAATCAGATATTGCATTCATTCAGCTGCATACAGATGGTACTAACCTAAAAATCATTAATTGGGGTATTTCTGTCGACCGATGGACTCACCACCAGATGTAACTGAAATCTTCTGAGAAAACCTCAGCGCACCACTGCGTAAGCTGCTCCACCATACTGTAATCATCGAAGGAAACTTTAATCGTCCAACAATAAATTGAGAACTGGAACTGAGGATAGAAAAAAGCATTAATGCTTAACTCTGTTTCTTTACAAACAAAAATCGAGGAGTATCGCCACAGTTTAATTCTTGATTTACTGGAAAAAATGAATAATATGCATATTTGTGCCTGTGGCTTTCAGAAACAACTGAAATCGCTAAAACTGGACAAAGGTCCAGGTCCCGATGGAACCCCTTCGCTACACAGAATTTGTGGCTGAGCTAGGCCCTCTTTTATTCATAATATGCCAAAAATAAACCGAACAAAAGGCTGTACCGAGTGGTTGGAAGAAAGTACAGGTGACATCAGTGTACAAGAAGAGAAGCAGAAGTGATTCGTAATGCTACCGTCCAGTATCCATGACTTCTATTTCTTCTACGATTTTAGAAGACATTTTGCCCGCAAACGCAATAAGGTGCCTCGAACAGAGTGACTTATTCCATACCAACCACCAAGGATTCCAGAAACATCTATCACATGAAATGCAACTAGCACTTTTCTCTCATCACTCCCTGAAAGCCATGGATCAAATTACTCAGGTGGATGTAGTATTGCTTGATTTCCGAAAAGCATTGACACAGTGCTATGCCTACACTTTTTATGAAAAGTCGATCGCGTAGCGTATCAATCGAAATTAGTGATTGGATTTAGGATTCTTTAGGAGGGAGAACGCAGCATCTATTTTGGATAGAGTGTCATCGACGGATGTAGAAATAGCTTCAGGTGTGCCCCATGGAAGTGTGTTCGTACCCTTGCTGTTCATGTTATGCGCTAACCACCTTACAGATAATAACCTCCAACTTTTCGTAGATGATGCTGTTACCTATAATGAAATACTGTTTCGAAAAAAGCTGCACAAATATGCGGTCACATGATGATAAGATTTCAAAGTGGTACAAATGTTGACAACTTTCTTCAAAAGTATAGACAATTAAAACTGTGCAGTGAAAAAAAAAGAAAAAAAAAGACGTCGTTTCCTGTGACAACAACATAAATGAGTCGCAACTGATACAAATACCTGTGTGTAACAATTTCTAGGGATATGAAGTGGAACGACCACGTAGTCACAGCCGTAATTAAAGCAGGTAGCAGACTTCAGTTCACTGGCAGGTTATTGGGACAACACTGTTGCTTACAAAACACTGGTACGACTCATCTCAGAATAATGCGAAAGCGTGTGGGACCAGTGCCACAAGGGACTCTCAAGGGATATTGAATGTGTACAGAGAAGGGCAGCACGAATGGTTACAGGTTTATTCGACCCATGGAACATCGCCACGGAGGTAAAGGAAAATCTAAAATGACAGATGCTTGAAAATATATGCAAACTATGCCTTGGAATCCTCCTGTGAAAGCTTGTAGTACCTGCTTTATGTGAAGTACCTAGAAATGTACGACAACCCCTATGTATCACTCCCAGAGGGGTCACGAAGACAGCATTAGACCACGGCACGCGTAGAGGAGATTAAGCAGTTATTCTTCGCTCGCTCCATACGTGAATGAATCGGATATAAATCCTAATAAGTGTTAAAGTGGGAAGTTCTCTCTGGCTTGTGCTTCACAGTGCTCTTCAAAGTACAGATGTAGATGTATAGAGTCACCTTCGCTAGTACTAGGCAGCGTGTCTGTCCCTTAGAGTTGACATGTACGTGAGCTTGGCGTAAAGTTCCAGACGCTCTGTAGCTGCTGCATGCATTCTGCGAGCAGACAGGAGTTAATTGCAATCGAATTATGATCAATAATAACGAATTTGTAACAGCTAAGTACGGTGTAGACAAGGCTACCTGGCAGTGGTAATAATACAGTATTGCAAATAAATATGAAAAAGGGTAGGAGTGGGGACAGCGATCCTTTGATCGAATGAATGGAGCTTCTTGGCCGAGTGCTATCCTAGCGTGTCATTGTTTCTGCGCACGAGGGGAATGGATAGGCTTGCTGGGTGTTTGTACACGGTGAGGACGAAGTGGTGGGTCGTCTTGACAATTTAGTAGCAAGAATATAACTTGGTTCTAATCGTAGTAGAGAATCTTGCTTTCTTTTCAGCTTTAGTTGTTAGAAGTGTTTCTATTTTAGTGGGGTTCATTAATTACTGATGTCCGCAGCTCGTGGTCGTGCGGTAGCGTTCTCGCTTCCCACGCCCTGGTTCCCGGGTTCGATTCCCGGCGGGGTCAGGGATTTTCTCTGCCTCGTGATGAATGGGTGTTGTGTGCTGTCCTTAGGTTAGTAAGGTTTCAGTAGTTCTAAGTTCTAGGGGACTGATGACCATAGAAGTTAAGTCCCATAGTGCTCAGAGCCATTTGAACCATTAATTACTGAATAAACAAAACTTTTACCATATGTAAGACTAGCAGATGTGTTGTGAATATATACTTTAGTATACAGAAGCAGTGATGATGTAATGTGTCGATGACAGTTGCATAAATAAACTCGTCGAGGCCTGTTATTTAGTGTGTGTATAAGAGAAGCTGTTGTGGCAGCCGAAACTTTCCTGCTCTGTGGCAATCCATTGTCAGCAGAGGGCAAACCAGTTGGAGCAGGGGAGGAGTACGACGTAATATTCCACGTATCCCTCATGTGGTCAGCACCTGCCGATATTATTTGTCTGCTGTTCCAAGTACCCACACGTCGATCTGTTGTTGACCTATCTCTCTGACGTCGATCTGTTGTAGAATTTTAGAACATGTCTTTTGCTCGAGTATCATGTCGTTTTTGGAAACTCAGAATCTACTATGTAGGAATCAACATGGATTCCGGAAACAGCGATCGTGTGAAACCCAACTCGCTTTATTTGTTCATGAGACCCAGAAAATATTAGATACAGGCTCCCAGGTAGATGCCATTTTCCTTGACTTCCGGAAGGCGTTCGATACAGTTCCGCACTGTCGCCTGATAAACAAAGTAAGAGCCTACGGAATATCAGACCAGCTGTGTGGCTGGATTGAAGAGTTTTTAGCAAACAGAACACAGCATGTTGTTCTCAATGGAGAGACATCTACAGACGTTAAAGTAACCTCTGGCGTGCCACAGGGGAGTGTTATGGGACCATTGCTTTTCACAATATATATAAATGACCTAGTAGATAGTGTCGGAAGTTCCATGCGGCTTTTCGCGGATGATGCTGTAGTATACAGAGAAGTTGCAGCATTAGAAAATTGTAGCGAAATGCAGGAAGATCTGCAGCGGATAGGCACTTGGTGCAGGGAGTGGCAACTGACCCTTAACATAGACAAATGTAATGTATTGCGAATACATAGAAAGAAGGATCCTTTATTGTATGATTATATGATAGCGGAACAAACACTGGTAGCAGTTACTTCTGTAAAATATCTGGGAGTATGCGTGCGGAACGATTTGAAGTGGAATGATCATATAAAATTAATTGTTGGTAAGGCGGGTACCAGGTTGAGATTCATTGGGAGAGTCCTTAGAAAATGTAGTCCATCAACAAAGGAGGTGGCTTACAAAACACTCGTTCGACCTATACTTGAGTATTGCTCATCAGTGTGGGATCCGTACCAGATCGGGTTGACGGAGGAGATAGAGAAGATCCAAAGAAGAGCGGCGCGTTTCGTCACAGGGTTATTTGGTAACCGTGATAGCGTTACGGAGATGTTTAACAAACTCAAGTGGCAGACTCTGCAAGAGAGGCGCTCTGCATCGCGGTGTAGCTTGCTCGCCAGGTTTCGAGAGGGTGCGTTTCTGGATGAGGTATCGAATATATTGCTTCCCCCTACTTATACCTCCCGAGGAGATCACGAATGTAAAATTAGAGAGATTAGAGCGCGCACAGAGGCTTTCAGACAGTCGTTCTTCCCGCGAACCATACGCGACTGGAACAGGAAAGGGAGATAATGACAGTGGCACGTAAAGTCCCTCCGCCACACACCGTTGGGTGGCTTGCGGAGTAGAAATGTAGAAACAAATTGATACAACATGTGATAGTTACGTAACTTCCCCCGCCACAAATATCCTAACAGGTGGTGTGGGCCACTGACGAGATAAGAAAGGCGCACTCAAGTCATCATGGATACTGCTAGTCGACTTACGGTAACATACTTCAAATTTTGAAGAGATTATGTAATATGAAATTCCGCGATAATGAAACACCAAGAACGTGTTCACGGATGAATCCGCTGAATGTTTGCAAACTTTATGTTTTCTGCTTTCTCCTCTGAGTAACTGACTTTGGCTTTCTTGTGTTTCAGGTGAGATGGCGTTGCCATAGCTCTAAGTTAACTGTGCTACGGCTGTCGGGCGTTTCGTAGGAACAGTCGTAGCGCGGGCAGCTAGTGGCAGTGGCACCAGCACGTAGCGGGTGAAGTCCATTGGTTCCACGTAGCAGGTCGGTAAAGACTACACTGCCCGTTTAACTTAGTACCTATTTATTGAGTAGTTTACTAATATTGTAGAAAACTGTTACAAGGAATCACGTGTCATCTCTCTTAGAAGTGAAAATTTCTACGTACCTACGTAGTCCCTGATGAAATCGTACAGCTTCGTTGCTGAAGTGTCGAACGACTTCTACCTTTTCATCTCGCTGGACATTCAGGACCAACCCAGGACGAATTTTAGACTAGTGGCTCTCAGCACGTTATAATGGATGACAAATGTTCGACAGAAACGAAAGTGACATTGTGTGTGCTCAAGGTTGCGTAATAGAACACAAAGTACACACAAACTATAAATCAGACGGTCAGAGGCACTATCGAAGTGTTCGCTGAAAATGCTGTAGTCTAGGAAAGTATCGTCAGTGTACCGTGCTAATAAATCTCGAAAGTCTTGGGCAAAATTTCCACTTGTATAAAGGGCAGCCCTTTTGTAAAGGAGGATGTATACAAGATAACATCCATAACAAGGAGAAATAATCAAGCAGAATCCAGTTAAAAGATAGTGGCGAACGCCTTGAGCATGTGACATTGATTAAATATTTACGAATGATACTAAGAAGTGACAGGAAACGGGGCGAATACGTAAAATCTGTAATAGGTAAGGAAATGGAAGCCGTAGTTCCCTTGGAAAGGTGCATTAGATCTGCAAGGGCACGGCATCATGATACTAGTAACAAAGATGTTCATCTAACTTAAAACGGAGTATCTGAAAGAAGTGGGGCGTTATTCTCGCAAAATCTTGTTGAATAAATTTACCAGGTGTAGAAGTATGAAACAAGAATTTGATTGCAATAATTACACGTCTGTTGTTTGAAACCGATAAATAATATTTTATTCAAAATACTCTCCACTGCTATTTATACATTTCTCCCACCACTCCGGCAGGCTATGAATACCACGTCAAAAAAACAGTTCTTCTTTTGAAGCGACCAAGCCAGCGAGCATTTTCGTACATTTTCATACGAATTTAAGCGTTGTTCAGCGAGAGCGTGTCCCTGTGATGCAAATAGATGATAATCGGACAGAGCCACGTCTGGAGAATAAGCCCCATTCCCTAGTATTTCCAAACTGAACTCCTCGATCGTTTCCCTGACACGTTTTGTCCGCAGCTCGTGGCCTAGTGCTTAGAGTAGCTGCCTCTGGATCACGGGGTCCCGGGTTCGATTCCCGGCCGGGTTGAGGATTTTCTCTGCCCGGGGACTGTGTGTTTGTGTTGTACTCAACATTTCATCATCATCATTTGGGACAGTGGCTAGATTGGACTGTGTAAAAAAATTGGACTGTGTACAAATAGGGACTTTGTACGGGCGCTGATGACCGCGCAGTTGGGCGCCCCACAAACTAAACGTCATCATCTGATCCGTTTTGCTGTATGTGATTGGGGGGGGGGGGGGGTTTATCATGGAGCAATGTGACTTTGTGTTGCCTTTTTCCATAATCCGGTCGTTTTTCACATAATGCTCGTTTTATGATAATTTTCTATTGGTAGCGATCAGTGTTACCGGCTTCACCACGTTTCAGCAGCCCGTAATAGATGACACCCTTCTGATCGCACAAAACACAGAACATTGTCTTTTTTCCAAAGCGATTTGGTCTTGCCGTGGTTGTCGTTGGTTTGCCTGGATTCGCCCATGATTTGCGACGCTTAGGATTCTCAAAATATATCTATTTTTCATCACCTGTCACTATTCGATGGAGAAATTACTTTCTTTTATATCTGGCGAGCAGCATATCACAAGTGGTCTTTCGATTTGCTTGCTATCACTGAGTTCATGTGGAACCCATTTTCCCTATTTTTGCACATTTCCCATAGCTTTCAACTGAAGAAAAACGGCTTTCTGCGTCGCATTCAATTGTTCCGCGAGTTCCTGTTGAGTGTGAGTATTATCTTTGCCCAATAAGGCCTGCCGTTCGTTGTCTTCGGACGTTTCGGTGGTTCCCGGGCTTGTCGTTTCTCACGTCAAAATCACCACTTTTGAATTTTTTGAACCACTCTAAACACTGTGTTTTCCGAAGAGCGTGTTCGCCGAAAGCTTCCACAAGCATACGATGCGATTCTGCAGCAATTTTCTTGAAATGATAACAGGAAACCGATGCTGTCCACAAACTGTAGTTCGTTGGCACAAAACTCGACATGTTTACAGGTTTAAACAGACATCGATGTATGGAACTTGGGTTACTGTGTATTGATATTCGTCGTCAGCCATTACAGGAAGCAGATGGCGCTGCAGACGCGGTCTCACGGCCCTACCCTGACGGCTAGCAGCGTACTACACTACTGGCCATTAGAATTGCTAGAAGTGCAGATGATAAACGGGTATTCATTGGACAAGTATACTATACTAGACCTGACATGTGATTACCGTTTCACGCCATTTGGGTGCCTAGATCCTGAGAAATCAGTACCCAGAACAACCACCTCTGGCCGTAATAACGGCCATGATACGCTTGGGCATTGAGTCAAACAGAGCTTGGATGGCGTGTACAGGTACAGCTGGCAATGCAGCTTCAACACTATTCCACAGTTCATCAAGAGTAGTGACTGACGTATTGTGACGAGCCAGTTGCTCGGCCACCATTGACCAGACGTTTTCAATTGGTGAGAGATCTGGAGAATGTGCTGGCCAGGGCAGCAGTCGAACATTTTCTGTATCCTGAAAGGCCCGTACAGGCCATGCAACATGCGGTCGTGCATTATCCTGCTGAAATGTAGGGTTTCGCAGTGATCGAATGTAGGGTAGAGCCACGGGTCGTAACACATCTGAAATGTAACGTCCACTGTTCAAAGTGCCATCAGTGCGAACAAGAGGTGACCGAGACATGTAACCAATGGCACCCCATACCATCGCACCGGGAAATACTCCAGTATGGCGATGACGAATACACGCTTCCAATGTGAGTTCACCGCGATGTTGCCAAACACGGATGCGACCATCATGATGCTGTAAACAGAACCTAGATTCATCCGAAAAAATGACGTTTTTCCATTCGTGCACCCAGGTTCGTCGTTGAGTACACCATCGCAGGCGCTCCTGTCTGTGATGCAGCGCCAAGGGTCGAACTGTTCGTGCAGATGGTTGTTGTCTTGCAAACGTCCCCATCTGTTGACTCAGGGATCGAGACGTGGCTGCACGATCCGTTACAGCCATGCGGATAAGATGCTTGTCATCTCGACTGCTAGTGATACGAGGCCGTTGGGGTCCAGCACAGCGTTCCGTATTACCCTCCTGAACCCACCGATTCGTATTCTGCTAACAGTCATTGAATCTCGACCAACGCGAGCAGCAATGTCGCGATACGATGAACCGCAATCGCGATAGGCTACAATCCGACCTTTATCAAACTCGGAAACGTGACAGTACGCATTTATCCTCCTTACACGAGGCATCACAACAACGTTTCACCAGGCAACGCCGGTCAAATGCTGTTTGTGTATAAGAAATCGGTTGGAAACTTTCCTCGTGTCCGCACGTTGTAGGTGTCGCCACCGGCGCCAACCTTGTGTGAATGCTCTGAAAAGCTAATCGTTTGCATATCACAGCATCTTCTTCCTGTCGGTTAAATTTCGCGTCTGTAGCACGTCACTTCGTGGTGTAGCAATTTTAATGGCCAGTAGTGTAATATTCGATGAAGACTGGGCGACATTTCAACGGCAAACATTTTACGTGTATACCTTGCGCGAGGATCAGAGACGAGGGTGAATACGTAGGCATTTGCCGGACAATTTTGCGTCTCTCAATATACAATGGAATAAAATAAACTTTGCTAATATTGGTGCAAAGTAGCTGTATGCACGCAAAGCGCAAAGGCTTGCGGAGGCTAGACAAACCTTAGATTGTACAGAAATGCCTTTAGTTGCAAAGTATGGTGAAATTACAAGCGTATGCGTTGAGCTGTAAGACTAAATAACGGGCTATATACTGCATAGAGCTATGGGACTATTTTTATTTATCTAGAAGAATTTACTCTAACTTCTGTCTATCTCCACGAATAACTTGGTACTTGTATGTTGTGCATTCCATAGGACATCAGAATCAAGCTGACTGAAATTAAACTTGTATTGACTCCATTTGGCATAAAAAATAAATATTCATTTTTGGACTACATACCTCATTTTGGTGTTCAGAAATTCCATTTCATGACGTGGATAGTTCTCTTGCATCTTAAGCCACCCTAGTTACATATTGAATGTTGTTTAGCGATTATGTGATGTGATTGTCTTCAGTCGCAAAATATCCATGTCTTTTCTAGAATCTTAGTTGAAACGCATTAACTCTTTTGATGGGTCCGATTTCCGCTCCAGCATGCAGTTTTTAACAGTCACAAGCTCCGAAATCAATTTTTTAAACTGAACGACAGTTCATTTCCGTACAACCATCAGTGGGTTCTAATTTCAAACATGGACACCCAGTTTCAGCTCAAGAATGACGCAGATAACGTATATGTTACACACAATAGCTGTAAACTAATGACAGTGTAAAGTTGCGTGGTCAACACTACTATTACAATTCACAGAATGAATGGTACCACGAAAGTGTAAAAAATGAAAATACTTTATCCTGCGCATCATTTTAACAGAAAATTGGAGCACTGTTCAGGTTAACTTTCCAATACAACCTTTCTTAAACTCCGTTGCCAACACCTGATACCTGTTTATAGACAAAAACTTACTATCATTTATAGTCACCATGTACTACGATACACAAGTCAATACAGTAACAAACAGCTCTGACTATATCACACAAAAACGAAGAATCATAAACAAAAAAAATGCAAGCTACGATTACACACATGAGTTCATGAAAATGGAACTCTTCTTGTGCACCATATTTGTTGAAACAATAGTGGATTCAGTAAAACAAAAACACGTAACGTCGACATCTTGAACAGTCCCCAACGACGCTCTCAATATTCCGATTATCAAAGACCATTAAATGCGCCTTTATGGGAATTTAAAAATCTTTAGACGTAACTTTCTTTCGATAATTATCATCCGCAGGTACTCTTGAAATGTTTTTTTTTTTTACTTCATTACTGTTTATCTATCCCGCCCAGAACCTAATTGCAACTGGATGATCACAAAAATCTGGAGATCACACGGGAATTAATGAGCCTCACTGCCTTCATTACACGCAAATCATCGGGACTTCAGCATCTACATCTACATCTACATCCATACTCCGCAAGCCACCTGACGGTGTGTGGCGGAGGGTACCCTGAGTACCTCTATCGGTTCTCCCTTCTATTCCAGTCTCGTATTGTTCGTGGAAAGAAGGATTGTCGGTATGCTTCTGTGTGGGCTCATTTTATCCTCAATGTCTCTTCGCGAGATATACGTAGGAGGGAGCAATATACTGCTTGACTCTTCGGTAAAGGTATGTTCTCGAAACTTTAACAAAAACCCATACCGAGCTACTGAGTGTCTCTCCTGCAGAGTCTTCCACTGGAGTTTATCTATCATCTCCGTAACGCTTTCGCGATTACTAAATGATCCTGTAACGAAGCGCGCTGCTCTCCGTTGGATCTTCTCTATCTCTTCTATCAACCCTGTCTGGTACGGATCCCACACTGCTGAGCAGTATTCAAGCAGTGGGCGAACAAGCGTACTGTAACCTACTTCCTTTGTTTTCGGATTGCATTTCCTTAGGATTCTTCCAATGAATCTCAGTCTGGCATCTGCTTTACCGACGATCAACTTCATATGAGCATTCCATTTTAAATCACTCCTAATCCGTACTCCCAGATAATTAATGGAATTAACTGCTTCCAGTTGCTGACCTGCTATTTGGTAACTAAATTATAAGGGATCTATCTTTCTATGTATTCGCAGCACATTACACTTGTCTACATTGAGATTCAATTGCCATTCCCTGCACCATGGGTCAATTCGCTGCAGATCCTCCTGCATTTCAGTACAATTTTCCATTGTTACAACCTCTCGATACACCACAGCATCATCTGCAAAAAGCCTCAGTGAACTTCCGATGTCATCCACAAGGTCATTTATGTATATTGTGAACAGCAACGGTCCTATGACACTCCCCTGCGGCACACCTGAAATCACTTTTACTTCGGAAGACTTCTCTCCATTGAGAATGACATGCTGCGTTCTGTTATCTAGGAACTCTTCAATCCAATCACACAATTGGTCTGATAGTCAATATGCACTTACTTTTTTCCATTAAACGACTGTGGGGAACTGTATCAAACGCCTTGCGGAAGTCAAGAAACAAGTTATCTACCTGGGAACCCGTGTCTATGGCCCTCTGGGTCTCGTGGACGAGCAGCGCGAGCTGGGTTTCACACGATAATCTTTTTCGAAACCCATGCTGATTCCTACAGAGTAGATTTCTAGTCTCCAGAAAACTCATTATACTCGAACATAATATGTGTTCCAAAAGTCTACAACTGATCGACGTTAGAAATATAGGTCTATAGTTCTGCACATCTGTTCGACGTCCCTTCTTGAAAACGGGGATGACCTGTGCCCTTTTCCAACCCTATGGAACGCTACGCTCTTCTAGAGACCTACGGTACACCGCTGCAAGAAGGGGGGCAAGTTCCTTCGCGTACTCTGTGTAAAATTGAACTGGTATCCCATCAGATCCAGCGCCTTTCCTCTTTTGAGCGATTTTAATTGTTTCTCTATCCCTATGTCGTCTATTTCGATATCTACCATTTTGTCATCTGTGCAACAATCTAGAGAAGGAACTACAGTGCAGTCTTCCTCTGTGAAACAGCTTTGGAAAAAGACATTTAGTATTTCGGCCTTTAGTCTGTCATCCTCTGTTTCAGTACCATTTTGGTCACAGAGTGTCTGGACATTTTGTTTTGATCCACCTACCGCTTTGACATAAGATCAAAATTTCTTAGGATTTTCTGCCAAGTCAGTACATAGAATTTTACTTTAGAATTCATTGAACGCCTCTCGCATAGCCCTCCTCACACTACATTTCGCTTCGCGTATTTTTTGTTTGTCTGCAAGGCTTTGGCTATGTTTATGTTTGCTGTGAAGTTCCCTTTGCTTCCGCAGCAGTTTTCTAACTCGGTTGTTGTACCACGGTGGCTCTTTTCCATCTCTTACGATCTTGCTTGGCACATTCTCATGTAACGCACATTGTACGATGGTTTTGAACTTTGTCCACTGATCCTCAACACTATCTGTACTTGAGACAAAACTTTTGTGTGTTGAGCCGTCAGGTACTCTGTAATCTGCTTTTTGTCACCTTTGCTACACGGAAAAATCTCCCTACCTTTTTTAATATTTCTATTTACGGCTGAAATCATCGATGCAGTAACCGCTTTATGATCGCTGATTCCCTGTTCTGCGTTAACTGTTTCAAATAGTTCGGGTCTGTTTGTCACCAGAAGGTCTAATATGTTATCGCCACGAGTCGGTCCTCTATTTAGCTGCTCAAGGTAGTTTTCAGATAAAGCACTTAAAAAAATTTCACTGGATTCTTTGTCCCTGCCACCCGTTATGAACGTTTGAGTCTCCCAGTCTATATCCGGCAAATTAAAATCTCCACCCAGAACTATAACATGGTGGAGAAATCTACTCGAAATATTTTCCAAATTATCCTTCAGGTGCTCAGCCACAACAGCTGTTGAGCCAGGGGGCCTATAGAAACATCCAATTACCATGTCTGAGCCTGCTTTAACCGTGACCTGCACCCAAATCATTTCACATTTCGGATCTCCGTCAATTTCCTTCGATACTATTGCACTTCTTATCGCTATAAACACGCCTCCCCCTTCACTGTCCAGCCTGTCTCTGCGGTATACATTACAATCTGAGTTTAGGATTTCATTACTGTTTACGTCTGGTTTCAGCCAACTTTCTGTCCCTAGTACTATATGGGCGTTGTGACCGTTTATTAATGAGAGCAGTTCTGGGACCTTTCTATAGACGCTCCTGCAGTTTACTATTAGCACATTAATATTGTTATTCCCTGTTGCATTTTGCCTACTCCTACCTTGCCGCGTCTCAGGAGGCGTCTTGTCGGGCCAATGGAGGGAATTCTCTAACCTAAAAAACCCCCATGTGCACTCCACACGTACTCCGCTACCCTTGTAGCCGCTTCCGGCGTGTAGTGCACGCCTGACCTATTCAGGGGGACCCTTCATTTCTCCACCCGATAGCAAAGTTTCAGACCAGAAAAAATTATAGAATCAGCTGCTGCAATTGTTGTTGTACACATCACATTCAGGATGATAAACGTATTTAATCCTTCCAGTTCCAACAAAACGCTGACAGCATAAGTAGAAGACTGCCAACTATAAATTATACTGGAACAATTTCTGTCGAATGTAGGATACTGAATGTTTCTCAAGTTCTCCGAAATCAAAATTACACCTCAGTGAACAGCTAGTATTTCCCTCAAAAGTTCTTAACAGTCAAAATACTTAAATTCGGTGCTATTAACTATGTAGAATTTGAACAAGACAGTATTGCACTCGTCCTTTCAGCTTTAATTAGTCATTTTGCAATTATTAATCTCCAAGCGATCTATTCAACAACGATGAACCTCGGAGAAATAATATCAATGTAATAACTTCCCGGCCTGCTGTATTCATTTCTATTAATAATTGCTTTGTAACTCAGATGAAATAACTGCTGCTGTCTCAAGCCTAACATACACTAACGATGTGTGTAATACGTTCGCTATTGCGCCGATCACACGTCAGCATCAATTTATGAACTAAGGACATACATGTATCTCACTGCAGCTAACATTATCGCTCCATTTCAACACGGAATGTACGAGGAGTAAAATGTACTCACATGAAGCCCAGTCGTTACAAAGGAGTGAAAAATTGCAAGAGGGATAAAAAAATTACAAACGAATAGTCGTATAAACAACAATTCAGAGCATATGCGGCTACTAAATTACAGTAAAAGCTTGTACTGAGGGGTGAGGAAGAAATTGAGGTGGAAGATGTTCTCTACGTGTTTGATATCCCACAGCTACAAAATGGAATGGACACTAAAGTGAGGTTATCAAAATAAAGAACTAATACTCGGAAATGAATCTTTCAGGTGTTACGATGTCTTGAGTTAACAGTACGTGTGAGCTTATGTTCTGTTTGTGTTTCATGGCAAATAATAGCCTGCAGCAT
The DNA here is from genome assembly GCF_023864275.1 of Schistocerca cancellata. Classification (NCBI taxonomy): domain Eukaryota; kingdom Metazoa; phylum Arthropoda; class Insecta; order Orthoptera; family Acrididae; genus Schistocerca; species Schistocerca cancellata. The sequence goes on along the minus strand of NC_064628.1, from coordinate 55,201,659 downwards.
CGACACTGGTATCTTTACCTTGAAAAAGTTACGTAAAGAATGTACGTTTATTTGCCATCATATGTAACGGTTGCCGTCTACTAGTTAATAATTACAGAAAAGAGAAAGATATATTATGATGAATCTTGAAGTATGAACCTTGCCGGTGTGTGTGTGTGTGTGTATGTGTTGGACGAGGGAGGGGGGGGGGGGGGCGCTTGAGTGCCTCAACGGCAAATATAGCAATGTCAAAAGTGCAACCACATCGGAGGGGTATCTTTGGAGGTGCCAGACAAACATATGGTTCCTGAAGAAGTGTAACGGCCCTTTCAGTAGCTGCAGAGGCAACAGTCTGGATGACTGCATGTTCTAGTCTAGTCGTGATAGCCAACATCCCATTGCTGTGCTGATACTGTGAACGGCTGAAAACAAGGGGACACTACAGCTGTTGTTTTTCCCAGGGCGTGAAGCTCCTCTGTATGGTTAAATAATGACATCCTCTAGGGTACAATATTCCCGCGGTAAAACAGTCCCCCATGCTGATCTCCATGGGTAGGATACCGTTAGGAAAAACATAACTGTCATTATACCGGTTGGAGAGAGTAATTAAAAATATAGTGAGAATTAGTGAAGTGTAGTGGCAAGAAGAACAGGTGAGTAAAGGGTTATAAATTCAGAATCGGACAGGAGTATTGCAGCAGAGGTTCTAATAATGAAGAAAATAGAAATGCGGTGATGTACTATGAACAGCGTAGTGAACGTGTTATAGTCAATACAGACACGAAGCTACCACTCACCACATTAGTACAATTTTCCATGCCAACTAAATCCGTATACGATAGAGAGAGTGAAAGAATGTAAAATGAGCTAAAGGAATTAAGCAGATAGTGAAAGGCGAAGAAAATTTACTTAATTGTGTGTGACTGACATTCGACTGCAGGATAGAGAGGGAAAAGTGGGAGGAGGATATGGACTCAGGGAAAGGAATAAAAGAGTGAACCGCGTAGTAGAATTTTGCACACAGGACAATTTAATCGTTGCTAATACTATGTTTAAGAATTATGTAAAAAGATTGTATACGTGGAAGATAGTAGGGGACACTGGGAGGTTTTGATTGATAATGTAACAGAGATTTATAAACTAGTTCTTTAACTGTAAGACACTTCCAGGGACAGATGTGGACACGGAGCATGGTTTATTGCTTATGAACTTAAGAAATTTCAAAGTGGTAGGAAATTAAAGAGATGGGACATGATTCAGTTGAAAGAACCAGAGATTATTGGGAGTAACAGAGGGAGTATTAGGCAACGTTATAATGACGGAAGAGAATACTGTAGGATACCAATGGACAGTTCTGACGAGGAGACGGACAAACATACTTTTTAATCATGGATTTCGCTGATTCTCAGGTATGTTATTAAAGTACCTATACTGAGCACCTGTCTAACGACTATTCCTACGATCAGCCGTAGTTTCACCGTAGTTGCCGAACTATTCGAGTTCCACGCGTTCTCCTATATCTGGAACATTAAATACGTTTCGACCGTGAGAGCGTAACGCAGGGGCTAACGTTCATCGCTACCACGCCGACGGCGCGGATTTGAACGTTGCCCTTGTACTTTTTTCTCCAAGTTCATGGTACAGAATTAAATAACACGTCAAGCAAAGTTGTGAAAATATAGTTTTTTTCGCCGCAGTAATTTCGTTAGTAAATCAGTACTGCAGTGCAGTTTCTTCAAATGTGTATTCCGTTTGCGGTTCATCATCATCATCATCATCATTTAAGACTGATTATGCCTTTCAGCGTTCAGTTTGGAGCATAGCCCCCTTATACACTCCTCCACGATCCCCTATTCAGTGCTGACATTGGTGCCTCTTTTGATGTTAAACCTATTACTTCAAAATCATTCTTAACCGAATCCAGGTACTTTCTCCTCGGTCTGCCCCGACTCCTCCTACCCTCTACTGCTGAATCCATGAGTCTCTTGGGTAACCTTACTTCTCCCATGCGTGTAACATCACCCCACCATCTAAGCCTGTTTGCCCTGACTGCTACATCTATAGAGTTCATTTCCAGTTTTTCTTTGATTTCCTCATTGTGGACACCCTCCTGCCATTGTTGCCATCTACTAGTACCTGCAATCATCCTAGCTACTTTCATATCCGTAACCTCAACCTTGTTGATAAGGTAACCCGAATCCACCCAGCTTTCGCTCCCATACAACAAAGTTGGTCGAAAGATTGAACGGTGCACAGATAACTTAGTCTTGGTACTGACTTCCTTCTTGCAGAAGAGAGTAGATCGTAGCTGAGCGCTCACTACATTAGCTTTGCTACACCTCGCTTCCAGTTCTCTCACTATGTTGCCATCCTGTGAGAATATGCATCCTAAGTACTTGAAACCGTCCACCTGTTCTAACTTTGTTCCTCCTATTTGGCACTCAATCCGTTTATATTTCTTTCCCACTGACATTACTTTCGTTTTGGAGATGCTAATCTTCTGCAAAATTTCAATCGAATCTGCCATCACAACTAAGTCATCCACATATGCAAGACTGCTTATTTTGTGTTCACATATCTTAATCTCACCCAGCCAATCTATTGTTTTCAACATATGATCCATAAATAATATGAACAACAGTGGAGACAGGTTGCAGCCTTGTCTTACCCCTGAAACTACTCTGAACCATGAACTCAATTTACCGTCAACTCTAACTGCTGCCTGACTATCCATGTAAAGAACTTTAATTGCTTGCAAAAGTTTGCCTCCTATTCCATAATCTTGTAGAACAGCAATAACTTCCTCCTAGGAACCCGGTCATATGCCTCCCGTTTGTGGTTCATGATTAAAATTCCAAACATTTGTACAGCTCTAGAGTTGTCAACTATGCACGAAGTATAGCTAGCTGCCGCGCGGGGTAGCCGCCCGGTATGAGGCGTCTTGCACGGTCCGCGCGGCTCCCCCCGTCGGGGGTTCGAGTCCTCCCTTGGGCATAGGTGTGTGTGTTGTCCATAGCGTAAGTTAGTATAACTTAGATTAAGTAGTGTGTAACCTCAGGGACCGATGACCTAAGCAGTTTGGTCCCATAAAATCTTACCACAAATTTACAATTTTTTTATTGGTAGCTGCGGAAGGATTCCAGATACAGACGAAAGTACTCATCCCCAATTTTGACCTTGATTATTATAATTACGATGGATTGCTGAAAATTAATGGCTCCGGATTTTTATGTGAAAACTCTTAAAGCTTTTTAAATGAAACGAACACTATCAACAGTCTACATCTTTCTTCTTCGCATCTACATATTTATTTCTCAACATAGTCAACCAGTTAACGATCACATATCTCCCAACGAAAGACCAGGTTGTTGGTACCATCACTATCGACCGTTTGACTATCTTGATGGAGCCACAATCTCACCTCCACCGAGCGAGGTGGCGCAGTGGTTGGCACACTGGACTCGCATTCGGGAGGACGACGGTTCAATCCCGTCTCCGGCCATCCTGATTTAGGTTTTCCGTGATTTCCCTAAATCGCTTCAGGCAAATGCCGGGATGGTTCCTTTGAAAGGGCACGGCCGATTTCCTTCCCCATCCTTCCCTTATCCGAGCTTGCGCTCCGTCTCTAATGACCTCGTTGTCGACGGGACGTTAAACACTAATCTCCTCCCCCAATCTCACCTCTGCTTGCACTGCTTCATAACTATCGAAGTGAAGTCCTCGAAGGTGTTCTATAAGTTATGGAAACAGATGAAAAATCGAATGGGACCAAGTCGAGACTGTATGGAGAACGATCGATGACAGTGGAATTCGAAACTCGATTTCAACGCGCTGATTCTGATGTACCGACGTAATTACGTTACACTTCGCCATGTTACATGGTACAATTCGGAGTCCTCTGGTGGCAGAGGGCCACGAATGTGTAGACGTGAAGAATAATGACGTAGAATAGTAATAACGTTCATTTTATTTAAAAAGCTTTAAGTTTTCACGTCAAAAATTCGGAGGCATTACTTTTCAACACGCCCTCGTGCTACCAATCAAACCGGCTGCAAGTACCAGTCTACTTACAATAGAACCCTTGCAGAACAAGGAACTAAGACCGATATGAACAAGATTAGCCATTCCTTCACAGTACAGTATACTAGTAAACTCCAAGTATAGTATATTATGCTATGAGATGTTCCGTTTCATGTTATTATGTATGCAATAACCATCGGGGAAATTTAGTCAGATTGTTCAAAACAAAGTTGACCACTTGACTCATAACTTAAAAAAATTTAATTGTGACCTGTACGAAATCAGAGAAGTACACGAAAGTGCTGCACGAAGAGTTTTTTAAATGTGTCATTATTTCGTACATGGGACACGAAAGTGATCAGTGGGGCCGGCCGCGGTGACCGAGCGGTTCTAGGCGCTTCAGTCTGGAACCGCGCGACCGCTACGGTCACAGATTCGAATCCTGCCTCGGGCATGGATGTGTGTGACGTCCTTAGGTTAGTTAAGTTTAAGTAGTTCTAAGTTCTAGGGGACTGATGACCTCAGATGTTAAGTCCCATAGTGCTCAGAGCCATTTGAACAATCTGATTCGTGGGGAGGGCCGACACTTTAAATCAAATCTTTGTCGATGAAAGGCGAGCATGCACCAGCACAGGAAAAATTATTCCACCCAAATGTACTCCAGTCTGCCCGTTCTGCGACGTTTATTTTTACAGGCAGGTTAAAGTTTCAGCGTAAAAATTAATAATGCTCCCGACTTTCTAAAGACCACTAGAGAAATCACTTCGAGGGAAGTTTTCATAAAAACGCATTCTTTAATTCTGCATCAATTTAGTACAACTGGTTTCACAAGACTGTTCAAATACGCATCGAAGTTGATATAAGAAAGAAAAATATTATTGAATCGAAACGAACTGTAGTTTTCAATACTGCTTCTGAAAAATCCGTGCTTTCATAATGTATGCGAGGAGTTTTGGTTGCTTCTGCGACAAATACCATCCGGAATTCTGCGGTAGCACAGCAAGGGATACTAAGCGATAGCGAGTGAGATGATTCTGTTATCTATTCTGTGACAAACAGAATACCCATTTGAAGAAATTTCGCCGTAACGAATGAAATTACAATCCGGCAGAAATTATTATTTTTAATTATTTTGCATGACATATACTGACTAATGATATTCTTTACTATGAAACTGAAAAAAAGTACAAAGGCAAGGTCTGAACCCTTACCGCCACTGTGGTAGCCATAAACCTTAGCCCCCTGCACTGCGCTCGCTCGATCGAAACGTACTTAGCATTACGGATGTAAGAGGTATGCATAAAACTTCAGCATCGATTTTCTTAGAAACTATGGCCATTGCGTGAAAAGCCGCTATCCGAGTACTGGGGACAGGTCTCTCTACAACTTACGAAATAATCATCAAAATACCTGACTAACAGGTCTGATGGTCCGTCTGTGGGATAAGCAATAGTGAAGGCAGTATAGGATGAAATAGACAAGAAGAACGAGGCCCAGTGGAAATCCTTGGATATAACAGGAGCCACTGAATTTAATTGATGGAAGCAGAAAATATAAAAATGCAGCAAATGAACCAGGCAAAAGTAATAATAATTAGGCGCGTGTTTGCTATTGTGGGACACTTAACTGATATGTAAGTTAGGGGCCAGAATCACGATTTTACGCAAATCATACCCAAATGGGTTTATACTGAGTCTGCACGAGATGTGTAACGCAGTCTTAAAATGGACCAACATAAATCCTACGTGGTGTGGCTAGCCTCTCAAATAATTTATTCATTAAATTAATTCCAAAAATGATGATGCGGAAGAATTATGGTGAGTGTTACTGTTTAACAGTTAAATACCGTCCTAAAAATTATAATTACATTTATTTTCTTTAAATGGAACACAAAAGTGATCATGAATTTGTACAAGGAACAATCATGTATAAGAGCGTAAACCATACATATAATTAGTCCAAACCTGATAGAGGTGTTGGCAAGAACTCAGTCTGGAATCGCGCGACCGCTACGGTCGCAGGTTCGAATCCTGCCTTGGGCATGGATGTGTCTGATGTCTTTAGGTTAGTTAGGTTTAAGTAGTTCTAAGTTCTAGGGGACTGATGACCTCAGATGTTAAGTCCCGTAGTGCTCAGAGCCATTTGAACCATTTGTTGGCAAGAACATAGTACAAACACTGCACGTAAACTAGTATGCTTGTCTGCTACGAGATGGGGAGCAAAGAGGACAGATGAAATGTATAATATCGATAAAGAAATAGATAATAAGGTGCAGTACCACGGTATCACCTAAGGCGACAAGGTGGTTCTGCAGATGCCACCGCTTTTGGGTGGCTGGAAAATCAAGTGAAACCCTATAAGTCGGAGCTGCGTAAATTACCGACATTACGTCGCAAGACGGCATGCCTGATGACGGCTGCTAGTCGTGGCCTGCTCAGCGCTATGGAGATGGGCCCCGCCTTGGAGACCGATCGAAGCACAAGGTCGAAAAAACTAAATGTTTCTCCGGCTGGCCGGACAACTGAAACTGCGGATGAAATTACTCTGCAGCAATGCGGCAACGTACGCGACCGCCTCCTGCCGCGGTCAGCAACCAGCTGGCCCCGCTCCTAGAGTGTGACCGCTCCGCTATGCGGAAACTCGGCCACGCGCCGACGATAAGAAAGCTTTCGCCAATTATGGCCTTATAACAAATTCATCTGCACTCCCACAACCATACTCCACCGTCGTAGGCGCCGATACGAATCCTTCCAGCCAATTCCCGAAGCAAGAGTCGCGTAGCCTCCTATCAGAGCCTCCGCTATGACTATGCGCGGGATGCTTTCTGGTGACGGACGACAACGGAATATGATACCTGGGGTGCTACATGTGGCGCCCTTCTATGCCCTGTCCTGTGCAGCTCGGCGACCATTTCTCCAAAACATATCAAACACCACCACAGCCGTAGTGCTGAGCTGGCGCGTTCCGGCCCAAAAATTAGACTTTCGCGAGAAAACCACCCTTGGCCACTGTAAAAAAGCAAGCGTCCTTTATTGTAACCCCTGAAACCTGACATCGAAAGAGAAATCCGCCAGCTATGGGTCGGGCCTTCGAAATTCCCAGTGTCCAGATGTTCCCTCCCTACTCTGACCGTATTTTGGGCACTTGGCCTCTTCATAGCCCAAACGTTCTGTTGACCTCCACAGTGAAATGAACAAAATTATGGTTTGCATGCATCCTACTCCTGATCCTATACATGCCGGTACACGGCAACCGATTACCAACTTTGCGCCGGCCAGGGTGGCCGAGCGGTTCTAGGCGCTACAGTCTGGAACCGCGCTACCGCTACGGTCGCAGGTTCGAATCCTGCCTCGGACATGGATGTATGTGATGTCCTTAGGTTAGTTAGGTTTAAGTAGTTCTAAGTTCTAGGGGACTGATGATCTTAGAAGTTAAGTCCCGTAGTGCTCAGAGCCATTTGAACATTTTTGAACCAACTTTGCATGACAGCGTAATACGGTAGCGGAATGACATTAATTTGTATGTATACAAATTATGGTTTTAGAAATGTAAGATTGGCCTGGTTTGATAGCCATTAATAAATGCATGAAGAGACCAGAGGGCCTGCCGTTTGCAGGGAATACAAAAAATGGTTCAAATGGCTCTAAGCATTATGGGACTTAACATCTGAGGTCATCAATCCCCTAGACTTAGAAACTACTTAAACCTAACAAAACTAAGGACATCACACACATCCATGCCTGAGGCAGGATTCAAACCTGCGAATGTAGCAGCAGCGCTGTTCCGGACTGAAGCGCCTAGACCCGCTCGGCCACAACGGCCGGCGCAGTGAATACAAACGTGTACAAATGAGAATGGGATAAAGTACAAAATGGCTAAGAACGAATGGCTACAGACCAAATGCAAGCTTGTGGAAGCATTTATAACAAGAGGAAAGATAGTCACCGCATATACGAAGATTAAAGATTTGGAGAAATTAGAAGCAACTGTATGAGTTTCAAAAGCTCAGATGGCAAACCAGTACTAAAGAAGAAAGAGAAAGTTGGAAGGTGGAAGAAATACATAGAGGGCACCTCTACAGGAATAATGAACGTTACGGTATTACAGAAAAGGAAGAGAGAGCGGATGACGATGAGATGTAATACTGAAAGAATAATTTGACAGAGAATTGAAAGATGTTAAGCGAAATGAGGACTATGGATTAGACGACATTCCATCAGAATGATTGATATCTTTGGGCGAGGCAGCATAAAAAAATTATTGCACCCTGTGAGCAGCATTCATGACATTTTTCTATTTATGCAGTCAGGCTTCAACGAGAATATTATAATTCCAAAGGTAGGAGCTGCTGATAGGTGAGAATATTACTGAACTATCGGTTTAATTAGTCATGGTTACAAAATACTGACATTAATTATTTACAGAAGAATGGAAAATCTGGTAGAAGTCGACTTGGGGGAAGATTAGTTTGGGTTCCAGAGAGATTTAGAACACGCGAGGCAATACTGACCCTACCACTTATCTCAGGAGGTGGGTGAAAGAAAGATAAGGCTACGCTTATAGCATATACAGACATAGAGTAAGCTTTTGGCAGTGTTGACTGAAATATGCTCCCAGAAATTTTGAAGGTACTGGGGATAAAATATAAGAGGCGAAAGATTTTATACAGCTTATAGAGAAATTAGACTGCAGCTATCGGAGTCAACAGACATGAAATAGAAGCAGTAGTTGAGAAGGGAGTGAGACAGGGTTGTAGCCTGTTTGCGATGTTATTCAGTCTGTGCACTGAGGCGGCAGTAAAGGAAACGAAGGAAAAATTTGAAGAAATATTTCAAGTTCAGGGAGACGAAGCAAGAACTTTGCGGTTTGCTGATGGCATTGTAATTCTGTCAGACTTGAAAGAGCAGTTGAACGGAATGCAGTGAATCTTAAAAGAGGTTGTAAGATGAGCATCAGAAAAGTAAAACAAGGGTAATAGAATGTAATTTATTCAGGATTTCAGTACACTATACTGTTCCCCACTGTTTTGGCTACAAAGCCATATTTTTCAAAATAATCTCTGTTCAGTGCGACGGCCTTACGCCACCTTACTGGGAGGGTCTGCGTGCCTTCGTGGTACCACCCTACTGGTCGCCGTCGGAGCCAAGGACTTGTTGTATCAGTAATCTCCTCATCATCCACGTACTGCTTCTATCTGCATCCTTCGTTGGGTCAAACAGTTGGAAGTTGCTCTTTTTAATCTGTTAGGCGGTGAGGAAACCAGCGGCCACACACCTTTGAGCACCCCAAATGATGGGCGAGCGTGTCAGCACTCCAACAGAGGTGTCCAGTTGAGCAGCGAGGTATCTGACTGTGATCCGTCGACCAACTCGATTGAGAATGCCCGCACGTCCCAACACAGCTGTGTGCGACCGGCCAGCACAAAGAAGCTGGGACGTATTTACGCGACCTTGTTGCGATGTTGACGAAGGCTTCGCCCGACTCGCCTTGCTGTTTGTCATTGCCAGAGTTCGATAGACAGATGCGTGTGCTTTCATCCTTAAATATGATATGGTTATACCGTGAAGTGACGGAAGAATCCATTGACGTAATTGTGCTATAGTAGAGCGTTTTTTTTTTTATTCTCATTCGGAATGTTAGCAGGAAATGAATTTCGTTTTCTGTGGATAGATAACAACTCGTAGTCCATACCGTGCAAATAAAATTGCCTCCCGTCGGCACTCCTTCCGTTCTTAACGCGATATGCCGTCGAAAAGTGCTGTTCATTATGTGCTGTATGATCGCGTCTATTGAATGCGGAGCCCCGAACAATCACGTGCGCCTCGCAGTAATCGCTGGTCGGCCGGCGGCTATACCGCAGTAATTTGGGGCCGTGTGCAGGGTACTGCGTGGTCCTCATTCTGTAGCCGGTAATAGCGAGGTCGAGGCGCTGTGTTTGCGCACGTCTCGTGCTGGTCTCGCGTAATTAGACCTGTGTGTGTGTGTGTGTGTGTGTGTGGTGCCGCCTCTCCCACAACGAGGGGTATCCCGGCCACGTCCGTAGTGCAGGTACACACCAGAGGACGTATCATTTCACTTCATTATTTGTACTTCGCGCTCTACGCTGTGACGCAGCACAGTCACTTCGGTGAAGAGATTCATTTCTAAACTCTCACTGCTCACTGTTCATTGTGAATGAAAAGTAGCTTTATAAGCTATGGATCGCATCGTTCTTCCAATAGACTGCGTTACAAACAAGCTAAAATCACACGTCATCACACTGTTATTTCAAAAGATTGCATACATAGTTATGTCAACAGTTTCTGTTTAATCACACTGTGCAAAAGAAACAAAGGATTATTTCTTCTAAATCCCATTATTGCCTCCCGCTGCGACGCATAAGTTTTAAAATTTGGCCCAAAGTTGTGTATAAAGGCACCTTTTAGCCAAATTTCAAATTTTTGCGTCGCCATGGGAGACGATTGCTGTCTTTCGAAAGAGTGATCCTCAATTTTGTTGGCCAATGTAATTTAAAATATAACTTCTTGTTCGTTAGGACGAACTCGAAATCATGCATACCGGTTAGTGGTCGATGGCGCACTGTGATAATTCCGAATTCCTTTCGCGGTCAAGGTCCTAGTGTAGTGTAGTGCTTTCGGTGTTGTGACTGACTAAAGCCGTTGGAGTAAAGACTTGCTCACAAATACAATGGAGCACATCGTTCTGAATGGAAAGCCATCGTCAGAAACGTCAGAAACGTCTGATTTATCTGAAAGCAGTTTGATTAGACCGTTAATGTTCACGGTACATACAAATGACATGGGACGTATGGACTGTAGCTCTCCCATATTGCTCGCAGCCGGCTCAGTTGTGCACCAAGAGGTCACCCGGTATGAGAAATGTTACAAAATGAAGGTGACTTCAATGTACCTTCTTCTACTGAGGTATCCTACATTTTGAGATACCTTTCTCACTTAGTTACATGGTTCCAAAATTCTTAGTATTAGCAAGAAACACACTCTGGATTACAAAATTTTGAAAAACACAGCCCTCAGTTACGAACACAGTTAATTTGTAACCTAGGTTTCGGTGTCAAAAACACCTTCTTCGGACAAAATTAAAACTAAATATTACAGCATAACGTACCAAAAAATACGAAAGCTGCGATCATACCCGACAGCGTCAGATAGTCAAAATTAAAATAAAATGCAATAGAGGTGCAAACCACTAGGGGCTGCCATGTGTTCTCTGCTACAGTCAACACAAAACTGAAACATCATGTGACTTGTGCGCCGCGACAACTTCAAGACAATACTGCCATTTAGTGGCTAATTGGTAAAACAAGCTATTTTGTAAGCATCTCTCGTAACTGCAGAGAGGGAAATAAGCAACACCTGAACGGTGTACATGAAGTAATTGCAATAGCGGGATACTGCATGATGTAAAATACAACTAATGAATGACTGTCTGTAGTACAAAAATTCCAGAATAAATGCATAAAGAAGACATATACGAAATAAACCATTAAATGACATTACTGCCTGCATATAATAGATACGTTATAATAACCAAAAAAGTTTTTTATAATTTACGTATATGTGCCGTAAAAATAGAAAGAAAAGGTATCTTTGAATCTGCAAGAAGTAGTTGGTACATCAGAGTGTTAGATCTCGTCAAGCAGCGGCTTTATACCATTGAAATAACTTCTTCCGTGCAGCTGCACCTGCTCGTTGAGAAAAGTCCGTCATTCGAAAGTAAATGCTTGAAAATTTCCAGCTCCTCAAAAATATTAAGTTTACGCCCTTTTTTCCAATATGCAAAATTTCCACCATCTCAACCCCTTTAGGAGAGTGTCCTGTGATTAACAGGTGATCTGCAAAAGAAGAATTAGGGGCACACGAACCGTTTTTCCTCAGAAAATGTTCTTTACAGCGAATTGAAAAAGCACGTCCTGTTTGACCAATGTAATAGACACCGCAAGTGTCACATGAAATCTTGTAGACACCAGAATTCTGCAGAGGGCTAGTAGTTGACTTTAAATTATGGATGACATTTTTTCTCAAGTTGTTATTTGTAGAAAAGGCAATATCACATTACATTTGTATTTAATCCGAAGCAACCTTTGAATCTGGTATGACACTGGACCTAAAAATGGAATTGAGATGAATTTTTTCTCCGATTCCTCTGGGACGCTGATGAAAGAACCAAGTGTAGTACCCTTCTTGCCAATTTTCTTTCTGAGGATATCATCCACCAACCGAGTTTCGTAACCATTATTGACCGCCACAGTTTTAATAAGATTAATCTCATTATTTAAGTTTTCTTTCGAGAGGGGAATGAAAAGTGCTCTGTGAATAGCCGAGAAAAAGAAGGCATTTTTGTGAGAGGCTGGATGCGTAGAAGAAGCTGGAACGATTTGATCAGTTTGTGTCTCTTTACGGAAAATGTTGAAGGAAATTCTGTTTCCAATTAATGACAACGTAAGGTCGAGGAAATTTAATTGACGATTTTAATTTTCTAGTTCACAAGTGAACTTGATATTATCATGAAGATCATTAAACAGATTGAAAATGTGCTTGATCCCATCAGGAGGAACTTTGTAGACTACTAATATATCGTCAACGTATGTACAGTAGGACAAAATGCTCAGATCTATAGCTGAAAACAACGCAAAGAATTTCACCTCTAACGAATTGATAAAAATATCAGCAAGAATTTCTGCTAACGGGTTCCCCATGGCTAGGCCGTCATTTTGTTGGAACAGTTGCCCATTAAAGTTAAAGTAATTGTACTTGACTACAACAGTGATCAAATTCATGAAATCTGTAAATTCTTCATCACAGATATCTTTCTTAAACCTACGCAGATTTTCCTCCACAATCTTAAGGGCTTCTTGCACGGGAACATTGGTGTAAAGGTATTTTATGTCTAACGAAAACAATCTAGTAGCCTGGTCACAGTCTATATCCCCTGCTTTGATAACTACAGCAGCACTATTTAAGACAGAATAGCAATGAGTGAAGACAAAAGACTTTTTCAGCCGATCATGAGAAAATCTAGCAAGTTCATGATAAGAACTGTTCTGACTGTTCGAAATCGGACGAATGGGATGGCCTGGCTTATGTATCTTGGATTGCGCTCTAAATTTAGGAGGTTGTGGATTCATATTAATAAGTGATTTTTTGTGAAATAGCTTAAGCAAGAAATTGGCGTTGTTCACAGCTAATCTGATTTCTTTCTGGAGGGAGGGAGTAGGATCGACTTGCAGTTCAGAAATACCATTTTATTCGAAAAACGACATGGTTTTCGAAATATCTTCTTCATTATATGCAATTACCAGTGAAGAGACCTTATTAGCTTTCGTTATAAGAGCATCATTATTTTAAGTTTCTTATTAACATTTCTAATCAAGGCCTTGCCATTACATGGGGCATTAGGGGAAGCAGCTTGACATTTACTAAAAATATTTGTTACATCATAAGCAATCTTAGTTTGCACACCACTATCCATTTTTATGCAATCTACACAAGTTTTCAGGTCTACAAGGACATTCTGCACGACCTGCTTGTTAGTCAAATCTTGTTTAACATTATACTTAAGCCCTTTTTCTAACAGACTAGTCTCTGCTAATGTAAAATTAATATTAGTCTTATTTAAAACTCTGTGATGAAAGACATAGTCACTTTTTTTTAATATTTCGGAAGATCTCTCAGGTGGAAAAAGGCAGAAAAACTTACTGATTTTCTTTTCATGCCTATACATAACATCTTGTTTATAATTCTCTAAATAGTCATTAATTTGTGACCATACAACATCGATATTAACATTAAACAAATCATGGCACAAGTTTGTAATTTCAAGATACAGATCTTAAGCCTCTGCATTAAGAGCGTCTTTTTTGGCGTAAAGCGATTTTATGTTAGCAGAAATTATTTTTTTTACAATAGGCCTGAAGCTGAAAGGATCATTTTTACGATTTCTGAAGTTAATAAAAGCCTTTAAATAAGTGGGGACTAATTCCCTCCGTTCACATTGCTTATTAAAACAGATGGACATGCTGGTATTTAACAATTTTTTCTTTAAGTCTTTATATTTAGATACAGCTTTAGACACCCGGGCAGGCAAACATCTTAAGGTTTTTAACATGGCTGTCAATCAGCAACTGTTGTATAAACAAAATTTTGAAAAACACAGCCTTCAGTTGCGAACACAATTATGCTGTAATATTTAGTTTTAATTTTCTCCAAAGGACGTGTCCCTTGTGACACCGAAACCTAGGTTACAAATTAATTGTGTTCGCAACCAAGGGCTGTGTTTTCCAAAATTTTGTATTATGCAACGGTTGCTGATTGACAGCCATGTTAAAAACCGTAACACTCTGGATTACTCCTTTCAGTCTTGGAATAACGGTTTACTTTTCTACTTTTCATAGATTAAATTATGCTGCACGACATTTCATCAAATAATTGGTCTCTGGACATTGTCGCTATTTTAATTTTCGCCGTGTCAGGAAGAAAACGCTATCACCACACACTGTTTATTTATATCACAGAACTCATTATGAAAGTTTCCTAAAAAAAATTCTTTAATACTCGTGTTCGTAAGGTAGAGCTGGTATCTGAGAAATGTGCGAAAGCCAGACTAGCCGGTACACCAAACAACTCGTCTGCGAGAGAGCAATCCGTTTTCAATTATTTACATATCCCGTCTGATTGCAAAACAAATGACGCAGATTCAAATGTTGGCCATGATTATTGCTCATCTCTGTCTTTATTCTTGCAAACTATCACTGTCCCAGAATTGTTAGTGTAATTACAAATCGAATGAACATAAAAAAATTAACGAATCTGACCGTCTGATAAAACTGACTGAAAACTCGCAATATAGCACTGTACTGAAATCTTATACTGTCATTAAGGCTTTGAACTGACATGACGTTATTTTCAAAAATACACTCTGACAATCATTGTGCCTTACAGTGGACGTGAACTTCGATGGTAATTAAATTTGTTGACCTGTCTGTGCGCACGGAACGCTCGTCTCTTCTGCAGCTTATCGCTATTAGCAATAACGATGGCTGTTAAAAATCAAATGTCGTTTGGTGTATTTGCGATGTGCAGTGCAAGACGATATCTTGTCAATTTTCATAAAATGCTTCTCAGTACACAATGCGCTATGCGAGTTTGCAAACAGAGTCGTGAAAGTACAAATATAAATGGGGAACTAATCTTAACGACTGATAAATGACAACAAAGATTCCAAGTTTAACTATGCTTCATTAAGTCATGACAACAATAGGCCTTTTCATAAATTTCTTACACGTAGACAAGTTAGCAAACTTTTCTTAATAACTCTCCTGTGTACAATTGCTTCCCTTGACACTTGTTCCAACTATAAGACCATGACACGTGCTTCACTACAAAATTTCTACAGCAGGCTTCAATATTACGCAATGTTTTAGGAATAAGAAGCTACACAATTACAAATATAAAAAATTGGATTACCTTAAAAGCTGGTTTTTATCGTTCTTTCATCAATATAATATCATTTGCTCAATATCTTTACTCAAAGCATATCATTACAAAATCTTTTTAAATGTTGCTACCGTCACTATACGGCAGGCCAGCTTCCATGTTTTTTAAACCAAGTACACTGCCAGGCAGCCCAACACACACTGCTACAACACATTCTCTGATTAACATCTCTGGTGTCAAACACGTCTTACAGAAAATATGGTTGTCTGTATTCCAGTCGTTGAGTAAATTTATCAAGTTCGCTACTTCATTCATAATTATAGCCAAAACTTGTAAAATCGTCATGGCAAATAGGGTATCCACCTTTCAAATATCTCACCCATTTCTACAGTACCAGTATAAACAATCAGAAATTATAATTAACCAAGACAAGTTGTAAGAGACATGAATAAATAAATGTGCATTATTCGAAATGTATTGCACACCCTATTTCATTGCAAACGACGTCCACTGGCAATTCGCGCTGTTAAAATATTATTTATACATCTACATCATACATACTCCGCAGGCCACCTAATAGTATGTGGCGGAGGGTACTTTTTGTACCACTAACTGAGCCCTCCAAACCCGTCTCACTAGCGAATACTGCATGGGAAGAATGATTGTCGGCAAGCCTCTGTATTGGCTCTAATTCTGCAAATTTCCTCCTCGTGGTCATTACGCGAGTCCTATGTAAGGGGAAGTAATATGTTGTCCGACTCTTTCGGGAAACTGTTGTCTCGAAGTTTCAATAGCCAATCTCACCGTGATCCTAACGCCTCTCTTGTAACGTGTGCCGATGGCCTTTGCACAGCATCTCCGGAACGCTCTCGTGCCGATTAAACGATCCCTTGACTAAACGTGCCGCTCTTCGTTGGATCTTCTCTATCCCTTCTATCAGTACTATCTAGTAGGGATCCCAGATAGACGAACAACACTCAAGAATGGGTCGAACAATCGCCTTATAACCCACTTCCTTCGTGGAAGAGTTACATTTCCTAAGATCCTTCCTATGAATCTGTGTCTGTCATCTGCTTTTCCCACTATTTGTTTTATATGGTCATTTCACTCAAGGTCGTTCCGGATAGTTACTCCTACATGTTTTACGGCACATAGTGTTTCCGGCGGTTTGTCATCAATAGTATAGCCATTCAGTAATGGATTTCTTTTCCTATTCATGCGCAATATGTTACATTTATTTACGTTCAGCGTCAGCTGCCAGAGCCTGCACCGTTCGTCAATTCTCTGGTCATTCTGCAAAATCGTTACAATCTTCTGGCGCTGCTACTCTGTTATAGACAACCGCATCATCTTCGAATAGCCTTCGAGAGCATCCGACACTTTCTACTAGATCATTTAAATATATTGTAAACAGGAACGGTCCTATCTCGCTTCCCTGTGGTACTCCGGATATTACCTTTACGTCTGTCGATTTTGTTCCGTTAAGAGCGACGTGTTGAGTTCCGTCTGCAAGGAAGTCTTGAATCCAGTCGTAAATCTGCTCCGATACTAGATAAGCTCGTGTGTTTTCACTAAACCGCATTTCGAGATGGTGTCAAATGCCTTGCTGAAGTCAAGGAACACAGCATCAACCGGAGCGCCATCGTCTACGGCAGTGCGGATCTCATGGAGGAACAGAGCGAGCTGAGTTACGCAAAATATCCGTTTGCGGAATTAATTTTGAATTTTAGAGAATTTTGTTCTCCAAAAACGTCATAATTCTTCAGCATAAAACATTTCCAAAATTCTACAACAGACTGAAACAACGATATACGTCTATAATAGTGTGCACCTGTCCTACGGCCCTTCTTAAAAACGGGAATGACCTGCGCTCTCTTCCAGTTGCTAGGTACCCTTCGGTGCTCATGCGATCTACGATGTTCTTTGTAGAATCTTATAGATCTGTCATGTGGTACTGATGCCTTTCCACTACTAAGCGCCTGAAGTTGTTTTTCTACGCCGCGATCGGTTATCTCAATATCTGCTATTTTTACGTTCGTACGTCGATGGAAAGGAGGGACCGTGTTACGATCTTACGCAGTGAAACAATTTTGGTATACCGAATTCAGTATTTCGGCCTTTTCTCTATAGTATTCCTTTTCGGTGCGAGTATGATCACTGAGTGAATAATAATAATAATAATATAATGTCGTATGACTAGGGCCTCCCGTTGGTAGGCCGTTCGCCGGGTGCAAGTCTTTCGATTTGACGCCACTTCGGCGACTTGCGCGTCGATGGGGATGAAATGATGATGATTAGGACAACACAACACCCAGTCCGTGAGCGGAGAAAATCTCCGACCCAGCCGGGAATCGAAGCCGGGCCCTTAGGATTGACATTCTGTCGCGCTGACCACTCAGCTACCGGGGGCGGACTACTGAGTAAATGAATACATGATTTTGACCCACTTACTGATTTTACATACGACCAAAACCTCTTAGGGTTTTTGCTGAGGTCGGTTGAAAAAGTTTTACTTTCAATGGCATCGAACGCTTCTCTCGTTGCTCTCCTTACTGTCATTTCCGCTTCGTTCAGCAGTTGGGTCAGCCAGGTTTTTACTTCTCTTGAATGTGAGGTACGGCTATTGTACCACTGTGGGTCTTTCCCATCCCTTAAGACCTTACTGGGAATGTACATGTCTATGGTATATTGCACAATGAAATTTTTTCCATTTGTTGTCCACATATTCGACATCACCAAATAGTTGATGCTGACTGCTCCGATGCTCTGAAATTTGTATCCTGTCACTATTGTTAAGCAAAAATAATTTCCTACCTTTCTTAACATTCTTTGTCAGACTAGTTTTCATAGATGTTATCACAGCCTTATGATCGCTGATATCTTCCTTCACGTTAACTGAGGTCAGTTGTTTGTTGGCAGGAGGTCTAAGACGTCACCTTCACAAGTCGGTTCTCTAACTATCTGCTTAAAGTAATTTTCAGACCAGATATCTAGAACAATGAAACAGGAATTCCTGTCTCTGGCACCAGTTTTGGTAGCACGACGTTCCCAATCTGTACCTGGCAAGATAAAGTCACCCCCTATCGGGAAAATTACAAACGATATTCTGAAAGTTCTGTCTAAAGTGCTCTAGCACTAGAACTCCTGACCCAGGCGATCTATAAAAGCATCCGATTACCATTTTTGATCGATCGTTGGTACGTAACTTCACACAGATTAATTCACAATCGGAACCCGTGATAACCTCGCTAGATTTTATCGAATTGTTTACTTGAATAAACACGCCGCCGTCATTGGCGACTAACCTATCGTTAGGATATATCTTCCAATATGAACTTAGGATTTTGTTGTCATTAACGTCCGGTTTCAACCAACTTTCTGTGCCTAGAACTATACATGGTGGTCCACTGATCGTGACCGAGCCAAATATCTCACGAAATAAGCGTCAAACGAAAAAACTACAAAGAACGAAACTTGTCTAGCTTGAAGGGGAAACCAGATGGCGCTATGGCTGGCCCGCTAGATGGCGCTGCCATAGATCAAACGGATATCAACTGCGTTTTTTTTAAAAAACCCACTACTATCTGATACCCAGTCTGGAGTGAGGACGAACCAGTCAGATGTTGCGAATCAGACAATATCTAACGCTGCATCCAGCTGTTTACGGACAGCAGCCAATTCTCCTTGTATCCGCTCGCAACAAGTACAGTTCCTAGCAATATCGCAGAGTGTAAAAATAGATATAAGATCTCAAATTGTGCTATTGATTTTGGAACGTACACAGAATGTAACGAGGAGAATAAAGAGACACAAAAAACTGCTCTTCAGATTTCTCACTTCGCCCTGAGACGGCAAACTCTTGAACTGAAATAAATTTCTCAACTGAAGTAGAAGTATCTACAGTTACCTGTTACCAGAAACTCTGCGTATTCGAAAGCTATTGCATGAGGTAAGTATACAAACTAAAATGCACTGGTCTAGACTATATGCTATGTACCAGCACGAGATTTAAGCTTAGTGGTCTGATGTAGCTGTCTGGCGGCGGGAAAATTACTCTAGGATGCCGCCTTACACAAGGATATGCATGCAAAAACAAAAACTTAGAGTAATTTGCTAATCACTAGTCTACACAGTAAAACACAAATGTATAGTTCACTCTTTTGCGGAAGCACGTGAAAGAAACATAAACTAAACTAAATTACCAGGGCGGCCCGAGTGGCCGTGCGGTTATAGGTGCTACAGTCTGGAACCGAGCGACGTGTGTGATGTCCTTAGGTTAGTTAGGTTTAATTAGTTCTAAGTTCTAGGCGACTGATGACCTCAGAAGTTAAGTCACGTAGTGCTCAGAGCCATTTGAACCATAAATTACCAGCAAATTTTACTGCTGCTACCGCTGCTGTCGCGTCCGCAAGGCTCGGCGTCGGCCGGTACACTCTCTCATTGGTGTTCTTTTAATTTCCTGAAATGATTGCATTCATAAATTTGGAGGATTCAATAACGTGGATGGAATTTTATTTATTTGTAATGTCATTTACTTGTGATCTTCAATCTTGCAGTTAAAAAACCGAAGCAGACCACTAATAACGACAAGTTAAACGCTTACTCTTTGATAACATAAAGTTTATTTACGCAAGTACCCATACAGAACCTTATTCTAATATCTGTTCTGTTATAGGTATGTAAATTAGGAATAGGTAATATTAGTCGTCGCCCTAACACCATTGTCTTACAAACAATTTTATTTCACCTTCATGTACGGTATGCAAGAGCCACAACACAGTTCATTTAATTATTTCGAAAATCATTTTGACGTACAGTTATATTTCAATTCATAATCTAATGATCATTGGTTTTTCCACTCACTTCAACAGTCCTGGGAATAATTTAACAGTTACTTGCAACATAACAGTTACTGTTAGAAATGGTTTCATGTCCTCTGCAATTAGCTGAGGAACTGAAATTATTCTGGAATGCATCAACTCTTCGTAGAACAGAGTTGACCTTTTCCTAATCTACTTTCACTTCTTTTCTTCTATGCATCCTTGGTACATATTCCCTTACTTAATTGTAATTATGAGCGGTTATTCGATTCGTTTTTATTGTCCATATAGTGCCTTTGGTTTACTTACATGTCTCTTAGCCGGTAGTCAATAGAACTCAATTTGTAGCGAACTTCAAACTTGATCTTTCCTTTTTCTTTTTTGTCTGCTCAACTTGCGGAATGCTCTAGTCTTATACCTGTAGACAGATTTTGGCATAAGGTCATCGCCCATGTGTTCTCTATGAGATCATTCTATATGAGACCATCAGTTGTGATAATATTCTAAGATTTTATCATCTAAAGTGTACATGCTGAGTATCTACGGTAAGTCCTCAGATCCCTTCTGCGTCCCTTTGTGTCAGTCAGTTCCCCCCCCTCCCCTTCCCCCTCCACACACGCACACACACACACACACACACACACACACACACACACACAACCCACAGAAGTTGCGTATCTACGAATATGTGTGGGCTTATATTCAACGGGAGCAGAAAGTGAAGAAATAAACCTTATGAAACTAAAAAAAACTTTACAGCATAATAATGAAAATACACTCCTGGAAATTGAAATAAGAACACTGTGAATTCATTGTCCCAGGAAGGGGAAACTTTATTGACACATTCCTGGGGTCAGGTACATCACATGATCACACTGACAGAACCACAGGCACATAGACACAGGCAACAGAGCATGCACAATGTCGGCACTAGTACAGTGTATATCCACCTTTCGCAGCAATGCAGGCTGCTATTCTCCCATGGAGACGATCGTAGAGATGCTGGATGTAGTCCTGTGGAACGGCTTGCCATGCCATTTCCACCTGGCGCCTCAGTTGGACCAGCGTTCGTGCTGGACGTGCAGACCGCGTGAGACGACGCTTCATCCAGTCCCAAACATGCTCAATGGGGGACAGATCCGGAGATCTTGCTGGCCAGGGTAGTTGACTTACACCTTCTAGAGCACGATGGGTGGCACGAGATACATGCGGACGTGCATTGTCCTGTTGGAACAGCAAGTTCCCTTGTCGGTCTAGGAATGGTAGAACGATGGGTTCGATGACGGTTTGGATGTACCGTGCACTATTCAGTGTCCCCTCGACGATCACCAGTGGTGTATGGCCAGTGTAGGAGATCGCTCCCCCACCATGATGCCGGGTGTTGGCCCTGTGTGCCTCGGTCGTATGCAGTCCTGATTGTGGCGCTCACCTGCACGGCGCCAAACACGCATACGACCATCATTGGCACCAAGGCAGAAGCGACTCTCATCGCTGAAGACGACACGTCTCCATTCGTCCCTCCATTCACGCCTGTCGCGACACCAC
Source organism: Schistocerca cancellata (assembly GCF_023864275.1). Lineage (NCBI taxonomy): Eukaryota > Metazoa > Arthropoda > Insecta > Orthoptera > Acrididae > Schistocerca > Schistocerca cancellata. Next base: position 55,179,842 of record NC_064628.1, on the reverse strand, counting down.
TGGAGGCGGGCTGCACGATGTTGGGGCGTGAGCGGAAGACGGCCTAACGGTGTGCGGGACCGTAGCCCAGCTTCATGGAGACGGTTGCGAATGGTCCTCGCCGATACCCCAGGAGCAATAGTGTTCCTAATTTGCTGTGCAGTGGCGGTGCGGACCCCTACGGCACTGCGTAGGATCCTACGGTCTTGGCGTGCATCCGTGCGTCGCTGCGGTCCGGTCCCAGGTCGACGGGCACGTGCACCTTCCGCCGACCACTGGCGACAACATCGATGTACTGTGGAAACCTCACGCCCCACGTGTTGAGCAATTCGGCGGTACGTCCACCCGGCCTCCCGCATGCCCCTCGCTCAAAGTCCGTCAACTGCACATACGGTTCACGTCCACGCTGTCGCGGCATGCTACCAGTGCTAAAGAGTGCGATGGAGCTCCGTATGCCACGGCAAACTGGCTGACACTGACGGCGGCGGTGCACAAATGCTGCGCAGCTAGCGCCATTCGACGGCCAACACCGCGGTTCCTGGTGTGTCCGCTGTGCCGTGCGTGTGATCATTGCTTGTACAGCCCTCTCGCAGTGTCCGGAGCAAGTATGGTGGGTCTGACACACCGGTGTCAATGTGTTCTTCTTTCCATTTCCAGGAGTGTTCAATAACCAAAGAAAAAGGCATCCTGTTGTCTATGCTCATCTGTGAAATCAAAATCTTCTCCTGCTTGAATTCAGTATCGTACTGCTCTACCCTGTGCATTGTAACGTGCCTGGTCCCTTCCCAGGATCGTTGCTCACAAAGTGGTTGGGACGCCGCAGTTGAAGTCTCTCGAACTCTTCGACGGCAGCCCACCTGAGGTAAATGTAATATCGTGTGACTAGGGCCTTCCGTCGGGTAGACCTTCCGCCGGGTGCAAGTCTTTCGATTTGAGGCCACTTCGGCGACTTGCGCGTCGATGTGGATGAAATGATGATGGTTAGGACAACACAACACCCAGTCCGTGAGCGGAGAAAATCTCCGACCCAGCCGAGGTAATCCACTATCTGAGGTAGGTTCCGCGACGACGCACTGCGAGGTTCAGCTGGCCCCAAGCGTGCTCGATCGGATTCATGTCAGCAGTTACGACTGTCCATTTCACACGGATGAGTCCTCCTGCTTGACGAAGGTATTCGCGAGTCGAACGCCGTTTGTTCCTGCGTTACCGTCTTTCAAGACGAATCCATCACAGAAATGTTGTCTATAGGTCATAGCAGTAGGGTGCAAAGATACGTGGTAGTAGAGGTGGTTGATAAAGGGTCAGACGTCTACAAAAAGATAACATATTAATAAGTTTATTTATACCATGTACACTCAATATCTGAGATATACGTAACTACATACCTGTGTGTTCTTGAGTGGTTCTAAATTATATGCATTGAGAATAATGTTCTTGATAGAAATAAATAAATAACCTTGAAAGGTGATACCCGTTTTGTTTTATTCAGCAGTTTTATGATTAGTTTGATGCACCCGGTCACGAATTTCTCTCCTGTGCTAACCTTTTCATCTCACACTCGCACTTGCAATCAATGTCTTCAGTTATTTGCTAGATGTATTCCAATCTCTGTCTTCCTCTACAGTTTTTGCCCTCTACAGCTCCCTTTAGTACCATGCAAGGCATTCCCTCATATCATAACAGGTGTCCGATCATCCTAATCCTCCTTGTCACTGTTTCCCACATATTCCTTTCCTCTCCCATTCTGCGCAGAGCCTCCTCTTTCCTTACCTTATCAGTCCACCAAATTTTTTACATTCGTCTGTTGTACTACATCTCAAATGTTTCGATTTTCTTTTGTTCCATTTTTCCCACAGTCCATGTTTCACTACCATACAATTCTGTGCTCCAAATGAATCTTCTTAAAAATTCCTCCCTCAGATTAAGGCCTTTGTTTGATGCTGGTAGAACTCTCTTGGGCAAAAATGCCGTTTAGTCAGTTCCAGACCGCTTTTTATCTCCTCCTTTCTCGGTCTATCGTGAGTTATTTTGCTACCTAGGTAGTAGAATTGCTTGACTTCATTTGCTTCGTCATCACCAGTTCTGATGTTAAGTTCTTCGCTGTTCTCATTTTTACCATTTCTCATTACTTTCGCTTTTCTTCGATGTACACTTGATCCATATACTTTACTCATTAGATTGTTCATTCCATTGAACAAATCCTGTAGTTCTTCCTCACTTTCACCGAGGATAGCAATGCCAGCAGGGAATCTTATCATTGATATCCTTTCGCCTTGAATGTTATTCCCACACTTGAACCTTCCTTTTATTTCCGTCATTATTGCTTCGATGTGCAGATGGAACAGTAGGGGCGACAGGCTACATCCCTGTCTTACACACTTTTTAATGTGAGTTCATCGTTCTTGGCCCTCTAGTTTGTGGCACTCTAATGGTTCTTACACATATTGTATGTCATCCCTTTCCCTACAGCTTTTCCGTATTTTTCACAGGAGTTCAACATATTGCAACGTTTCACACTGTTGAACGCTTTTTCCAGGTCTCCAATTTCTATGACTTCGTGTTAATTTTTCTCCGGACTTGCTCCCATTATCAACCGCAACTTCAGATCGGCATCTCTGGTGGCTTTACCGTTCCTGCAGCCAAACTGATTGTCGTCTAACGGACCCTCATTTTTCTTATTCACTCTTCTGCACATTATTCTTGTCAGGAACTCGAATGTATGAGCTGCTAAGCTGATTCTCCGATAGTTCTCGCACTTGTTGGCTCTTGCAATCTTCGGAAGTGTGAAGATGATATTTTTCCGAAAGTCTGATGGTATATCGCCAGTCTCATACATTCTACACACTAAAGTCAATAACTGTTTTGTTGCCACTTCCTGCAATTATTTTAGAAATTCTGATTGAATGTTATCTATTCCTTCTGCTTTATTCGATCCCAACTCTTCCCACGATCTTTTAAAGTCTAGTTCTTATACTGGATCCCCTGTCTCTTCTATATCGATTTCGGGCCGTATGGCGAGCAACTGTCAGGACGGTATCCCGCCGCTGTCCGGGGCGTCTCTGGAGAATTCTCCTCCAGTGAATGAGCTTCCAGGCCAAAAATGTGTCTGGAAAGCCCCGGACAGCGGTGGGATACCGTCCTGACTGTTGCCCGCCGTACGGCCCGACAACCAGATTCGAAAAAAAAGCCACAAAGGAGTTAGTGCTTGCAGAAATGTCGTCGTGTAAGACTAAAAGGTAAGGATGGAAAGAAGATTTATGTTTAACGTCCCATCGACAACGAGACCAGTAGAATCGGAGAAGACATAACAGTTGGGGAAGGAAATCCGTTTCAGGGTTAGGAAAGCCTCAGAAAACGAGAACGTGGATGGCGGGATGGGTATTTGAAGGGCAGCTATCTGAAGTGTCCTACGTCTTCTCCGCCGTACACTGTGCGGAAACAAAACACAATGTCAGCGTCTTAGAGTCACGTCAGGAAGCACGCTGTGGAAAGGATGACCTCATACGTCAGAGTGTTCACAGTAGTGATGGGGAGCTCGTGAATGAGTCGTTCAAATGAACGCTTCACTCCAGTGAAGTGTGAACTAACCACTCAATTTCAATGAACTGGTACTTCAAACTCTTCACAGATGACACACTCCACACTTTCTTCAAGTTTACTCACTCTCTTCCCCTCTCCCTCATCCCATTACATCGGCGTTACGTCACTCATTGTCCCTTCACTTCAGTCCCCCCTCTACTGCCTGTCGACGAATCGCGCGGCGTTTGTGGGAAACTATAGGTTTGCGAGGGGTTTGGAGGTGAGGGGCGAGGGGAAGGCAGCGTCAGCTGCTTCCTGCAGTGCTGACATCATTACCCGTGACTATTTGTGCAATTCAGTTAAATACTTCGCGTCTACCGGTAGCCTACCGTTGGCAGCGCTTTCGGACAAATTAATATTACAGATCAAACGAAGAGGCTGGCTGTGTGAGCACGCACAGCCAACATGAAAATAAAAGTTTTGTTAATAACACTGAAAGAGGGATTTTACCTGAAATCGTACCAATTACTACAGGTGACAGTTTACGTTTTGAATTTGGAGGGTTATATTATTCTCAACAAAATAAAATCTACAGGAAAACTTCTGAATAATTACTTAACGTGGATATATAGACTTTGTGACAGTGGTAAACATACTCACTCTATTTTGGATTAAATTTTAAAAGGAACATGAAATTGGATTGCATTTTGTTGGTAGCCCTAGTTTTTCAGTCCATGAATACAACAAATAATGTTCCACTTGGCAGATAAAGACTTTTTTGGGCGCTTCATGAGAAAATGGCGAGCAAGATTAAATGTAATACCTTCTTTATATGTGACAGGCTTCTCTGTTTATCTTTCCTTCGTCCCCTTCGATCATGCTCTATTTAAGTTAGCTCAGACGCTGTAAGAGCGTAAAACGTTGCGTGCACGTTACTGCATAGTTGGCCATCTTTTGGTAAAATTATGAAGTATTACGAACCTTTATTGTACGAGCGAGGCGAAGCGAGCGTAGCCGCGGCTGAGCGGCGAACTGGGCAACTTCGCCAGGCTTCCGTGCTTCATGAATGAACTACTTCATTTGAACGCTTCACGGCAAAGAGTGAAATGAATGAAGTAGTTCACGGTAATCAACGAGTTCGACCCATCTCTAGTTCACAGTACTCCTCCGTCCACGCGGGGGACGGGAGCCGCCCAGTGTGGACAGCAGCAGGACAGAGCAGACGGGAGCCGGGACAGAGCGGCTGGCTGCCGCGCCGCACGTGATGGATGCCCCGGCCGGCGGGCGCCACGCTATCGGGCGACATCGCGGCTCCCACTGACACCTATGATGTAGCGCTGCCCACCAGCCTGGCATCCGCACCGCACCACGCTCCATCCCTCCCAGGAAACGTGCGACAGCGACTGTGCCTCTCCGCTTCAGGCCTCACCAAGTGTTTCAAATACACTCCTGGAAACTGAAATAAGAACACCGTGAATTCATTGTCCCAGGAAGGGGAAACTTTATTGACACATTCCTGGGGTCAGATACATCACATGATCACACTGACAGAACCACAGGCACATAGACACAGGCAACACAGCATGCACAATGTCGGCACTAGTACAGTATATATCCACCTTTCGCAGCAATGCAGGCTGCTATTCTCCCATGGAGACGATCGTAGAGATGCTGGATGTAGTCCGGTGGAACGGCTTGCCATGCCATTTCCACCTGGCGCCTCAGTTGGACCAGCGTTCGTGCTGGACGTGCAGACCGCGTGAGACGACGCTTCATCCAGTCCCAAACATGCTCAATGGGGGACAGATCCGGAGATCTTGCTGGCCAGGGTAGTTGACTTACACCTTCTAGAGCACGTTGGGTGGCACGGGATACATGCGGACGTGCATTGTCCTGTTGGAACAGCAAGTTCCCTTGCCGGTCTAGGAATGGTAGAACGATGGGTTCGATGACGGTTTGGATGTACCGTGCACTATTCAGTGTCCCCTCGACGATCACCAGTGGTGTACGGCCAGTGTAGGAGATCGCTCCCCACATCATGATGCCGGGTGTTGGCCCTGTGTGCCTCGGTCGTATGCAGTCCTGATTGTGGCGCTCACCTGCACGGCGCCAAACACGCATACGACCATCATTGGCACCAAGGCAGAAGCGACTCTCATCGCTGAAGACGACACGTCTCCATTCGTCCCTCCATTCACGCCTGTCGCGACACCACAGGAGGCGGGCTGCACGATGTTGGGGCGTGAGTGGAAGACGGCCTAACGGTGTGCGGGACCGTAGCCCAGCTTCATGGAGACGGTTGCGAATGGTCCTCGCCGATACCCCAGGAGCAACAGTGTCCCTAATTTGCTGGGAAGTGGCGGTGCGGTCCCCTACGGCACTGCGTAGGATCCTACGGTCTTGGCGTGCATCCGTGCGTCGCTGCGGTCCGGTCCCAGGTCGACGGGCACGTGCACCTTCCGCCGACCACTGGCGACAACATCGATGTACTGTGGAGACCTCACGCCCCACGTGTTGAGCAATTCGGCGGTACGTCCACCCGGCCTCCCGCATGCCCACTATACGCCCTCGCTCAAAGTCCGTCAACTGCACATACAGTTCACGTCCACGCTGTCGCGGCATGCTACCAGTGTTAAAGACTGCGATGGAGCTCCGTATGCCACGGCAAACTGGCTGACACTGACGGCGGCGGTGCACAAATGCTGCGCAGCTAGCGCCATTCGACGGCCAACACCGCGGTTCCTGGTGTGTCCGCTGTGCCGTGCGTGTGATCATTGCTTGTACAGCCCTCTCGCAGTGTCCGGAGCAAGTATGGTGGGTCTGACACACCGGTGTCAATGTGTTCTTTTTTCCATTTCCAGGAGTGTACATTGTTTGTTCTCTATTAAAATCTTTCATTTGCTAACTATGCCTATCAGTAGTTAGTGCCTTCAGTAGTTTGAATCTTTTGTTTAGCTGGCAGTAGTGGCGCTCGCCGTATTGAAGCAGTTCGAGTAACGAAGATTTTTGTGAGGTAAGTGATTTGTGAAAGGTATAGGTTAATGTTAGTCAGGGCCATTCTTTTGTAGGGATTTTTGAAAGTCAGATTGCGTTGCGCTAAAAAATATTGTGTGTTAGTTTAAGCACAGTCGTGTATAATTGTTCTAAGGGGACGTTTCACATTATCAGTTCCATTCCACAGTCACAATTGGGAATTTCGGCAGTACCCGATCACTAATTTTATGCATCGTCTAAATCCGGTTCGGAGTCTGTTCAGTGCAGTCCAATGCCTCCGTGGCAGGTCGAAGCCTCGCACTTGCGCTTTTGGGTCACTCGTCAGGTTGCCACTCTCTTCATGTGGTACTCTCATCTTCGTCCATCTTGGAGGCTTCTCAGGATTTGAGAGAGTCTTCGGTAGGAAAATATAGTGGATGGGTAAGGTATAATCTTCTGCGATTGGTGTAGCTACCCGCTCAACTGCTACTTGTCGCCGGATGTGTGAAGGGTCAATATATGCTAGGACTGGAAGCCAGGAAACGGACATTGGTTGCAGTATTCTCGAGATTATCGTAATGATCTGATGGAATTGGATGTCAACCTTTTTCGTGTTGATGCTCGTGGCCCACATAGGGACACAGTATCCATCAACACTACATGAAAGAGCCAATGCTGAAGTGCGTAATGTCCCAGCTGAGCTGCCCCAGGTTGTTCCCGTTAGCAAACCTGTTATACACACATCAAAAAAAGTTTTACGTCACCCCGGTTATCAGAACTCCTGAGGATAGACGTTAACTGTGGATATTGTATCACAGACACAGTCCCTTTGACTGTTCAGAGAGCTCACTAAACCCGCCTGAAGATGTCAACAACCATGTATGAGCAGCGCCTATTAGACGGAGAGGGTTGACAGCCGATCAGTTCCAGTCATTCCACCAGGAACGAGATACACGGCTCGTGTTGTCTGTAGTTCAACCATGCCTAGACGGTCGATACCGCGGTTCTATCGCTTCCGCATTGTTACTTTGTGCCAGGAAGGGATCTCAACAAGGTAAGTGTCCAGAGGTCTCGGAGTCCACCAAACATATTTTGTTCGGATATGGAGGACACACAAAGAGACAAGAACTGTCGATGACATGCCTCGCTCAGGGCGCTCAAGGGCTACTACTGCAGTGGATGACAGCTACCTACGTATTATGGCTCGGAGGAACCCTGACAGTAACGCCACCATGTTGAATAATGCTTTTCGTGCAGCCACAAGGCGTCGTGTTCCGACTCAAACTGTGCGCAATAGGCTGCGAGATGCGCAACTTCACTCCCATCTTTGCAACCATGACACCAGACACCATGCAGCACGGTACAGACGGGCCCAACATGCCTAATACTCCGCTCAGGATTGGCATCACATTCTCTTCACCGATGAGTGTCGCATATGCCTTCAACCAGACAGTCGTTGCAGACGTGTTTGGAGGCAACGGGGTCAGGTTGAACACCTTAGACACACTGTCCAGCGAGGGCAGCAAAGTGGAGGTTTCCTGCTAGTTTGGGTTGGCATTATGTGGGGATGATGTACGCCGCTGGTGGTCATGGAAGGCGCCGTAACGGCTGTACGATTCGTCAATGCCATCCTCCGACCGATAGTGCAACCATATCGGCAGCATATTGGCGAAGCATTCGTCTTCATGGACGACAATTCGCGCCCCCATCGAGCACATTTTGTGAATGACTTCCTTCAGGATAATGATATCGCTCAACTAGAGTGGCCAGCATGTTCTCCAGACATAAACCCTATCGACAATGCCTTGGATAGGTTGAAAAGGGTTGTTTATGGACGACGTGACCCACCAAGCACTCTGAGGGATCTACACCGAATCGCCGTTGAGGAGTGGGACAATCTGGACCAACAGTGCGTTGATGAACTTGTGGATAGTATGCCATGATGAAAACAGCCCATCATCAATGAAAGAGGACGTTCTGCTGGGTATTAGAGGTACCGGTGTGTACAGCAATCTGGAACACGACCGCTGAAGGTCTCACTGTATGGTGATACAACATGCAATGTGTTGTTTTCATGAGCAATAAAAAGGGCAGAAATGATGTTTATGTTGGTCTCTGTTCCAATTTTCTGTACAGGTTCCAGAACTCACGGAACCGAGGTGATGCAAAACTTTTTTTTATGTGTGTATTATTTCTTGTTTTCATTTTCAGGGCTACATCTTCCAGGTGGTACTTATATGTTAGTTATTTCCCAGGTATTTAGTGGTTCTCTAGTTTATAACTGCTTGGCCCTTTAGATTTAGTCCTTTGTTTGCTTCCCAGTTGTTTAGGTGTATCACTGTACTAACAGTTTTTGTTGGATTGATGATTAAATGCCGTCACTGTAGAATTCCGGAATGGCTTCCAGATCAGTGTTAAGTAATTTTTCTAATTTCTCGAAAGATTTTGCTTGTACTGCTACTTCAAGGCCATGGGCGTAAGCAAATATCTGTGAATTTAAAACTGGGACATCTAGCTTAAAAGGTTTTGCTTTTCACGTTTAACCAAATATAACATTGATGATGATAATTTATGGCAATGTTTGCCGACAAGATAAAGAATGCAACCTTTAACACTAGATTGCGTACTCATGGCAGTTCTCCTTGGCCGTTTTTTGGTACGACTTGGAAAGAGAGAAAAATTAATGAATGATCGCCGATGCGTCGGTTCTCGATTGTGTTCAGGAGACGTACAGATTGATTGCGCGAAAATAGTTTCTCAAATGACCTCTTAACGCGGATTGCTTTCACGCAATCAGACTCTTCAATGAAATTACCTAAGGGACCTATTTGAATAATAAAAAAAATTGAAATGAATGCAAAACAGTGAAATTTTGTAAAAAATGATGTTAGATCGGAAATTGAACACATTAATGGTCTCCAAAATACAGTCGAGACACCGCGATAAAGAGCGAACCTGTAACAAAGTTCATTTAAACATAAACATTATTTGTGGTTAATTTAAAGAAAAGAATAAGCATAGATTTTCTGTACAATGAAGCATCAATATATTCTCAAAGAACGAAGGCGTTAAACTATAAACATTAACAAATTTACAATGAATACAAAACTTCATTTTTATGTTTTATCATACATGGGACAGTCCAACAATCGCTGCTTTTGTATGTGTGATATTTTGTAAAAATTAAATGTCCTGGCGTGCGCGTAAGTATTTTTTATCGTCACAAGGTTTACAAAAGCGTTTTTTTTTCTTGCTGATAACGTGGTTTTTCACACTAAATGAAATATATCTTGTAGCGGTGCTACACAACACGTCTTAACAAGTCGGCGACCAAACATCAAAGGTAACGAAGTACATGTTAACATATCGGCGACCAGAAGTACAACTAACTATAAAGACTCTAGAATTTTCCTAACAAATGATAAATTGTTCTTTCTTCTGTTTCGCAGCTTCTTCCTATCAAGCGCTGCGGCAATGATTTTAAATATCTGCGCCCAGCGAGTCATAGTGTTTAAAAGTACCTTTTAAACGTTGGCCGCGCGTCTTGGTATAGGCGCACGTTATAAACACTTTTCGTTTCTTTACTCTCGCGTTGTCATGCTTAGTATCATAACAAACTACAGCTCGATGGCTGTCCTTTTCTCATATGCAAAATGTCTGAAATCCAATAATATCACAGACATCAGATATGTAGAGACCAAACAGAGGTGATGCCAGTACTGATTCTTGTGGTATTCTGTTTTTCAAAACCTCATGCTTGCTTACTCTCACATTTAGTTTTACTGTAAATTTCCGTTCTCTTTTATATTCGTAAGGAGTTTCACAGTTTTCTTGCATTTAAGAACCATCATTAGTTTGGAGACAAGACCTTGAATCCAGATTGCCTTATGGTTCAATGGGTCTGAACACTATGGGACTTAACATCTGTGGTCATCAGCCCCCTAGAACTTAGAACTACTTAAACCTAACCAACCTAAGGACATCACACACATCCATGCCCGAGGCAGGATTCGAACCTGCGACCGTAGCGGTCACGCGGTTCCAGACTGAAGCGCCTAGAACAGCACGGCCACACCGGCCTGCAGATTTCCTTAGGCAGATGTGATGTGAGGTCAAACAGCACCACTCTGATCTTCAAATTATATTGAAAACTTCACTCTACATCAGTTGCGAGGGCTTGGACTTCGTCATAGCAGCTTCTATTCTTTCTGAACCATCCCTAAGGTATTGGTAGCATCTGATCGATAACAGGTCCTATTCTGCTCATTAGATCTGTCTCAAACAATTTATAGGTAGTGCACAGCCGCAAAATCTGCCTGTAGTCTTTTGGGTGGTATCCAGTTTTTCCAGGCTTCTGGACAGCAATGACTTTAGATTCCTTCCACATCTATGGAATCTTACCCGTGTTTATGATCGTCATAAACAATTCTGAAAGTCACTTCACTCCATCCTCACCAACATTCTTCAAAAATTCAGGAAGCATTTCAGTGTTTCCAAATATCAGGTCCGGGTTTATTCCTGGGTTACCAACACAGTACTGAGGGGGTACTAAAAACCGATATGAAATGCAACTGCAACGAAATGTAAAATCTGTAGTACTTAAGGCGAACGGATGAGTTTGATTTGCTGGAAGTATTATGGGTAAGTGCGGTGGATCTGCAAAGAAGATCACATACAAGGACACGAGTGCGACCAGTTCCTAAGTATTGGTCCAGAGTTTAGTGTAAATATCATGTAGGTCCCGCAACAGTCACGGAAAGATTTCTGAGATAGCAGGATCGCAGCAAATCGGTGTAGCCTAAATGGAAGTCTAATAGAAAACTCGATGAACTTAAATAGGATTGTTCGGGAGAAAGGCGACGTTGTTTTCGTGAAGAAATGTTGAAAATTCGAAGAAAACGGTGTGACAATCGTGCTGCTACCAACCATGGTACATCTCACGTACAGATCATAAGAGTAGAGAATAGGGCGTACACAGAGGCATATATACAGTCATTTCCCCCGTCGTTCTAGAGATGAATAGCGTCGTATTTCCCTCGCTACATGTGAGAATGGAATACAATCACTGACGTTGTCGCGAAGCGACCTAGGCCACGCAATATGTATTGGCTTGCGGATTACACAGGGTGGTCAGAAGCAATCTGAAAAGCTCGCGAGGGCGTTGCAGGGTAAATTGTGCCGGGAAGTCACTGTTAAGAAAAAAAATCGATACTTCACGTTGTTTCCGAGTTAATTAGCATTGAAGTTAGCGTGTCGGAACGTGGCGTGCTCAAATTCAAGCGGTCCGTCTGATACAGTTAACGTCAGTTGTCCTCATAGCGTAGCTGACATCGCACGAGACTGCTCAGCCTTTGGTTCGGATTCGATCCTTACTGTTGTCCCTGCCGAATTTTTGTACTGTTCATTTGTTCATTTGTAGGAAACTAAACTTTCGAACACGTTTGGTGACCCAAAATCTGGCAGGTCGCTTGAATGTTTTGCACACAACGACCTGATTGACTAACTTTAATGCTAATTAACTCGGAAACGACGCTACCTATCGAACGTTTTAACGATTATTTCTCAGCACAACCTACTTTGCAATAGCCTTAGGAGCTTTTCATTCTGTTTCCGACCGCCTGTATGTGAAGGGTTCAGAATTAAAGTGACTCAAGTCCATTTATAGCTATTTTCAAAATAACGTGTCATTTAAACGTAAAAAACATGTTACCAGTACTTGTCAGTGTAGCACTGAACCAAGTACATAGTTAAATTTTAATCCACAAGTTGGCATTAAACAACCTTTTCTCAGAAGTACTGTCAACTGCTTTCAGAGTTTCAGTCACCCATGTCTACAATTTTATAATACAGTTTCACAGCGTATGTTTTCAGTTTAAAGTTTTGTAAATAAACAGCGAAACTTTTCATTGAGTTTCAATAGCAAAAAATTAAATAAATAAATAAATAAAAAGAGAATACCAGTCACCAGAACCTTGTATAAGCTGGCCTTCACGAGATAATACTCTATACTTTAAGCATGATGGTCTGTTTTCAGACATGTCCATTGAACAATATCAAAATATAAAAATGACCGTAGGGCAATTAAAACAAGCTCAAACTCCAGATCCGAAAACAGAAACTATGTATTTGATGTTCCTGGAGCCTTGGGCGTTCATTGTTGCCGAACCATGGTGATTGTTGTAATCGAAGAAGCTTGTAAAAAGAAACAATGAGTTTACTTTCCAGAATATAGGATCAAATTGATAAAATCAGCAGAGAGAAACAACCCTAAATATTCTCTTTTTTTAATGTTCAGAAGTGAACAGAAAGGGCCAGCGAAAGGAAGAACTTAGTCTTATCAAATAAAACGTTATGTTTTCAAATACACAACACTCCGTTAACAAATAGCTCTTTATTTACAGCTAGAAACGACTATCTACTCTATTAACTGCTTTGTCTTATCGTATTTATGTTATTGTGTTTGAATTTAACATGCAATACCCCAAAAAACGCTTTGTGAGTTAGGACTTTCCTCCGGCTCAGTTTCCAACCACCAAAAGTTTGAAAAACTCCGTAGCTAGTAGAAGAGTGGACACACAAGGGCCGACTGTCAATTTGATGCATATAAAACGACTGAAATTTCACTAAGTTTCGCCGTTAACGATTAGATCCTTGAAATTTTCAATGAACTTTGTGTTTCCTTTCGAGAGATGAACCTGCAGAGGAAAGGACACAGAAGACCTCTTCAGACTTTAACAAACGCGAATCAACATTTTAAGTTACCAGTCCAAGTGGCCCCTGAGAGCGCACTAGAAAAATGTTTTGAAGTCACTTATGCCCTTGTAGCGCCATCATCACGTATACTTTAAAAGCATTTCAGTACAGCTGAATTCATTCTCTATGGATTTAATTTTGCAAAATGAAGATTATGATGACATAGTTTATGACTACACTAGCTGGCGCATGACGTACACCGAGCATTCGCCATACCCACACCCTGCCATCGGATCGCCACATTGTGTACCGCGATTCGTCACTCCACACAACGTTTTTCCACTGTTCAATCGTCCAATGTTTACGCTCCTTACACCTTCGTATTTACCGGCGTGATGTGTGGCTTAAGAGCAGTCGCTCGACCATGGAATCCAAGTTTTCTCATGCTACGCCCAACTGTCTTAATACTTGCAGTGGATCCTGATGCAGTTTGGAATTCCTGTGTGATGGTCAGGATAGACGTCTGCATATTACACATTACAACCGTCTTCTAGTGTCAGCGGTCTCTTGTCAGTCAACAGACGAGGTTGGCCTGTACACTTTTGTGCTACGTGTTCCTTTCACGTTTCCACTTCACCACCACATCGGAAACAATGGACCTAGGACGTTTAGGAATGTGGAAATCTCTCCTACAGTGACACCCAGTCACCTGACCACGTTCGAAGTCCGTGAGTTCCGCGGAGCGTCCCATTCTGCCCTCTCACGATGTCTGAAGACTACTGAGGTCGCTGATATGGAGCCCCTGGCAGTAGGTGGCAGCACGATGCACCTCATACGAAAAATCGTACGTTTTTGGGGGTCTCCGGATACTTTTGATCACATAGTGTATGTCTTTCCGTGCGAGCTATGGTTTCCTTTTTTTTATAAGGTGGTAGTTTCTCCCAATGCAGATCGACGTCAGCAAAATATTTTCACATTCGGAGGAGAAAGTTGCTGATTGAAATTTCGAGAGAGGATCCGGCCGCAACGAGATGTCCACCCCAAATCCTGTATCATGTCCGTGATGCTCTCTCCCCTATTTCTGGATAGTACAAAACGTACTGCTCTTCTTTGAACTTTTTCGATGGACACCGTTAACCCTCTCTGCTAAGGAACCCACACTACGCAGCAGCACTTCAAAAGACGACGGACAAGCGTAATGTAGTCAGTCTCTTTAGTAGATCTGTTGCATCTTCTAAGTGTCTTGCCAATAAATCGCAGTCTTTGGTTGGCCTTTCCAATTTAAGTTGTTCGTAATTGTTATTCATAGATATTTAGTTGAATTTACGACCTTTAGATTTGGTTGATTTATCGTGTAACACAAGATTAACTGATTACTTTTAGCACTCATTCTGCATGACCTCACACTTTTCATTGTTCAGGGTGAGTTGCCAATTTTCGCGCCATACGGATATCTTTTCTAAACCCTTTTGCAATATGTTTTGATCATCTGGTGACTTTACTAGACGATAAACGACAGCATCATCCGCAAACCAACCAAAGACGGATGCTCAGAATGTCTCTTAAATAGTTTATATATATAAGAAACAGCAGAGGGCTTATAACATTACCTTGGGGAACGTCAGAAATTACTTCTGTTTTACTCGATGACTTTCCGTCAGTTACAACGAACTCTTACCTCTCTGACAGGAAATCACGAATCCAGTCGCATAACTGAGAGGATATTTCATAAGCATGCAATTTGATTACAAACCGGTTGTGAGGTACAGTGTCAGGAGCCTTCTAGAAATCTAGCAATAACGAATCACTTTCAAATCTCTTGTTAACTGCAGTCAACCTATCTTGTTAGTAAAGGGCTAGTTGTGTTTCACAAGAACAATGTTTTCTAAATCCGTGTTGACTGTGTGTCAATAGACCATTCTCTTCAAGGTAATTCATGACGTTCGAACACGATACCTGTTCCAAAAACCGACGTTAATGATGTGGACCTGTATTTTAGTTGATTATTGCGTTTCTTGAATACTGGTGTGACATGACAGCTTTCCAGTCTTTGGGTACGGATCTTTCGTCGAGCGAGCGGTTATATACAATTGTTAGGTATGGAGCTATTGCATCAGAATACTCTGAAAGGAACCTAATTGGTATACAGTCTGGACCACAAAACTTGCTTTTATTAAGTGATTTAAGTTGCTTTACTACATTGAGGATATCTACTTCTAAGTTACTTCTGTTGGCAGCTGTTCTTGATTGGAATTCCGGAATATTTACTTCATCTTTGGGGAAGGAATTTCGGAAGGCTGTGTTTATTAACTCTGCTTTGGCAGCACTGCAATCGACGGGGCGTGAGTCGTGCTTGGGTAGCTCAGTCTGTAGAGCACTTACCCGCGACTGGCAAAGGTCCCAAGTTCGAGTCTCGGCACGGCACACAGGTTTAATCTGCCAGGAAGTTTCATATCAGCGCACTCTCCGCTGCAGAGTGAAAATCTCATTCTGGAAACATCCCCAGGCTGTGGCTAAGCCATGTCTCCGTAATATCCTTTCTTCCAGGAGTGCTAGTTCTGCAAGGTTCGCAGGAGAGCTTCTGTCAAGTTTGGAAGGTAAGAGACGAGGTACTTGCAGATGTAAATCTGTGAGGACGGGGCGTGAGTCGTGCTTGGGTAGCGTAAATGGTAGAGCACTTGCGTCACCAGTTCGAGGCTCAGTCCGACACAAAATTTTAATCTGCCAGGAAGTTTTATTATGAGCATCTCGCATTGAAGTCCGCACTGAATTTCGAGCTTCTGTAAAAGATTTCTAATCTTTTTCGTTTGTTTGGATTGCGAATGCTTTATTAGTTGTTTTTGACTCGTTTTGTGTACGGTCCCGTCATTCATTAATTTATTTGGCATAAATTTCTCAGTTGGTGTCGACACTATTTCTTTAAATTGTTAATTTGGAAGGAGTGGAGATTGTGTCTCATGAAGGCGTCAAGCGAATTTTTTGAATAGGTATACTTTTCGTTTATTTTTGGATGATTTGGGAGTCGCAGTATTCAGTCTCGCTAAGACAACCATATGTTCACTAATCGCTGTATCCGTCTGATTCTGTGGATTACTTCTTGCTAAGAGATCAAGAAAGTTTTTACAACCGTTTACTTTTCGAGTGGACTCATGAACTAACTGTTCGAAATAATTTGCAGTGAATGCGTTCAGCACAATGTCGGATGACGTCTTATGCGTACCTCCGGATTTAAACATTTGTTTCCGCCAACGTATCGAGTGTCAGTTGAATCAACTGTAACTGTGTGTGTCGGGTACGTGCTTGAAACTAGACTGAATTTTTTTACCCTTTTGTGCAGTTGTATTATCTGAACTTGGAGGTCGATAAAAGGATCCAGTCGTTATTTTATTCCCATTGCCAAAAATGATCTGTTCCCGTACTAACGCACAGGAACTATCTACTTTAATTTCGTTACAAGATAAACTACTTCTAACAACAACAAACACGCCACTGCCATCTGTGTTTAGCCTACCCTTTCTGAACACCTTTAGATCCTTCGAAAAATGTTTGGCTAATCTTATGTCCGGCTTTAGCCAGCTTTTCAGTGCCTATAACGATTTGAGCATCATTCCTTTCTATTAGCACTTGGCACACTAGTACTTTCCCAACAAAGCTACGTCAATTTACAACAATTTACAACTGTCATACCGAGGGTTCCTAGCTCTACATTCTTCCTGTGTTCGACCTGCATCCTTGGAGACTGAAGTCCTTTTTGCGTTTTCCCGAGACACTCTAACCTAAAAAAAGCGCCCAGTCCACGCCACACAGCCCCTGTTGCCCAGTAGCCACCTTCTACTTGCAATAGACTCCTGACCTATTTAGTGGAACCTGAAACGCCACCACCCCATGGCACAAGCCGAGGAAACTGCAGCCTACACCGTCGTAGATCCGTCTGAGCCTCTGATTCAGATCCTCCATTCGGCTCTGTACCAGAAGTCAGCAATGGGTCCTGTCGAATATGCTGCAGGCAAGACTGGCAGGCTTTACCACCTCTGACAGACGCTCGAAACCAGAGAGAATTTCTTCCGATCCAAAGTGATACACATCATTGGACCGACGTGAGCACCCATCTTCAGTTGGTTGTACCCTGTGCTCTTCATGGTAGCAGGAAGGACCTGTTCGACGTCTGTAATGACTCCATTCGATATGCACATAGAGTGCAGGTTGGATTTCTTCCACTCCTTGATAGCGATATAGCTAAGAGGCCCCATAAAGCGCCTAACACTGGAGCTCCCAACTACCAGCAATCACATCCTCTGTGATTGCCTGGATCGTGTAGACTGAAAGATTTCCTCCGAAACAGGACAAGCGACTGCATCTGACTGAGGGACTGTTTCAGCCACAGACAGCACCTGGAACCTGTTTATCAGACTAATCGAGGAGGTCTTATGTTTTGGCCCCCTGGGAAGCCATTCACCGCCTGCCACGCCCTGAGGTGACCTCCCGCTCTACCACGAGTTAGGGGTCAACCTCAGTGCGAGCACTAACTGGACTGGTCACCGTTGCGGACCGATTGGTGGACTCGTGGGTCGTGATGGATGTCCGTTGTATCCTCACTGCCAGCTCACAACAGTGATGCACCTCCACTGCAGCCTCAGGCTGTGTAACCAAAGCAATCATATTCTGGAGCTGAGAGCGAAGTGGTACCAACTCGGGTCGCATCCGTGCACAGCAATTACATTCCATATCCATACTAAAGACTGTGGGAAACTACACTACAAAGACAAACAAAAGACTATCGACATGTGCTATGGAATTCTACTGTAGACACTGACGAAAACGAAAGAAATTTTTCTAATAAATTAAATTAACACGCAGAGATTCAGAAACAAACTGCAAAAGCATTCAGGTGAGACTAAATAATAAGCTCCTGATTAGGAATTTGCAATATGTCATAAAATCGATTTACTTTCCTTCGCAAACAAAAACGGGAGAATTGTGTCTACTAAATATAAAATTAACAAGTAGAAATTTAGGAAACTAAACTACCAAAGCACACGGATGAAAATATAGAATTCGCTCCTAGTTAGGAACTCGTAAAATGTCACAAAGTTAGTTACTCCCCTGTTGTTATACATTTTGATCTTTCTTTCTGTTTTCCTTGTGCAATACATGTAGAACTGTCCCACTTAAGGTTTTCGTTCCTAACGCACAGAAATAACCTTGGCCTCAAACTTCTTATGCATTTCTATTACGGATGGACTGGTACCATTAGGTTTCAAGGAGTTCATTTGCTTTTCCATTGGCGACCCTTCGCTAATTTAGACCACCTGAAAATAAGTTGTACAGTGCATATCATCCTTATTGTTACCCGTATTGTGTAACAATACAGTACACATTTTACAACACTGGCTGGCCATTGTTGTATGTAGACGTACTGTAGTTGGTTTTATAGTAACATACGTACTGTAGTGAGCGCACCTGTATCACGTTAGTTTTAAGGTGTTGTATGTATGTACAGTGTACTGTACATATTTAACTGTGCATTTCTTAATGTTTTAATTCACACACAGGTGAGCGGTAGGAGTAAGAGAAAATTTCTGTCGTTTAACGTGAAACTGGATGCTTTGAAAAGATTAGACAAAGGAGAAACACTAAAAAAAACTTGCTGCTGAGTATGGAACCGGTGAAGTGACAATCGGAGATTGGCGTAGAAACAGAGACAAAATTGAGATTTTTCATCAAACATGTGTTCTATTTCGTCATTTGAACGAATGTCAATGAAGAAATCTGAGTATGAGAAAGTGAGTGAAGCTTTGTTCGTTGGTTCACTCAACAAAGACAAAAAGGAAATCCAATTTCAGGGCCTATTCTGCAAGAAGAAGCTGTATTTTATAGAAATGAGGTAAAGGAAGGTGAGGACGATTTTACTGCAAGTTCAGGATAGTTTGTTAGATGGAAGATGCGATATAGCGTAAGGCAGCTTGAAATTTGCGATGAAAAACTTTCTTCAGATTCTGAAACTGTTACACAATTTTTCGAGAAATTAAGAAAAACTATACGGAGAAAAATCTTATTCCTGACAAATTGTATAACTGTGATGAAACAGGCACTTCTACAAATAACAGAAGGTGAAGGTTCAAAGGCTTTCTACAAAAATCTGCGATAAAATATGTAGTTTACTTGATACCCGATTCATGGTCAGAAATAAAGGCAGAGACACTAAAATAGTCTTGGATCCAAATTTTACGGAACGAAACGGGCACTTACAGTACAGACGAAGATGGCCTATCGTTGGCAGAGCTGATGAAAAAGATTGCTGGATGTGAAAATGCGAATGCGAGTAATTTTTCAGAAGGGATGAACAGTTTGATACCACCGATCTTGCAGTTGTTGAAATGGTTAGTGAACCCGCTGAAGACAGGGACGACGAGAAACTCCATGTAGAAATTGTACCAGTGATCACTCATACCGAGGGTTTGGTAGCGCTAGATCTGGAAATTATTTGGTAATTTATGGTAACGTCTTATGGGACCAAATTGCTCAGGTCATCGGTCCCTAAGCTTACACACTACTTAAACTAAGTTAACTAACTTACGCTAAGACCAAAATTCTCAACCAGGCCCAAGGGAGGACTCGAACCTCCGACAGGGGGAGCCGCGCGAGCCGTGACAAGGGGCCTCAGACCACGCGGCTACCCTGGGCGGCGCTACATCTGGCACTGCAGTTATATCAGCAGCAAGCGGAAGGTACTCCAGTTGACACCATACTTCTTAGATGGAGCGACTTCGCTCCTAAAAAACTTTGAAATGTGAGCCGATATATGTATATGTAACACAGATATCTACTACATAGTTTTTTATTTATTTTAGTCATTATTGTGATCATTAAACATTTATTCATGATACACTCTTTGATTTAGTGATCCCGTATTTCCGTATTATCCAAGTTTTTTTTTTTTTTTTTTTTTTTTTTTTTAATTCGTGGTAGCCTCAGCCCCAACAAGCTCGAATTACCAGGCCTCTACTGTACTTCAGTGTGTAGTCTTGAGAAGTGCAATAATATTACAAGTGCTACAAGCACCACGTCTATGAAAACTGAGGGTATGTAAGGTGTGTATGTTAATATAAAGGGCAGTCAAATAAAATCGAGATGTGTAGAAAAATGTAGGTAAAGTGTTTATTATTGTAAAAGGTATCGCCATAACTGTTAATACGTCTATCCCACTGTTGGTCGAGACCATCATATTGCAGTCATGTGTGTGATCACTTCTTCAGTTCTAGCCATCCCCAGAAGGTGTTGCTCCTCTACCAAGAATCTTTCTCTATCTCAAACAAGCAATGCCAATCAATCCACAGCATACCAGCCACCGCCGATATACTGCACAGTTGATAGTGCGATCAATATTAGGTATTTTACCAGTTTTTTTATAACACTGACTAGTAATTTGGTAGCATGCTTTCTAATTTCTGTATCGTCACTAAACCATCCCTCCACTACTTGCGAGTATCAGTGCAAATGTAATAGATTACTGTGCAGTATGTCCATTCATTGAACCAATTTAGGAATCCTATAGTACTTATCAAAACCCAGTTGCATTTCCGAAGGTTGTATTGCACACATGCATGCGTTTGGGTGTGGTTCTCTCTCCCAGCTGGGGTGGCTGGGGGCTATGCTGTAGATAGCAAACGGTGCACATCTTGCGAACGCTAGTTTGTGTGATCGGTAGGTTTCTTTTTCCGCCAGATATGGTTAATGGAACATTGTGGTGGAGGAGGGTGTTTGTGCTCTCAAACGTTGGTGCATACAAGACCTTGGATGTATTTAGCAATACAGTGTATTTGAGGTGGAAATTTCATTACTTGGTTTGCGTAATGTTTGTGTGCGACTCTCAAACGCTGAAAAAATGTTTTGTTATGAGACGCTTTGTTTGGGGGCTACCAGACCAAAGGAGGTCAATATGTGTTTGGTGGTCAATGGTATTAAGAAATGCGATCTGTAATTAGGACATTGGGCGTTTTTTGACCTCCATTGCGGTACCCTGACGATGGAGACATGATTGTCGACCCCAAAGAGCGACTACTGCACTGCACTTCATTCCATTCGTGATCTGTGGACCACTTTTGCAGGGTTTAATGTCAGTGCAATACGACTGCTGTATGTTTCTCGATTTGTACCAAATAGTTTGCCTTTGAGATTCTAGTAATTTGTGCATCTGCAGAAAGTGACGATGCCTTTCAAAATATGCCATGAGCTTTTAGATATGTAATTGTTCTGATATTCCCATCTGTGCTTAGACGCCAGTGTGCTTCAAAAAGTGAGGAAAATGAATAACCGGAGCCTTAACATTGCTGACTCTGGCAACAGATATAAATTAAATCTACTCACTGTTTCCGAGTGCAATCAGAATAAAAAAGTGCCGCAATCGTTTAAATATTCCATGCTGCGATCAATTTCCTAACAAATTCTTTAAATGAGCTATATTTCATACACCATATTGTATCCTGAAAATTGTTTAAATAAACAGTACTCCATACACTACAGTCAATTTCCCAACAAATTCTTTACCTAAATAAATAAACTACATTCCAAACACTACCATGTATAGCGTAAATTGTTTAAATAAACAAGATTCCACATATTGTCTGAAATCTTTAAACAATATTCCATATACTGCAATCTATTTATGACAAATTCATTAACTAAATAAATATACTATGTTCCATACACTGCCTTGAATCCCATAGATTGTTTAAATAAACAATACTGCACATATTGTCCAATTTGTTTAAACCGTATTCCACACACTGAATACGATATCTCTCCAAATGGGCAATCAACTGAGTCCTTTTCCCACCAATTTCTGGGAGAGGGAGGGGAAGGGGAGAACATGGTGTTTTCCATACAGTGGATTTAATTAAATGATTGATTTAATTAATTACTCAATCAAATTGATATCAAAAGCTTGCATATATTGATGATGTGGATTGCCAGAGGGATGGGCAAAGAGGAGGTGGAGTGGGAGGAGGAGGAGGGGGAGGTGTGGGGGAACAATAGGTTAAGGACCTGTCAATCAAAAGGAAGAACTGTCCCTACAGGGTAATAGCCTGCCAATCAAAAGAGAGCAATAGGTTTACCCCTGAGTGCGTACTGCCCCTGATGCAGGCAACCCGCACTAACAAACTGTCCAGAATGTACTTTGCCCTACTACTTGTGCTGGCACTGTAGATGTCCTCCAAAATTGTCCTAGGTGGGATCCACCCCTATACGTCTCCCATTTGGTGGAGATATGGGTGAAGAATGGCCTGAATATGGATGTATCGAGAAAATAAGTTTAGATTTGTGTATAGAATAATGAGGATTTTCAGTGGTTAGGTGTCAAATATATACTTAAACTGTATTGTAGGCAGTTCTGCTACAGGTATTATAAACTTATGTTTGTAAACGACAGAGTTCATGTTAATGTTTATGTATGGTTCCACACATGGACTGAAGGGTTAATTGACATTTTACATCTGTTGTGGCATGTTACATACAGATAATGTATGTGTTGTTTGGTGTGACTGTATAATCGGATATTGACAAGTATTGCTGCACATAATGGACAATGTTTTTTTTATTTTAAAAAAAAAAAAAAACGTCATAGCTCCTGTTCTGTATACAAACAAAAGTAAGTGTAGTGTTGCACCATTAAATAACGCATACATAGTGTGCGTGATATGTGCTGTGAACTGGAGTGAAAAGGGAATAAACTTTGTAGCACCAATCTTTTACATTATCAAATAAGTTCTTTGACAAACAATATTGCAATCTGAGGATAAAACAAACGAGATAACACGGTTTTAAACAAACTGGCCTTGTATGCGCGAGGGTGGAGGCTCCAAAAGTCATCTGGTCATGTTTATTTAGGTTTTCCATGTTTTCCCCAAATTAATTTAAGCAAATGCTGGGATGGTTCCCGCATTAAGTCTTGCCTATAGAACCTTGACTCTTTTGTACTAATCTGTCGGAAGCTGTGACATGTTCATATGTTGTTTTTAGGTAGTTCCCATAATCATACAGAAGCAGACATTTGAACAGGTTATCCTGTCTTACCACTTAAAGGTGCTGTGCTGTCACAGTCAGTTTAATCATATACAACCGCATTTGCATGTTATCGGTTTTACCTTGATGAGTGATGGAACTTGGCTCTAACCAATCAGTTTGCTGCAGCATGAGTATTAAAGAAACCTGTGAGTAATCAGCCCTCATTGAGATGTAGCGCTTTATGATAGTGCACATATATTTAAAACCATTGTAATTTAATAATATTTTAATTACTTGTATAGATTACCTGAAGATGCATCTCTTCTGATGCGAAACAGGTAATGACTTTTTAATAAAAGTATTTTGACAGTCAGTGCGGAAGATTTTGTTCACCATGTGGAATTTTAGCTGCTGTTGCCCAACCTCAAGAATAGTATGACTTCCATTGTGCTACTTTCCCGTGTTTCTTTGAAACTTGCCTAATGCTCGCTTTTAACTTCACAAGAACCAATGGTTCTTTCAACAAATGGTTCAAATGGCTCTGAGCACTATGGGACTTAACATCTGAGGTCATCAGTCCCCTGGAACTTCTCGTAGAACTACTTAAACCTAACTAACCTAACGATATCACACACGTCCATGCCCGAGGCAGGATTCGAACCTGCGACCGTAGCAGTCGCGCGGTTCCGGACTGAAGCGCCTAGAACCGCTCGGCCATGGCGACGGGCTACTGGTTCTTTCAGTTTATTTAATTTCCATCTTCTGATTTTCCAACGTTTTTGCAGTTTCCTCAGTTTCTCAGATAAGAGATCTAAAAATTTCTTCTAGGACCACTGGTGTTGTGTGATCTCCTTTAATAAATTCTCTTCACTTCCGAACTTCTCTTAATCTTATTTTTGTCTGTATCTGCAGCTGAGTCAAGTCGTTCGGTGTGATACCACCACAAGTGAATGAACGCGGCTAGGTTGCTCGCTTGTGTGCGTGCACGTGAGACCAGGCAGTGCGCGAAAATGGGCGCCCGCCTGAGGTGGGCGGCAGCAGTGTGCGAGATGCGCGTCATCGGCAGACACTTTGAGTGTCGCCTGGCCGCGGGCATCGACAAACTGCCGCCATTAACTCGGCCGGAGAGCAGCTGTGCACGCAGGAACGCCGGGCGTGGAGTGCTGGACGCTGCCCCACGTCATAAACAGCAGCCCCGGCGATCCATAAAGCGACAGGGGTCGCTGTCTGCGCCGTGTTCCAGACCATCGTATAAATTCATTTCGAAACATTTCTATGCGAGCGATGTGTAGGTTGGCCAGAGCGAGACTGGTTCTGACCCATCGTTCCCTTTGGGAGAAAGCGCATAAAATAATTTTTTAAACACCCTCAGCACATTTTTGTAACGCACGTAGCGTAGATGCACAATATCTCAAAATCAATCAGAGAATTTGCAATCAGCAATGGGTGATTAGTTTCCTGTAAGACAACACTCATTTTATCTAAGGGGATATTGTTCCACCACAAACTACTAAATTAGAGTATCGTGAGCCCCAACGTCCAATTACATCGACATCCTTGATGTGGGGTGTTGCCATGGCTATATCAACACATCTTATCTTCCTTTTGTGAAGGTAAGGGATATGGTACCAAGCACAAAAAAATACTTGTTTGGACGAAGCAAGGCGATACAGGTGGGCAGCCTAGTGGGAAAACAATCTCTTGCGGGCACATTCCTTATTGCGTGGGTAAGTGAAACTCGTTATTCCCTCGCACTCTCAAACTGTCTGGCATTCTTCGTGGAAAGTTTAAGATTCGAAAGTGATCACTGATCTCTCTAACTGAAACAGCAGGCGCCAAAATTTTGAAATAATCTGTTAGCGCTCACATACGAAAAACGTATAAAACTGGTCGCCTCCTTAGAAGAAAAGTGTTCGGGCGTAGAGGAAGAACGCAAGAGCAAAGAAGGCTGTGAGACGACGTTAGCCAATAACCCGCTGACTAGGACCGCACCACGACGGGAGCGCCCTCTACAAGAAGAGAATATAAGGGCCGCTCCCGCGAGCCCTGGCAGCAGAGTACCAGACCGGGAGTGTATTAGCACACTACTAGCAGAGAGCACTACGACAGCAGTGACGTGTGATTCATATCAACTGCTTAAGCCGTCGGCACACGGAGCGTGCAACCGAACGTTGAGCGTTGAGCGTGCCGAGTTTCTGACGTCATAGCGTGGAATAGCACGTTCGGGAGTCTTTCCGAAGATGCAGAGCAATATCTGGCATGTTAGATATTCTGAGCGTGCGTCTGAGCGTTGACCAATGAGATGGCGCAACGCCACCTACGTCACACACACGCCGTCTCCCTTCAGCACAGAGTTGTGAGGCGCCATATTGGCGTTCATGTCAAGCCTATATGTATATATGCCGTTTCTGAGCACCAGCAAATTGAGAATCACTGGAAAACCCTTTGTTAACTGTGTGATCAGCTACAATAAAATAACGAGAAACATCATATTCGTGGCAAAAGAATTACTCTAACTTGCGTATTATGAGAGTAGGCTATTTGAAGGCAGCAATACACTGAGGATGCAACCAGAACACGTAGTTTTTGGTACAATTTGTTATAATTAAATTTCAGTTAGTAACATAGTTACGATTAAAGCTTTCAGCAAGTGATAACATTGGTAAGATTCAATAAACGGCACTATATTTTATGATGCTGGGGTAGCGTGGTGAGTAGTGTCACTGACTCGAAGTACCATTATGTTTGGGCGGAGGTTCACGACTCACCAGTATATAAATATTTTTCCTAACATTTGCGTTTTTATTAGGTTTTTTTACTTTATTATTAATTTAATATAAGTAAATAGTAAATTTTTGATGTTAAGTAAATATAAGTTCACCTTTCTTTGGGTGTTCGATTGGCTTGATCTACAGGACAGCTTGCGCTACTTGTGTAAAGCTATTTTACTCCTTTTTCTTTAAAGCTTCGTAATTCTCCTGTTGCAAAGCTTCTGCTACTGGGTAGGAACAGTGATCAAGTAAGACTGACCTCGGGGTTTTACTAAAATGTGGGAATGATGAATTAATGTTTATCTTATGTGAAGAAGTATTGCAAATTTGTGTCGCACTGTTTATAATGGAACTTTTATAAGCCTGTGTTCTTATTGATTGGACATGATACTTTCCTTTTCGTGGACGATGCAGGAAATGTGTGATTTAATAGAGCTAATGTGGGAATTTTACTATCACCCATTGAGTAAACAGTGTGATTTACGAACTAGAAACATCCCTCAACTGCCGCTGGAGTGCGTTGCGATCGCGTGTACCACGTTGCGGCCCACGTACTGTATGCACAAGTAGCATCGTTCCTGAGCGTTAAGCAGCACGTTGAACTTGCCACGTTCAACGTTAACGTTCGACAGCACGGTCCGTGTGCCGACGGCTTTACGTGGACCTTGTATACAGCAAAGGACTTTGATTGATGCATGTCTCCCATCGCTTGCGACACCGCTGTAAATTCAAAGTTAAGTATTGTCAATCACCTTCCTTGTAATAAAAACTATTAATATGATTTGCTTGAATTGTTTTATAGCATTCCGAGAACGGAGCATCCTTTAGGCAGCCTATACTAGACGGGTTATCACGACCCCATAGGAAGTACTACCAAATAAAATACTGCTAAAATAAATGTATTTAAATAAATATAAGTAGAGAGATTTCTCATGAACATCTACGACAATGGCGAATGAACACTCCGTGTCTAAGGAAACGCCTTTGCGTTGCCAAGATGGCGGCGGAGCGGACCTAGGTTCAGGGCACTCTCTTGCCTTTGGGATGAGAAACTGCCCCTAAATGGCGGAAGAATCAGCAATGATCAACGGCATGACCATGCACAAGGCAATGGAAACCACTTCAGTAAAGACGGACAATGTGTATCCCCAAGACATATGGCCCGTAACGGAAAAAGTGTCTTAATGATCCGTCCCCTCGGAAACGGTTCTGGATTAGTCCGTCATTTGGAGGGGAGAGGACTTCCAAGGGGAAGATAATCATCAGAAAAAGACTGAGTAATCAATGAAAGGCGTGAAATATTATGAGTTTGAAAGTGGTAGGGAAGCTATAAAATCTGAAAAGAGAAATATGAAGGCTCAGTTTAGATATAGTGAGGTGAGTGAAGTGAAATGGAATGGAAAGGAGAAAGATACCTGGTCAGAGGAGGGTAGGGTAATATCAACAGCAGCAGAAATTGTTATAACGGGAGTAGGTTTCGTCATGAATAGGATGTTTTGGCAAAGAGTGAGTTCCAGACGTTGTCTTGTTCGGTGATATCACTGGTGGAGGGAACACTCGATTTGCTCGGATTCTTAGGGACGAAATTTCTGTCGTACTGTGAGGAGGGAACAGCTAATTTATAGAGGCCCATGTCGTCTGGTCATCCAAGGCAAATCTCATTTTCCTCGCAGAAATCTCGACTCTGTTGTACAGACAGCGCATGTGTCTTGTGACTGCAAGTCCTGAGTTCGAACACTACAGACTATTTCAGTCTTTTACGATGAGCGGTGCTGTGTGGCTGTCTACTTTCTTTGTAAGAGTTGAAAAAAATGTTCAGTCATTGAAACTGCTTCGTCGGTACCAGTAGTCTCACATTACGGATTCTAGAGCACCATAAAAGCAGCTCAAGAACAATTTACTCTCTAAGCCTGTTAGCGATCAGCAGTAGTAACGTTTGTGATGAGCTTGTTAAAGGACTGGAACAGGCCTCGACAACTTCCTAGGCAAGGTAATCAACACAAGAAAGCAATACACTGGAAATGAATCCAACGACGTTTATTGCTTTCCTTGCAGGTTAGGTCTTCCGTGCTCTAAACTCATCACTACGTAGGAGCAATTCATTTTATCTTGCTGTATATGTTTTGCAATGAAACCAAATGAGTGCCTCCCCCAAGGTTACTATGAAATTACTAGTCGTACTTCTGTTGTATGTGTGCCCATTTCCGTTGCTGTTGTCTGTGAACAATCTCAAAATCAACGGTGAAAAACTTGCGATTTTCCATCGAAGCTGATTGCTTTCATACATGAAACGTCTTCGCAAGTGAAAGTCAGTATAACTGCCAGAGCAAAAGATGAATACTATTAGATTACCGGTCAGAGACACACTTATTCACTTGCACCATCAATTGCCGCAGAATAAAAATTGATTTTTCGCCAGGGAGCTATGTAATTCGGTCTCTCTCTCTCTCTCTCTCTCTCTCTCTCTCTCTCTGTCTCTATCTATCTATCTATCTTTCTCTTATAGTATGGCGGTTGACAAACCTTGTATGAAATTCATTTTACTATTTTTTCAAATGACTTTGGCAACACATCAAACTTTTCTCCAAAAGGCTTCAGTATGCCACCACAGAAGGCTTAGAATATGCTCAAACATTCTTGGAAATATCCACCAACGATAGCTGCTATTTTTTTAAACAGAGCTCCTGTCCAAACAGAGAACAGAACAGATTGGCGTGCTGCCTGCCAGAGATGTCATCAGACCTTCAGCGCAGTGGCCCACGGCGTGATGACAGCAGGCCTCAGGACAGGCCAGACGAACGATGTCATCACATCATCACATATAATCGTGACCCTATCGTTGGTGCCAGATCCGTGGGACATCCCATCCCCGTGGTCGGAGGAGCACTGGGCTTTTCACACCACACCATATCAATGGCGCACTGTCATTACCCCAATTCGGGGAAAACCGTTGCTGCCACAATCAACTGCTTTGTGGGTAATTGATAGAGCGATGAGCAGTAGACTGTGGTGGACTGTTTCAGTGGATAGGTGATCAGGAACTTTCCGCCCACTTATACCCTTGCAAGCCTTATACTGGTGGCGAAAATTTCTTCCACCACCAAGACTCGAAGTGTCTACGTCCGAGTCGAGCGAAACCACTCAGGTGTGATTTAGCGATCTGGCTCTAGAGCTCGACAGAGCGACTTGTCACTGTTCTCATCACTAAACGCAACTTCTCTCCACACATCCCTTCAGTGCGGACTGACACTACTGAACAACAGGGGCCTCCTCGACTATGAAGAGTGGGGGAAAGTGAGGCGAGCATGATCACAGCCATTTCCACCAAACGATTCCTGATTGTATGGGTGCACAATAGTTCCCATTTTATCATAACCGTTACTGTGTTACAAGAGTGAATCTGCGCGCCACCGCATTGGGACCAGTAAGAAGACCACGTGCGTCTCATTACGACCCCCGACACATACCCTGACACACAGGATCCTACGTGCTGGACATTTGTCCAGAAAGGTCATACATACTTCCAGAGGCTCATTATACGACACTATTCACATTCAGCTAATGTAAATACATCTACAGCACTTTCACGTTTAGTTATCATTCCATAACTAGTTTCGTCCCGTGACTCTTCATTTTCAAATGCAGTTGAGTAAACTATAATTTCATTTCGTCACATGTAATGTTACCTACGATCAAAACGAGAAATAAAACTGTATTTGTACCCTGGGGAAAATTAATGAGAGAAGTTTGTATTAGTTTCGTTATCAGTCTTTTCGAAGACGATGCAGTTATCTGTTAAGAAATATCGGCCAATAAAATCGGTCCTTGGACGACAGTGAACGGTACCAAAACGCCGCGCGCGGAAATATGATTTTCCAGTGGGTCATATCTCTGGTTCTATTGATGACAGAGATAAGGGGTAAAGGGTTCTGGATAGCCCTTGGCCTAGAGAACGTTTGTACACCTATCGGAACAACGGACATTCTGTAGCTGTACACACTTGCTCCAGCCCAGGCAAACAGAGCAAATCGGTTGTTTCTTTTGGTGCAGTATGTGTGCTACAGGGTTATAAAAGCATCATTTATTCAAGGGCGATTCCTGAGAGAACCCCGAAAAACCATTATCTTTTTGGTGCTAAACGCACCAATTGATGGGATTTCAACTGCTATAATTTCTATTCATGACAAATCGCTGAAATTTTTAATATTTGTTCTTGAAATGTATGCTCTCTCAACTATTACGGATAACTTTTATTGGAACGATCATTCCTAAGATGATATCGAAACTTTTTCGAGGTTCAGAATTGCCGTACATATGCAGATATCCGGAAATCCAGTTTTTTCCCCTTTTTGCGCCGAGAGCCGCAATTATCTAAATAACCAACCATAGAAAATTTAGCAGTGAGGGGGAGATGCTGAGCATGAAGACTTCACTACAAAGAGAGACTGGGTAAAAGTATTTAGAATGTTCGGTGTTAAAAGAGTACGAATATGTTAACATGCAAAAATTTTTGGTGGGGGAGGCGAAATGAAGATTAGGGCAGCTGCTTCATCTACATCTCCATCTACGTAATTACTCTGCAGTTCATAATTACGTGCCTTGCAGACGGTTTATCGAACCACCTTCAAGCTATATCTCTTCCGTTCCGCCCTCGAACAGCGCGCGGGAAAAACGACCATTTAAATCTTTCCGTGCGAGCTCCGATTTTTCTTATTTTGTTATGATGATTGTTTCTCCCTGGTTAGGTGGCGCCAAAAAAATATTCTCACATTTTGAGGAGGAAGCTGATGATTGAAAGTACATTACAAGATGTGGCTACAGTGAAAACCGCCATTGTTTTAATCATTGCCACCCTAATTTACGTATCTTAGTCGTCGCACTCTGTCCCCAATTACACAATAATGCAAAAAGAGCTGTTTTACTTTTAACTTCTTCCATGTCCTCCGTCAGTCCTTACTTATGCATATCCCACACCGCACAGCAGTACTCTAGAAGAGGGCGGACAAGCGTAATACAAGCAGTCTCTTGAGTAGACCTGTTGCGCTTTCTAAGTGTTCGGCCAATAAATCGCAGTCTTTGGTATGCTTTCCCGACCGAATTATCGTTGTGATCGTTCCAATTTAATTTATTCGTAATTATTGTAATCCGTATGTATTTACTTGAATTTACATCCGGTAGATTTGTGTGATTTATTGTGAAACAGAAATTTAGTGGATTTCTTTTAGTAGTCGTGTGGATGACTGCATACTTTTCATTATTTAGAGTCAATAGCCACTTTTCGCACAATAGAGATATTTTCTCTGAATCGTTTTGCGATTGGTTTTGATCATCTGATGACTTTACAAGATACCAGCGTCATCTGCAAACAGTCTAATGGGGCTGCCCAGATTGTCTCCAATTTCCCCTACGTAGATCAGGATCAACAGATTGTAACACTTCCTTGGGAAACGTCGGATATTACTTCCGTTTTACTCGATGACTTCCTGTCAGTTACTACCTTTGTGAGAGGCACTCACGAATCCAGTCGCACAACTGAAGCTATACTCAGTGAGCACGCAATCGGATTAGAGGTAGCTTGCGAGGAACTACGTCAAAAGCGTTCTGGAAATCTAAAAATATGGAATCAATTTACATCCGTTACCGGTAGCACTCATTACTTTGAGAGAATAAAGACCTAGTTGTGTTTCACAAGAATGATATTTTTTCAATCCCTCTTGACATGTTGTTCATAAATCGTTACCTTCTATGTAATTCAGAATGTTCGAACAAAGTGGAGGTATTGATTGCCACTTTTCTGTCTGAGTCTTTCACGAGAAGAATATTCTCCTTTTTTTGCTCCGACCCAAATTACGTATCGACACAACTTGAAAGAGACTGTCAGCGGAGAGATATGTGAAGCTGTGAAATTCACAAAACGTAGAAGTGTGAAAGCCTCTAAGTACACGATATGTGAGTAAAAATTCTAGCCTGTCATATCATACAAATGGCTAAGAGCAACAGAATGTTGACATATGAAGGAAACGACGACATTACTACAATTGTAGGTAAATGACAGGATTCCACTCGTTGGAAACATACTGAGAAACTGTAGATTGTCCACGAACGAGACATACTTTAACACCATTCATCGTACCAGGATCTGTATAAAGCCAGACCAAAAGGGCATGTCGACCGACTAGAAATGGGATGCGATTGGTAACAGGTTGCTGTGACTGGTGAGAGAGTGGAACAGAAATGACATTTTTGCGGGAAGTCATCTGTTTCGGGGTCTTTGGACGATGGCTGCTGAGTGATAAGTAATCTGGCTTTTAACTTTAACTAGCACGAGTTTCTGCTATCCTCAAAGAATTATCTTCCGTTGTGGACGTAGGATAATTTTTTTCCAAGCAGCTTCGGCCGAAGAATCAAAACTGTCCCTTTCAGTCAGGATGTCAATTAGTAACCACTGCACACTGCGAAAGTCTGAGAAGTTCAAAAAAATGGTTCAAATGGCTCTGAGCACTATGAGACTTAACATCTTATGTCATCAGTCCCCTAGAACTTAGAACTACTTAAACCTAACTAACCTAAGGACATCACACACATCCATGCCCGAGGCAGGATTCGAACCTGCGACCGTAGCGGTCACGCGGTTCCGGACTGCAGCGCCTAGAACCCCACGGCCACCACGGCCGGCTTCTGAGAAGTCTGGAAGGCACTTGAAGAAAGAAGAACATTGTTAGAAAACTAAGAGAACAGATTTTCCGGATAAAAACTGCGCAAATTTTATAGCCCCTAAGAGGCGATTCCGTACAGCTCGTGAACGTAGAATTAGTAAATAATAATAACTCTAACAGAGGCGTAATCCATATGCGTGTCGAGCGGAAAGAAACTTTAACTTACGGTCTGTTAAAAAGTACCCTTACCACTATTTAATAGTGACACACACAGCGTAGATGCAAATGTAAATTTCGCCCCTCGGTGACATCATGCTACCCTACAATTTTAACTAACGGACCTTCTATTCGAAACACTTTCTTTCAGAAAGTTCTTCTTTGTTTTCTTAGGCTAGCGTTTTCATATGCTTCGTGCCGCCGTCTTTACCATCTTTTGCAAGTGTCCAGTCAAAAAAAAAAAAAAAAATGGTTCAAATGGCTCTGAGCACTATGGGACTCAACTGCTGTGGTCATAAGTCCCCTAGAACTTAGAACTACTTAAACCTAACTAACCTAAGGACAGCACACAACACCCAGCCATCACGAGGCAGAGAAAATCCCTGACCCCGCCGGGAATCGAACCCGGGAACCCGGGCGTGGGAAGCGAGAACGCTACCGCACGACCACGAGATGCGGACTAGTGTCCAGTCCATGTGTAGTGTTTCGACATAGCTTCTTCAAAGAAGCTGTCAGGCAGTATTTAACACTCAATCCTCATGGGTCACAGAGATTGCCGCCGTGAGGTTTCTTTCAAAAAAATTTAATCTTCCTCCCCCCTTGGTGAGATGTCATGGAACCACCCCCGTAATACCCCTCACGTGACGCTTATCCTGTAATTTTTAAATAATTAAATTTATTCGATATGTTCATGTTTTTTTCTTCATGTCACTAAAAATAGCTATTTGTATGCTCGGAATCGAATTATTAAACAAAATTTTATCCGTTATACCAACGGATATTCTCTGAATATTCTGTGCTATTTATCACCTTTCAAGACTATTTAGTTAAACACCTTGGAATGCATCTTAAACGTAGTTATCAATGTGGTACATACATTTAGAAAGCATATTAAACAGTTTTTTAACACTTGATTAAAAGCATTTTCCCCCTAAAGCAGTACTTGAATGGACAGACAGAGAGAGACGGACGGACGGACGAATAGGTTCCACGAAAATAGTATCAACCTTTTTCATCGATAGTTAAAAATTAACCTTTTATTAATATATTAAAAACATTAAAAGTCACTGAACCTTTGATATCTTAGCAGGTGAAAGACAACGTTTTTTGTACCTTCCTTTGAACCGTATGATTACGTAGCTTCTCATTCTGTTCATTTGTATGATCACTAAGAGAATTCTTGTCGGTGGTGTTCATCTTAGCTTCCGGTCACAAATGACTGAATTCGTGGAGGAGCGAAAGTGTTCAGTTCAGAGAGATTATAAAGATTGATGGGTACGTTAGTATTGTCTATGCTCTGGAGCAATTTTGTAAATCAAAATGTTATAGATTATAGTAATATATGTTCTATAATGTTGCTTAAAATCCGTCTTGATTGCAAAAAAATTTTTTATTATTCATATGACCGGTTTCAGATCTGAAGATGGTTCTGAATGAACAGAAACCGGTCATATGAATAATAAAAAATTTTTTTGCAATCAAGACGGATTTTAAGCAACATTATAAAATCACTGATTGCTGTTACCCCATAAGACATTATGTCTGTTTTTGCAAAGTAATGTATGTTCTCTGACTTAAAACGTTGATGTGAGGTTTTCATTGACCCCACCCCTAGCCTTTAAATGAGATTTGGTGAGATTTTACCGAAATCTTCCTCGCATTTTGAGCTCACGGCATTAACGGAGTCTCAACAACACGGATAGCTGTACCGTAGGTGCAACCACTACAGGGAGATTAGTGTTGAGCGGGCAGACAAACGTGTGTTTCCCGAACAGGGGCAGCAGCCTTTCCAGTAGTTTCAGGGACAACAGTCTGCATGATTGACGGATCTTGTAACATAAGCCAACATGGCCTTGGTGAGCTGGTGTGGAGAATAGCTGAAAGCAAGGGGAAACTACAGCACTTACTTTTCCCGGAGACATACAGCTCTACTGTATGGTTAAATGATGATGGCGTCCTGTTGCGCAAAATATTCCGGAGATAAAATAGTCCTCCATTCGGATCTTCAGCCGGGGACCAGTCAAGAGGATGTCGCATCACGAAAAACGAAACGGTCATTCTCCGGATCGTAGCGTTAATGTTAGATCGCTTAATAGGGTAGCTACGTTAGAAAATGTGAAAAGGCAAATGGATAGATTGAAGTTAGATATAATGGCGTCAGTGAAGTTTGGTGGCGAGATGAGCAGGAATACTGAACAGGTGGGTACAGGGTTATAAATACAAAATCTTATAGAGGTAATGCGGGAGTAGGTCTAATAATGAATAAGTAAATAGTTATATAGTTAAGCTACTATGAGCAGCATAGTAAACATATTATCGTAGTCAAAATGGACACAAAGCCAACACCACAATATTAATACAAATTTATATGCCAGCGAGCTCCGCATATGAAGAGATTGGCAGATTGTATGATGAGATAAAAGAAATTATCCAGACTGTTAAAGAAGAAGAAAACTAAATTGTGATGAGTGACTGGAATTCTGTAGTCGGAAGAGGATGAGTAGGGAAAATACACTCCTGGAAATGGAAAAATGAACACATTGACACCGATGTGTCAGACACACCATACTTGCTCCGGACACTGCGAGAGGGCTGTACAAGCAATGATCACACGCACGGCACAGCGGACACACCAGGAACCGCGGTGTTGGCCGTCGAATGGCGCTAGCTGCGCAGCATTTGTGCACCGCCGCCGTCAGTGTCAGCCAGTTTGCCGTGGCATACGGAGCTCCATCGCAGTCTTTAACACTGGTAGCATGCCGCGACAGCGTGGACGTGAACCGTATGTGCAGTTGACGGACTTTGAGCGAGGGCGTATAGTGGGCATGCGGGAGGCCGGGTGGACGTACCGCCGAATTGCTCAACACGTGGGGCGTGAGGTCTCCACAGTACATCGATGTTGTCGCCAGTGGTCGGCGGAAGGTGCACGTGCCCGTCGACCTGGGACCGGACCGCAGCGACGCACGGATGCACGCCAAGACCGTAGGATCCTACGCAGTGCGGTAGGGGACCGCACCGCCACTTCCCAGCAAATTAGGGACACTGTTGCTCCTGGGGTATCGGCGAGGACCATTCGCAACCGTCTCCATGAAGCTGGGCTACGGTCCCGCACACCGTTAGGCCGTCTTCCGCTCACGCCCCAACATCGTGCAGCCCGCCTCCAGTGGTGTCGCGACAGGCGTGAATGGAGGGACGAATGGAGACGTGTCGTCTTCAGCGATGAGAGTCGCTTCTGCCTTGGTGCCAATGATGGTCGTATGCGTGTTTGGCGCCGTGCAGGTGAGCGCCACAATCAGGACTGCATACGACCGAGGCACACAGGGCCAACACCCGGCATCGTGGTGTGGGGAGCGATCTCCTACACTGGCCGTACACCACTGGTGATCGTCGAGGGGACACTGAATAGTGCACGGTACATCCAAACCGTCATCGAACCCATCGTTCTACCATTCCTAGACCGGCAAGTGAACTTGCTGTTCCAACAGGACAATGCACGTCCGCATGTATCCCGTGCCACCCAACGTGCTCTAGAAGGTGTAAGTCAACTACCCTGGCCAGCAAGATCTCCGGATCTGTCCCCCATTGAGCATGTTTGGGACTGGATGAAGCGTCGTCTCACGCGGTCTGCACGTCCAGCACGAACGCTGGTCCAACTGAGGCGCCAGGTGGAAATGGCATGGCAAGCCGTTCCACAGGACTACATCCAGCATCTCTACGATCGTCTCCATGGGAGAATAGCAGCCTGCATTGCTGCGAAAGGTGGATATACACTGTACTAGTGCCGACATTGTTCATGCTCTGTTGCCTGTGTCTATGTGCCTGTGGTTCTGTCAGTGTGATCATGTGATGTATCTGACCCCAGGAATGTGTCAATAAAGTTCCCCGTTCCTGGGACAATGAATTCACGGTGTTCTTATTTCAATTTCCAGGAGTGTAGTAGGGGAGTATGAACTGGGAGGAAATAAACGAAAGAGGAAGCTGAGTGGTAGAATATTGCATAGAGTATTTGATCGTTGTTAACACTTGCTTTAAGAAACATGAAAGAAGCCTGTATTCGTGGAAGAGAGCTGGAGACATGGTAAAGTTTTAAATTTGTTACATAATGGCAAGACAGATATTCTTAAACCAGATTTCAAACTGTACGTAAGACATTTCCAGGGACAGATGTGGACTCCGACCCTAATTTACCTCGTATGAACTCAAGATTAAAACTGAAGAATTTTCAAAAAAAGTAAGAAATTAAAAACATCGAGCCTGGATAAGCTGAAAGAACCGGTGGTTGTTGAGAACTTTGAAGGGGGCATTAGGCAACGATTTGCTGAAACAGGAGAAAAGAATAAAGTACAGAACGAAAGGGTAGCGTTGAGATGTGAAATAGCGAAGGCAGCTGAAGATCAAATAGGTAAAAAGACAAGGACTAATAGAAATCCGCAGTTATGACAGGAGATATTGAATTTAAAAAAAAAAACAGCGAATGAAGCATGCGAAAAGGAATACAGACGTCTAAAAAATGAGTGTGATAGCAAGTGCAAAATGGCTAAGCACGACTGGCTGGAGATCAAATGTAAGTCCATAGAAGCATGTATAACTACGGGAAAGATAAATACCACGTAAAGGAAAATTAAAGAGTCATTTGGAGAAAAATGACAAAGCTGTTAACTGCTCAGATGAAATACTAGTATTGAGCAAAGACGGGAAAGGTGGAGGGAATATATAGAGGTATATACAAGGGGAGTGAACTTGAAGGCAATATTAAGGAAAGGGAAGAGAAAGTAGATAATGATGGGATGGTAGATAAGATAATGGAAGAACAATTTGACAGAGCACTGACAGAACTACGCAAAAACAAGGTCCCTGAAGTAGGCGACATCTCATCTGAACTGCTGCAACCCTTGGCAGAGGCAGCTATGACTATTCCATCTGCTGTGTGGTATGACATGAGGGCAATATCTTCAGACTTCACGAATGCTGTAATAATTTCAAGTCCAAAGAAAGCCGGTGTTGACAGGTGTGAATATTACCGAACTATCAGTCTGATAAATCTCGCCTGCAAAATAGTAAGACAAATTCCGCTCGCGAGAATGGGAAACTGGTAGAAGCTGACCGCGGGGAAGATCAGTTTTGACTTTGGAGAAATGTCTGAACATCGAGGTAATTCTGACCCTACAACTCCTAAGATAAGTTATGGGAAGACAAATCTACGTTTATAGCATTTGTAGATTTGGAGAAAGTTTTCGACATTGTTGACTGGAAAACATTTTAAATTTCTGAAGGTAACATGGGGAACGAAATGTTATTGTACAAAAACCAGACTGCTGTTATAAGAGTTGAAGGACTTGAAAGGAAAGAAACGATTGAGAAGGGAGCGAGACAGTGTTGTTACCTATCCCCGATGTTATTAGAACTATGAACTGAACAAGAAGCAAAGGAAGCCAAAGATAAATTTTTAGAAGAAATTAAATTTTAGGGAGAAAAAATAAAAACGTTGAGATTTGCCGATGATAATGTAATTCTGTAAGGAACAGCAAAGGAGTTGGAAGAAGAGCTGAACGGGATAGACAGTATCTTGAAAGCAGGATATAAGATGAACATTAACAAAAGCAGCACAAGGGTACTGGAACGAAGTCGAGTTAGATGAAACGATGCTGAGAGAATTTGATTAGGAGGAGGGGGGAGGAGATAAGTGTTTAACGTCCCGTCGACAACTAGGTCATTAGAGACGGAGCGCAAGCTCGGGTGAGGGAAGGATGGGGAAAGAAATCGGCCGTGCCCTTTCAAAGGAACCATCCCGGCATTTGCCTGAAGTGATTTAGGGAAATCACGGAAAACCTTAATCAGGATGGCCGGAGACGGGATTGAACCGTCGTCCTCCCGAATGCGAGTCCAGTGTGCTAACCACTGC
This sequence comes from Schistocerca cancellata, assembly GCF_023864275.1. NCBI lineage: Eukaryota > Metazoa > Arthropoda > Insecta > Orthoptera > Acrididae > Schistocerca > Schistocerca cancellata. Next base: position 55,141,128 of record NC_064628.1, on the reverse strand, counting down.
GCCACCTCGCTCGGTTTAGATTTGGAAATTAGGCAGTACAAGTAGTAGATGAGATTTGCTGTTTTGGCAGTAAAATAATTTGCGATGGCCGAGGAAGACCGCATATAAAATGTACTATGTGTCAATGGCAAGAAAAGCGTTTCTGAAGAAGATATATCTGTTAACAAGGAATATAAATTTAACTTTTGGGATGTCTTTTCTGAAAGAATTTGTCTAGAGTTTGGCCTTGTATTGAAGCGAAACGTGGACTATGAACAGTTGAGATAAGAAGAGAATAGAAGATTTAGAAATGTGGTGATGCAGAACAAAAAATGGTTCAAATGGCTCTGAGCACTATGGCACTTAACATCTATGGTCATCAGTCCCCTAGAACTTAGAACTACTTAAACCTAACTAACCTAAGGACAGCACACAACACCCAGCCATCACGAGGCAGAGAAAATCCCTGACCCCGCCGGGAATCGAACCCGGGAACCCGGGCGTGGGAAGCGAGAACGCTACCGCACGACCACGAGATGCGGGCGTTGCAGAATAATGGTGAAGATTAGGTGGATAGACCGTGTAAGTAATGAAGATAGAAGTAGGGAGATAAGAAGTACGTGCCGAAACTTGATTAACCGAAGAAATCGATTGGTAGGGCTCGTTCTGCGACATCAAGGACTCGTTAATTTAGTACTGGACAAAAATACGGGTGGAGTGCAAGAGACGAGTACAGTAAGCAGGTTCAGATGGGTGTAGGTTGCACTAGTTATGCGGAAATGAAGCGGCTTGCGCAGTACAGACTAACGTGGAGAGATTCGTCATACCAATCTTTGGACAGTAGACCGCAACAACAACAAGAGCAATAATTTAATATTCACAGAGAGTTTGACGTATTTGGGAAATGTGAGAATCGTGGTGCAGCTGACCTGTAGGCCTGATGGGGGAGGCTTACTTACAAGGCAGGCGCGGAATGCGGCTGTGGCAGCTGCCGCGTTTAACCGCGGCGCAAGAGGCTGTGGGGCTGTCCGGAGGACGGCTCAGGCAGTGACAAGTGTCGGGGCTCGGCTCTTGCTGCCACCCGCGCCGTGTCCTTCATAGCCTGTCCGTCCCAGCGGCGTTTTTGTGCCTCTGTACCAGCTGCGTACGTGCATCTCCGCCTGTTTCGGTGAATGGAGCCATTACACGAATGCAAGAACACGCGTCCACTTCTGGCTTATCTCCTGACGCGGGCGGGGTACAAAGTGCGTGAAGTCGGTGTGACGCATGGTACGAGAGCCCTGTTCTGATACTCGCTACTTGTTTCAACTGTAATACTACACATCTCGAGGACGGGAAAAGAAGTATAAAAAAAAGGTTTTTTTCGTCAAGCAAAGAATCCAGTAGAATACCTCAGTTTCAAAAGAGTAGTAAGATTCGCCTGAGCTTCACACTCATGAGGTTGTACCAAGTGGTATGTGGAGCGAGGAATGGATGTCAAAAGGCAGACTAACACATTCAAATATTTATTAAAACTAAAAAGGATAAAAGGTTAAAAGGTTAAAAAGCAATTACACTCTTCTAAATTTTTATGTCCACACGTTCGAATTAAGAACATAAAATTAAAGTAATTCACAAGAACCATACGTTTAAACTACAATAACCCTTTTTAAGTTTTCGAATTTCTTAAGACACTGTGGTAAGACTTTTTTTTTTTTAATCGTATGATAATCATCGGGGATAGGCCTATCCCCGATGTTATTCAATCTGTATATTGAGCAAGCAGTAAAGGAAACAAAAGAAAATTTTGGAGTAGGTATTAAAATTCATGGAGAAGAAGTAAAAACTTTGAGGTTCGCCGATGACATTGTAATTCTGTCAGAGACAGCAAAGGACTTGGAAGAACAGTTGAATGGAACGGACAGTGTCTTGAAAGGAGGATATAAGATGAACATAAACAAAAGTAAAACAAGGATAATGGAATGTAGTCGAATTAAGTCGGGTGATGCTGAGGGAATTAGATTAGGAAATGAGACACTTAAAGTAGTAAAGGAGTTTTGCTACTTAGGGAGTAAAATAACTGATGATGGTCGAAGTAGAGAGGATATAAAATGTAGACTGGCAATGGCAAGGAAAGCGTTTCTGAAGAAGAGAAATTTGTTAACATCGAGTATAGATTTAAGTGTCAGGAAGTCGTTTCTGAAAGTATTTGTATGGAGTGTAGCCATGTATGGAAGTGAAACATGGACGATAACTAGTATGGACAAGAAGAGAATAGAAGCTTTCGAAATGTGGTGCTACAGAAGAATGCTGAAGATAAGGTGGGTAGATCACGTAACTAATGAGAAGGTATTGAATAGGATTGGGGAGAAGAGAAGTTTGTGGCACAACTTGACTAGAAGAAGGGATCGGTTGGTAGGACATGTTTTGAGGCATCAAGGGATCACAAATTTAGCATTGGAGGGCAGTGTGGAGGGTAAAAATCGTAGAGGGAGACCAAGAGATGAATACACAAAGCAGATTCAGAAGGATGTAGGTTGCAGTAGGTACTGGGAGATGAAGAAGCTTGCACAGGATAGAGTAGCATGAAGAGCTGCATCAAACCAGTCTCAGGACTGAAGACCACAACAACAACAACATGATAATCATTTAAGCAATCTCAATGAATGTAACAGATATTTGTGTCAGTAACCCACGGGGAATTAATGAATTAAAAATTAAGACTCTATTTACGCATCGTGGAACCAAGGGAATATTGAAAACTTATGATACGATCGAATGCAATGGCAAAGGTTTGATACAATTATAATCATACAAGGCTAAGCAGAAGATAACGTAGTTTCGCCTGACCGATCCTTGGTCAACACAACAGCCTGCTGCAGGCCCGGTAGTGGTGACGGCCGTCACTCCCCACTCGCCGGCAACTGACATCACATCATTTCAAACGCGAACACTTGATGTACCTACAATTCCCATCCAAACACCTTAGAAGTCAGACACATTTCTTTACATAATCTGAAAAACAACTATAATTAGTTCTAGGTAAGCAAGGCACTTACAACTGATAGCCACCGTAAGTACCAAGTCATAAGATAACTACAATGACAGCATTAACGAACATTCCCTCATTCTCAAATTCATTCATCATAGTAATCAAACGACTGTCTCCATCACCAGTTAGACCCTCACATAATGTCAAGACTTTAAGATACGCCCATACATACAGGTATGAAACCATCGGGTACGAGCAGAAATCCTCCAACAATCTTGCATTTCATTTAACTAGTGAGTACCCGTCTTAAATAGACTTCAGAAATTTCTGTGTCCGTATATCGACAAGGTAATACTGGTGTTCAGACTCACAACACTTTTCCCACAATTAGTACAAGATGCTGTATCCGACCATCAACATGTGGCATGTGCCAGAATGACATTTTCACTCGGCAGCGGAGTGTGCGCCCGATATGAAACTTCCTGGCAGATTAAAACAGTGTGCTGGACCGAGACTCGAACTCGAGACCTTTGCTTTCCCTGGAAAGTGCTCTACCAACTGAGCTACCCAAGCACGACTCACGACCCGTCCTCACAGCTTCACCTCTGCCAGTACCTAGTCTCCTACCTTCCAAACTTCACAGAAGTACTTCAGCCAACGTAGCAGAACTAGCACTCCTGGAAGAAGGGATAATGCAGAGGCATGGCTTAGCCACAGCCTGGGGGGATGTTTCCCGAATGAGATTTTCACTCTGCAGCACTTGCCCGTGAAAGGCAAAGGTCCCGAGGTCGAGTCTCGGTCCGGCACACTGTTTTAATCTGCCAGGAAGTTTCATGTGGCGTGTGGTTTAACCTCAGAAAGACTACGGCGAGATGAGAACAATTTTAGGTAGCACAGAAAACACCACAGACTTACACTGTCAGTTTCTCGATACGCCCACAACCATCGAAGGTAAGTTTCATAGAGGAAATAATTTGTCCCCTCCCAGTGCGTCAGTAACTTTAGCCAACAAAGTGTCAGACGCCTTTAAACACAGCGGAAGTGTTGGACACAGGAATGTTTAAGTCAAAGTACCACATCAGTTCTTTGCTAGCCACAGATATGACATCGTATTACCCCCTTAAGGAAGCCCAATTATCTTCAATAACCTCCGCCACAATACAGAGTTACAAGACTTCACAAAATACAGATAAAGCCATCAGCTCGGGTAAGCACTGGTATATTCCAAAACCAAACTAGTGCCGTTAGCCAGACAATCACTTTTAACGCGCCATTGCCGCTCGTATAACGTGGGCATCACTATTTTTCCATACCGGCCTCCACGACGCGACTCCACTGTGCTTCCATGCCGCTCTCCTTTACGATTCGCGAGTCAAGGAGGCGATAATTCTCAAACTTGCCGCTCATCGGCACAAGGTTTTTCCTATTCATTCTCTCTATTTCTTTACTATCCTAAGTCGTCATCATTACATTTCTTCATATCGCTCCTGACGTCTTAGGTAACTCATACTACGCTACCGTTTGTGTAAATTGTCGCTCTCATAAAGAAAGTACCAAATGAATCCTTTCTCGAACTGACTGTCGGACAGCCGGCCGGTGTGGCCGTGCGGTGAACGGCGCTTAAGTCTGGAACCGCGTGACCGCTACGGTCGCAGGTTCGAATCCTGCCTCGGGCATGGATGTGTGTGATGTCCTTAGGTTAGTTAGGTTTAATTAGTTCTAAGTTCTAGGCGACTGATGACCTCAGAAGTTAAGTCGCATAGTGCTCAGAGCCATTTGAACCATTTTTTTGACTGTCGGACAGTGTCTCAGCAATAATTAAGATGGCGAAAATGTAAACACGGTATGTGTACATCCAGCACTTCTCTCATATGTGACGAGAAATGACAGTGTTCTGGCAAACTCAAGGACAGCCTGGGGGGATGTTTCCAGAATGAGATTTTCACTCTGCAGCACTTGCCGGCGAAAGGCAAAGATCCCGAGGTCGAGTCTCGGTCCGGCACACAGTTTTAATCTGCCAGGAAGTTTCATGTGGCGTGTGGTTTAACTTCAGCAAGACTACGGCGAAGTGGCAACAATTGTCCATCTCCCTCCACGGTGGCAGCAAGCTTTGTTTAAAACACTGGACCCATTTTCGAGAGGACGGCGCTTTAAATCTGTATCCACTCATTCAGATTTAGGTTTCCTGTGGTATCCATAAAACGCTTTAAGCAGCTGCGTTTCAAAACAATACAGCCTATTTCCCTCCATAATCCGAGCTTTTGCTGCGTCTCTGACAACAGTGTCGCCGATGGGACGTTAAAGCCGAATCTCCGTTCTTCCCTTTGTTCTCCCTAGATGTCACGTAAAACGCAGTGTCAGCACCTGAGCGACTTAGCGAAATAGATTGATCAGTTTTGGATAGTGAGTTTGTCACACCGTCAGTTCGGTCTGTACTGGACATGCTGCCACAACAGCGATACATACGTGCAAACAGAAAATACGGAGCGTCTAAAGCATTCCTTGTCACCATAGTTCTGGATGCCCGACGTGTTGTTCGCTTGGTTGTGCGGCTCGACGCACACGAGCGAGTAACAGCATCGCGTGCCCGCAGCCAGATCGCGTTTCACTGCACTCTCGGATGCATCGCAGCGAAAATCGCGCAGCAGTAGTAAATTGGAAGCCAACCAGTATCCACTTAGGGATGAGAAAGCAGGCACTGCTTGCTTATTTCGTTTATGAAACGCAAGTACTTAGGATGCATATTCTCACAGGATGGCAACATAGCGAAAGAACTGGAAGCGAGGTGTAGCAAAGCTAATGCAGGGAGCGCTCAGCTACGATCTACTCTCTTCTGCAAGAAGGAAGTCAGTACCAAGACTAAGTTATCTGTGCACCGTTCAATCTTTCGACCAACTTTATTGTATGGGAGCGAAAGCTGGGTGGATTCAGGTTAACTTATCAACAAGGTTGAGGTTACGGATATGAAAGTAGCTAGGATGATTGCAGGTACTAGTAGATGGGAACAATGGCAGGAGGGTGTCCACAATGAGAAAATCAAAGAAAAACTGGGAATGAACTCTATAGATGTAGCAGTCAGGGCGAACAGGCTTAGATGGTGGGGTCATGTTACACGCATGGGAGCAGCAAGGTTACCCAACAGACTCATGGGTTCAGCAGTAGAGGGTAGGAGTCGGGGCAGACCGAGGAGAAGGTACCTGGATTCGGTTAAGAATGATTTTGAAGTAATAGGTTTAACATCAGAAGAGGCACCAATGTTAGCACTGAATAGGGGATCATGGAGGAACTGTATAAGCGGGGCCATGCTTCAGACTGAACGCTGAAAGGCATAATCAGTCTTAAATGATGATGATGATGATGAACGCAACAGGAGATTTTGGGTTCACCCGATGGTTAGTTCACAGCTGCTGAAAGGAGAATTAGTGGCGCTCTTCATGGATTTAAGAGAACATGAAGAAAAATTCTTAATTTTAGAATGGACCTACAGTCGTTCGATGAATTAAAGGTAAAACTACAGCTGTAGTGTGAACTGTTCATGTTTTCCAGACATCTGAGTGATGACTACACGCTAATTAATCTGCATTATCGATACAGGATCGGCCACACAACATTGTGTAAAATAATAAGGAAAGTTTGTAAATCTGTGGGGGAAGTCTTGCATAAATAGTACATACCGTATTCACAGAAGAAAGCTGCCTGAAAAATGCCAGGGGATTTGAAAAGCATGCTATGTGATCAGGACAATGAAATCCGGTCAACGCGAGGAGGAAGTTTACTTAGCAGTAGAAGAAATGGCTTCGCTGGTTACTTCATAGGCAACCTTGGCAAAGTACCATTGCAAGACAAATGTATCTAAACCTGGTCGGTAATAATCGTAGTAGACACTGAATCAATTTATACCAGAACGTGAAAGACGATCGAATTTATATCACTATTGAAATGTGTGCGATTATGTATTTTGTAGCTGCACTACAATAAAACATTGATTGCATTGAACCGGCTGGAATAACATAATTTACTTTAAACCGTTATTGTTAACTTAAGATTAGTTCATTCCGATGAAAGGATTGCCCCTTACGGTCTCAGGTTCGAACCCTGCCTCGGGCATGGATGTGTGTGATGTCCTTAGGTTAGTTAGGTTTAAGTAGTTCTAAGTTCTAGGGGACTGATGACATCAGAAGTTAAGTCCCATAGTGCTCAGAGCCATTTGAACCATTTTTGATGAAAGGATTCTCACAGGGGAGCAAAGAATTAGCTGTTTAGCGCTATTTCATGTTTAAAATGATCACATTGTAGCAGAAATGTCATCTCTAGAGCACAAACACAAGATAGTTTAACGCTGACGTTTATCGGTACCATTTCTCACGCGACTCGGTCTCGCAGCAACACCTTCACAAAACTTTATACACACTTGAAACTATGCTGCTTTCTTCTTAATCCTCTCACCATCCTCCTTGTGAGATGTGTCCCATATTCCAGAGTATTTTGCGACCCCTCTGTTAAAAAATTTCACATCGAAAAGACTGCATGCATGGCAGGCTGACGGCTGCTACTGCTGCGGTTGAGAGCGCGTGTGCACTACCCCTAAAGTTCGTAGCCAGTTAATATTTGAGTATCTTCTTCTCCCACTCTATGGCTTCTCTCGTTTTGTTCCATACTGACTGGCCCTCAGTATGGCCTACTGCATAGATATTCTTTATAGATTGTTTCAGAAATTTCACCTTCTGAAATGAAATGTCGTGTGCCTAGGGCCTCCTGTCGGTTAGACCGGTCGCCTGGTGCAAGTCTTTTTAGTTGACGCCACTTCGGCGACTTGCGTGTCGATGAGGATGAGATGATGATGAATGATGATGGAGATACACAAGCACCCAGTCCCTGAGCGGAGAAAATCTCCCACCCAGCCGGGATTCGAGCCCGGGCCCCCTGTCATGGCATTCTGCCTCGCTGACCACTCAGCTACCGAGGCGGACATTTCATCTTCTAATTTGTGTAGATGCTTCCACTGATCAACATTCCTAATGGCTTCGTATATTCGGCGTTCAGTGGTTACGCTGTGTATTCGTGATGTGTCTGTGATGTTTCTGTAATTATTGCATGACAGACGGTCTGTTCTGGAACTCCTAATTCCCCACATATGCAGTCCGGTGTCTGACTTAGACACGCGCGGGTTATGTGCGAGGGATAAGTTCCGTATCTATTTAATAAGTTCTCCATGCCACGGCTAGGATCGGGACGTTTCAGTCTTAACCGCTCCGAGACGTCGGCTTTTCTCGTTTATCTCCCGTTCATATTGTCAGGTTTCCATTCTCCGGAGTTTAACTTGATGTTTGTTGTGAATAGATACGTCGATTATTAGTCTAATCTGGCCTAGACTACCTATCTTCAACGAGTCCGAAGCAGTGCGATATCTATTAGTAATATCCAATATTCCAAGTGCCAGGCATAGTGCTATCACTGATTTGGTGTCGAATGCGCCTGACTGTCTAAGTAGGACACTGCTTTGCCCCGGTGTAACATCTTTTCTGTTTGTGTGTGTCTATGTACTGACTGTAAAGTAAAGTATCGATATGAATAGAACACAGTGGTATATTCGTGTGACTGATAAACGTAGTCTGTTAATTCTCTTCTCAGCTTCTGTGTTATTTTTTATGCTTTTTCAGTAGGTCTTTTGACGTCTTTATGAAAATTTAATCTCTCATCGATGTATTTTTCCAGATAGCATATAACAGTTACTCTTTTTATTTTTGTGTCCCCAATATTCACCGAAGGATTCTTTCTCAGTCGACCCTTCAGTAATGCGTATGTTGTTTTGGTCTCTGCTATCTTGAGTTTCTTTGCGGTACATCATTGTGTGATTGTGTTTACTGTGCCAATGGCTTACTCTTTCAGCTGGCCTCTGTTATTTGCAGAGACTACTACTAGTAGCTCATCTGCATATGCGACAATTTCATCTGTTCTATTATCCCCATCCAGTAGATGGAGGAGGGATTCAATAGTTCAGTCCCAGAAGATGGATTTACAGCTCAACCCTTGGTAATTCTTTTGATTACTTTCCGATTATCTACCTGCTGTTCTACTACTCTGTCTCTACAGTTCTCTTTTGCATGTGTTGCCACGAACTGGTCCCACTGGCGTTTCTGGTGTCAAAAAATGTCTGTCTGAAGGTTTGCTTGGCCTGCCGATAAGCAGAAAGTCTCAGCTGTCTGTCTCTATACGTCCAGGCTCTCTGGCATAGTTTTAGTTTTCTTCTCTTTTCCCATTTCAGTATTGTGAGCTCCTCTGTCATGGTGCTATTATCTCTCTTGTGTTTGAAGCTGACGGTGTGAGACGTTCTTGCGGATGTTGTATGATTCGTGATAGTTCATGTGCTCTATAGTCTACACTTCCCCTAATATTCTTGAGCCGTAATCTTGTACAATTTGTTGAAGCCTACTCCAGTTTACTCTATTAAAAAAAAAAGTTGAGTTCTTATTTTGGTTCGTGTCCCGTGCAGTGTCTGGTCGAAAGTTATTATGTTGTGATCACTTCTTGCCGTTGTCATGTACTTCCCAATTGATAAGGTGTGTGAGCGATTTTTTGTTTTTTTAATATAATGTCACTGCTGCAATTGACAAAGTCTGTGAGTGATTTATTATTTGGCAATATGCTGTCACTGTTGCTTTGGTTCCTTCTCTTCCTGTACCGAGCGAGGTGGCGCAGTGGGTAGACACTGGACTCGCATTCGGGAGGACGACGGTTTAATCCCGGGTCCGGCCATCCTGATTTAGGTTTTCCGTGATTTCCCTAAATCACTCCAGGCAAATGATGGGATGGTTCCTCTAAAAGGGCACGGCCGACTTTCTTCCCCATCCTTCCCTAATCCGATGAGACCGATGACCACGCTGTCTGGTCTCCTTCCCCAAACAACCAACCAACCAACCCTTCTCTTCCTATTTTGGTGCTTGTCCCCATCCGTTTAATATGTGAAGCTGCAAGTCGTGTATCATGCCTTTTATTATACGTCCTCTGTCATCTGTCCTGTCAGAGTTCCACAGAGTGGACCAAGAGTTAATATCCGTACATATTATTAGTTTCTTATTTAGTGAGAATTCTGCTAAATTCCTTATCAGACTGGTGTAAGGCTCGACGCCGTGACTGAATGGCGTATACATCAAGGGGAGCACCCATATGTCCCTGCCCTGTGATATTTCTATTGCAGATGGGCGACTACTGCACATCTGTGAGATTTTAACAACGCATATTTTGTCGTTTAGGATCATAATTGCTGCCTTGCAATGCGCACTACCGTTTGTTATGACAGAATTAGTGGGCAGGCACGTTAATTTGCCGTCTCACGTAAGGCTGTTGCGGACACAAAATGCCAACTCGCAAGTCTTGAGCTGTAAAACCTTCATCGGTGCTTAATGTAAACGGAACACTTCGTGCCAGACTGGTTATAATCGAAATATGTTGTTCTGTGTTCTCTGACCTCAACTTTATAAATTTTGCCCATATTGAGGCGGGTGAAGCTTCTTTCATTAGATCATCAGTTGTTTAGTGTTATTCGGCGGGTTTTCTGTCCTCAGTATGTTTTTTTTCTGTCTGCTCCGTGGACGGAAAACACGCCTATTTAACCTGTGGATGAGCAGTTGCCCGCATCTCGTGGTCGTGCGGTAGCGTTCTCGCTTCCGACGCCCGGGTTCCCGGGTTCGATTCCCGGCGGGGTCAGGGATTTTCTCTGCCTCGTCATGGCTGGGTGTTGTGTGCTGTCCTTAGGTTAGTTAGGTTTAAGTAGTTCTAAGTTCTAGGGGACTTATGACCACAGCAGTTGAGTCCCATAGTGCTCAGAGCCATTTGAACCATTTTTTTGATGAGCAGTCTTGTAAATAACTTTAGTATCGTCTGAAAACTATCGTTTTTCTCTACTGTATTTAATTTATGAATTTGTTTTAAGGTATCTGAGCAGTTATGAATATTGCTGCTGGGTGTCACTTCCGTGTTGCTCTGTGCTGGTTGCGTGGGCGTCTCGGGCAGCAGCTGGCTCCCCCAAGCTGGTGTTGGGGTTTATGTGGGGCGTCGCACGATGGCCACACGCTTTTCCTTGGCGACACTATTTACGTCAGCTGTTAGGACTGAACAGCGAGCGCTACATGAAGGAGGCATCTAAGCAGAACATAGCGCCGCACCAATCACGGCCTTCCTCCCCCCCTCCCTATCCCCTAATAATCCAAGAAGGCAGCAGGCCAGAACTCGTTTGGAGAGCTTTCTGCCAACCTTCGAAGAACGACATTCTATACATGTCATCAACGAATGAGTATGGAGCATGTTTGTTCGCCAACTCGTCCGCTTCGTATCTGCAGTAACCACTGTCGATGTTTTATGCATTCTCGTACAAACCCTGTAAAGGGAAACTATACAGGGACATATGCAGACTCTCTTCATTTCAATTTCAGGACGTTTAGCGAATGTGACTGCAACACGGGGGGGGGGGGGGGGGTTCCATAAAGTCCGATATCATTTTCAGTAGTGTAATCCTGAACTTCTGTGTATTGACATTTATGTATTCTGCGAAACAATTTTTTTTCACTTACGTTATCTGCGGACGTTAACTGCAGCGCTGAGGAGTACCTGAAACGCGAGACCGCAACACCACTACTACCGCCACAAAACTATCATCATTAAAACAATCCTGTACGTTACAGTTTTTAACATGGCTGTTACTCACTAACCGTTATTAGTTTCAAGTAGGATTATACAAGCAATCGATTGCACATAACTGGTAGGTGCAGTGACCTAGGTTTCGACACCAACTAGGGGTGTCTTCATCAGAATGAAATTCCGACAAATCGTAAAATTATATTGCTAAAAAGCAACAGTCAGAATTCAGAGCAGCTAGGCTCAAGTCAAAAGTAAAATACAACGTCCTAGCCTTTGCCACGCGTGCCCAGCTGGGAACAACATAAGTTATGTGCAATCGTTTGGCTGTATAATCCTATGTTGAAATCATGTATGTAATCATCGGTATCATCCTATCATCATCATCATCAATATCATCATCATCATCATATTCTCTCTAAATGAGGTGTAACGCATAGGTTAGTAATGACTAAAACCCTAAGAGGTTTTGGTCTTACATAGAATGAGTAAGCGGTTCGAAATCATATAACCAGTCACTCAGTAACCATACACCAGAGAACAGAGAACGAAATCGGCCTTCCGACGATGTTTCACCGAAGAATATCGTAATACGGTCACTCATTTCAATCATAGTACGAACGTAGAAAAGGTAGATATTGATAACTGATCGTGAAACTGAAAAACAACTACAGTCGCTTAGTAGTGAAAAGACCTCAGGACAAGATGAGACAGATGTGATATTCTAAAAAGATTATTCGAAAGTAACAGTTTATCGTGGTTCGCTGGAACAACGAATGATACCTAGCGACTGGAAAAAATGGCAAGTCATTCTCGCTTTGTCGTAGGACAAATGCACATAATTACAGGCGTGTACCGACGTTAATCCGAGGTAGAATTTTGGAACGTGTCTTATGCTCAAGAATTAAGACGTCTCTGGTGAATGGAAATCTCTCGTCTTGCGAAACTCAGCTCGCTGTGTTCCTCCATGAGATCCAAAGCGCTGTAGACAACGACGCTCAGGTTTATGCCGTGTTCCTTGACTTCATGAAGGCATTTGAGACTGTCCCCCACTGCAGGTTAGTGAAAAAAATACGAGCTTACCGAGTGTCGGAACAGATTTGCGACTGGATTCAAGACTTCAGTTCAGATAGAGCTCAACACGTCGTTCTTAACGGAACAAAATCGAAAGATGTAAATGTAATATCCGGAGTACTCTGAGGAAGTGTGATAGGACCGTTACTGTTTATTGTGTGTATAAATGATATAGCAGCAAGCGAAGGTCTTTAACGCTGTTCGCAGGTGATGAGGTTGTCTGTAACACTATAACACATTAGCAATGTCAGAGGACACTATCGATTTTCAAAATGACCTGCAGAGGGTTGATGAATGGAGCAGGAACCTGAACGTAAATAAATGAATCATATTGTGCATATATAGGAAAAGAAATCCACTATCGGATAATTACACTACTGATGACAAATTGCTGGGAACAATATCTATCCTAAAATATCTTGGAATAACTATCCAGCGCGATCTTAAGTGGAGTGATCGCATATAAAGGAAAAGCAGACGCCAGACTGAGCTTTGTAGGAAGATGTGATGTTACCTAGGCTTGTTGGAATTTATTCAGTGTTGTTACGACGTGGCCTGGGACGTTGAGTATACCTTTTTTGGTATAGCAGTATAGTGCCACATACGGAGGAACCTCATAAAAAAGGAAGCCACCTATGTTTCATTTTCTTATTTGTTAATTTATTGCTCCCCTTCTTATGAAATGTTCCCAGTGTTGAATTACCACCGACCCACAGCTAAGCAAATTAAAGTTCAAAAATAACATTTAAATCTGATGCGTTCCAGACCAAAGGGCGTACGTATTCTTGTTAACTTGTCTGCGAGAATAGAAGTGTCTGATCTAACGGTATTGCTTTAACTATTTTTTTTTACTTTAGTGAAAGTGTTTCCACACTATCACTGGTGTTTAGTGTTTGAAATTCTATCACTTTTTACTACGTGAAAACATTAACTAACTTTCTCACTGAAAGTGTACTAATTTCGTCTCTGCAGCGATAAGGCTTAGTGCATTACAAATGAATATCTGTGGTTTGATTTTATGAAAGAATTATTGGAAGTACTCTTCATACATGTATTTTGCACATTAACAAAAATCAACACTTACATGAAACATGCGTCAACTGAACAGACGAGACAAGTCATCAAGCAAAAACGAGCTAACAAGAACAAAACACGGATCTTCTAACTTATGATCTGTATACTTCTAATTAAGCACTTACATAAAACATACAATATTCTTTGTTTTTAAATAACAATACTATCATTATTCTTATTTTTTTCTACTTTTTCTCATGCAACCTCTTCACGTGTTGAATTTTCTACTTGGAATAATAAATTATAATTTCTGTCATACGTAATTTTATTTTTCGCGTTAAGGATGCTTATAAGATCTGTTACGAAGAATCTTAATGAAATGTAACTCATCCGCGAAAGAAATGGAAACAAGGCGTTTGTTTGACCGATTCTTCAGTATTGTTCGTCAGTCTGGACCCTTACCAGTAGGCCTCGTAGAACACGTAGAGAAGATGGAACGAAAATCGTCGCATTTTGTCACGGGATCTTCTATGCGGTGCGAAAGCATTACAGCGATGCTGAACAATCTCCAGTGGCAAATGCTACAAGAGAGGCATTCTGTATCTCGGAGAGGTGTAGTATTGAAATTTCCAGGGAGAGCCTTCCGGGAAGAGCCGAAAAAGCTGTCTCCGAAGTACACCTCACGAAATGACGACAACGAGAAGATTTGAGCTCATACGGGGGGGTTACCGGCGATCATTCTTTCCACGTGCCATTCGCAAATGGAGCAGCGAAGGAGGAATCAGTTAGTGATAGCAGAAGAACCCTCCGTCACACACAGTCACGTGGGCTGCCGAGTACTGATATACACTCCTGGAAATGGAAAAAAGAACACATTGACACCGGTGTGTCAGACCCACCATACTTGCTCTGGACACTGCGAGAGGGCTGTACAAGCAATGATCACACGCACGGCACAGCGGACACACCAGGAACCGTGGTGTTGGCCGTCGAATGGCGCTAGCTGCGCAGCATTTGTGCACCGCCGCCGTCAGTGTCAGCCAGTTTGCCGTGGCATACGGAGCTCCATCGCAGTCTTTAACACTGGTAGCATGCCGCGACAGCGTGGACGTGAACCGTATGTGCAGTTGACAGACTTTGAGCGAGGGCGTATAGTGGGCATGCGGGAGGCCGGGTGGACGTACCGCCGAATTGCTCAACACGTGGGGCGTGAGGTCTCCACAGTACATCGATGTTGTCGCCAGTGGTCGGCGGAAGGTGCACGTGCCCGTCGACCTGGGACCGGACCGCAGCGACGCACGGATGCACTCCAAGACCGTAGGATCCTACGCAGTGCCGTAGGGGACCGCACCGCCACTTCGCAGCAAATTAGGGACACTGTTGCTCCTGGGGTATCGGCGAGGACCATTCGCAACCGTCTCCATGAAGCTGGGCTACGGTCCCGCACACCGTTAGGCCGTCTTCCGCTCACGCCCCAACATCGTGCAGCCCGCCTCCAGTGGTGTCGCGACAGGCGTGAATGGAGGGACGAATGGAGACGTGTCGTCTTCAGCGATGAGAGTCGCTTCTGCCTTGGTGCCAATGATGGTCGTATGCGTGTTTGGCGCCGTGCAGGTGAGCGCCACAATCAGGACTGCATACTACCGAGGCACACAGGGCCAACACCCGGCATCATGGTGTGGGGAGCGATCTCCTACACTGGCCGTACACCACTGGTGATCGTCGAGGGGACACTGAATAGTGCACGGTACATCCAAACCGTCATCGAACCCATCGTTCTACCATTCCTAGACCGTCAAGGGAACTTGCTGTTCCAACAGGACAATGCACGTCCGCATGTATCCCGTGCCACCCAACGTGCTCTAGAAGGTGTAAGTCAACTACCCTGGCCAGCAAGATCTCCGGATGTGTCCCCCATTGAGCATGTTTGGGACTGGATGAAGCGTCGTCTCACGCGGTTTGCACGTCCAGCACGAACGCTGGTCCAACTGAGGCGCCAGGTGGAAATGGCATGGCAAGCCGTTCCACAGGACTACATCCAACATCTCTACGATCGTCTCCATGGGAGAATAGCAGCCTGCATTGCTGCGAAAGGTGGATATACACTGTATTAGTGCCGACATTGTGCATGCTCTGTTGCCTGTGTCTATGTGGCTGTGGTTCTGTCAGTGTGATCATGTGATGTATCTGACCCCAGGAATGTGCCAATAAAGTTTCCCCTTCCTGGGACAATGAATTCACGGTGTTCTTATTTCAATTTCCAGGAGTGTAGTTGTAGATATTTACTGCCGTAATGCATTGCTTTTATACTGCTGCTTAAACTGCGGAATGTTTCCGGCCCAGTCTGTGCATCCCACGTGCTCTTGGACGCAGGCTGCGGAAATATTTTGCTCTCTGCTGATCCCCGCGATGCGGCGTGACGAGCTGCGTCTCGTTGCAGACGCCGTCCCCGGCTCTGGACACACTGAACGATGGCACTCGTCCGCAGGTGGAGCGGCGGCGCTCGCCCTCTGCCCCTGAGACGAGATGACAATCTGAGCCCGGCCAGGCTCGCGTCCCGCAGCTCACTCTGGAATGTGGCTCTCTGCTCCGCCATGACGGATGGCGCCCTGCACGCCGTTGCGCCCGCGAGATCATCTCCCTCATTACCGCTTCTGGCTCTCGCGGTGTCTCAGGTTATGGCCTCCTACTCGTTACCACGACGTGCACTCCTCCCTGCATGCTTCTCTAAGGAGACAGTTGATACGAGACGGGAGAGAGTACGAGTCCCGGCATCTGCACATCTGTTTACGCAGCTTGCGCTAGTAAAATACACTACTGACCATTAAAATTGCTACACCGTGAAGAAATGCAGATGATAAACGGGTATTCATTGGACAAATATATTGAACTACAACTGACATGTGATTACATTTTCACGCAATTTGGGTGCATAGATCCTGAGAAATCTATACCCAGAACAACCACCTCTGGCAGTAATAACGGCCTTGATACGCCTGGGCATTGAGTCAAACAGAGCTCGGATAGCGTGTACAGGAACAGGTGCCCGTGCAGCTTCAACACGATACCACAGTTCATCAAGAGTAGTCACTGGCGTATTGTGACGAGCCAGTTGCTCGGCCACCATTGACCAGACGTTTTCAATTGGTGAGAGATCTGGAGAATGTGCTGGCCAGGGCAGCAGTCGCACATTTTCTGTATCCAGTAAGGCCCGTACAGGACCTGCAACATGCGGTCCTGCATTATCCTGCTGAAATGTAGGGTTTCGCAGGGATCGAATGAAGGGTAGAGCCACCGATCGTAACACATCTGAAATGTAACGTCCACTGTTCAAAGTGCCGTCATTGCGAACAAGAGGTGACCGAGACGTGTAACCAATGGCACACCATACCATCACGCCGGGTGATACGCTAGTATGTCGATGAAGAATACACGCTTCCAATGTGCGTTCACCTCGATGTCGCCAAACACGGACGCGACCATCATGATGCTGTAAACAGAACCTAGATTCATCCGAAAAAATGACGTTTTGCCATTCGTGCACCCAGGTTCGTTGTTGAATACACCATCGCAGGCGCTCCTGTCTGCCTGTGATGCAGCGTCAAGGGTAACCGCAGCCATGGTCTCCGAGCTGATATTCCATGCTTCTGCAAACGTCGTCGAACTGTTCGTGCGGATGGTTGTTGTCTTGCAAACGTCCCCATCTGTTGACTCAGGGATCGAGATGTGGCTGCACGATCCGTTACAGCCATGCGGATAAGATGCCTGTCATCTCGACTGCTAGTGATACGAGGCCGTTGGGATCCAGCACGGCGTTCCGTATTACCCTCCTGAACCCAACGATTCCATATTCTGCTAACAGTCACTGGATCTCGACCATCGCGAGCAGGCCGGCCGGAGTGGCCCAGTGGTTCTAGGCGCTACAGTCTGGAACCGCGCGACCGCTACGGTCGCAGGTTCGAATCCTGCCTCGGGCATGGATGTGTGTGATGTCCTTAGGTTAGTTAGGTTTAAGTAGTTCTTAGTTCTAGGGGACTGATGACCTCAGAAGTCAAGTCCCATAGTGCTCAGAGCCATAAAAAAAATGGCTCCGAGCACTATGGGACTTATAAGAAACTGTAGTACTCTCCAGCAATCATGAAAAAAGTAGATTGCATGGAATGGTAATCGTTCACAGTATTCCGAGTTTTCCGCTCACTTAAGTATGTAAGATTCGTTCTGTTTTAGTTTGTGCGAAACGTAAAGTAACGAGTCAGGGGATGTCTGTTGGAATCGATGACATTTCAGTCTCCTGCTCAAGTCTCTTCATCTCTGTTAAGTATTGCAACTTACCTAGACGCCAACCTTGTCACTGTATTCAAGTATTGGTCACCATGCATGATTTTTACGCTACACACTTCCTTCAATTAGGAAACTGACTGTTTCTTGGAACGAAGTTCTGCCATAAAATTCTTTTTTCAATGATTCGATTCAGTACTTCGTTATTAATTAACCAGTCATCACAACTAATATTCAGTATCGTTGTGTAGCGCCATATTCCAATAGGCTTCTAATCTCTTCTTGTTTATACTGTTTATGGACAGTGTTTCACTTACCTGTAAGGTTGAAGATAAATATCTTCAGAAAAGGCTTCCTAACATTTAAGTTTATATTCGATACTAAGAAATTACTTTTTTTTCAAAAATACTTTCCGCTACATTCCAGATAGACATTTTCAGAAGAGACTTCTTAATTTTCGATCCCATGTGTTACATATTTTTCTTGCTATTGTGAGTATGAATTTCGCAGTCTTTTTGTTTCGGCATCATCAATTACACTGCTCCGCAAGTAGCAAAGCTTTTCTACTACTTTAAGTGACACATTTCCTAATGTAATTCCCTCAGCACCGTCTGATTTAATTCGAATACATTGCATTCATTTTTTTTTATTTTCGTTGATTTTCGACTTCTAGCCACTATTCAAGTCTTTATCTATTCTGCTCACCTGGCGTCTGAGTCCTTGCCGTCTCTGGTCTAATTATAATAACGTCAGCGAGCCTTCATGCGTTTATTTCTTTCCCCTCAACTTTAATTCCTTTTCCAAATACCTCCTTGGTTACCTTTACTAATTCCTTGGTGTACTGATTGGGAAATGGGTTAGAACCATGTCTCGCTCCCTTATCAAGAACAGTTTCCCCATCGTTTGCTTCGACGCTTCTGACTACAATCTGTTTTCTGCAGATATTGAGGTTAACCTTTAACTTCTTGTATTTTAACCCTCATGATTTCTGAATTCCAAAGAGCGTATTCCATTCAACATTGTCAAACGCTTTTATTCTACAGGGTTATTACAAATGATTGAAGCGATTTCACAGCTCTACAATAACTTTATTATTTGAGATATTTTCACAATGCTTTGCACACACATACAAAAACTCAAAAAGTTTTTTTAGGCATTCACAAATGTTCGATATGTGCCCCTTTAGTGATTCGGCAGACATCAAGCCGATAATCAAGTTCCTCCCACACTCGGTGCAGCATGCCCCATCAATGAGTTCGAAAGCATCGTTGATGCGAGCTCGCAGTTCTGGCACGTTTCTTGGTAGAGGAGGTTTAAACACTGAATCTTTCACATAACCCCACAGAAAGAAATCGCATGGTGTTAAGTCGGGAGAGCGTGGAGGCCATGATATGAATTGCTGATCATGATCTCCACCACGACCGATCCATCGGTTTTCCAATCTCCTGCTTAAGAAATGCCGAACATCATGATGGAAGTGCGGTGGAGCACCATCCTGTTGAAAGATGAAGTCGGCGCTGTCGGTCTCCAGTTGTGGCATGAGCCAATTTTCCAGCATGTCCAGATACACGTGTCCTGTAACGTTTTTCTCGCAGAAGAAAAAGGGGCCGTAAACTTTAAACCGTGAGATTGCACAAAACACGTTAACTTTTGGTGAATTGCGAATTTGCTGCACGAATGCGTGAGGATTCTCTACTGCCCAGATTCGCACATTGTGTCTGTTCACTTCACCATTAAGAAAAAAATGTTGCTTCATCACTGAAAACAAGTTTCGCACTGAACGCGTCCTCTTCCATCAGCTGTTGCAACCGCGCCGAAAATTCAAAGCGTTTGACTTTGTCATCGGGTGTCAGAGCTTGTAGCAATTGTAAACGGTAAGGCTTCTGCTTTAGCCTTTTCTGTAAGATTTTCCAAACCGTCGGCTGTGGTACGTTTAGCTCCCTGCTTGCTTTATTCGTCGACTTCCGCGGGCTACGCGTGAAACTTGCCCGCACGCGTTCAACCGTTTCTTCGCTCACTGCAGGCCGACCCGTTGATTTCCCCTCACAGAGGCATCCAGAAGCTTTAAACTGCGCATACCATCGCCGAATGGAGTTAGCAGTTAGTGGATCTTTGTTGAACTTCGTCCTGAAGTGTCGTTGCACTGTTATGACTGACTGATGTGAGTGCATTTCAAGCACGACATACGCTTTCTCGGCTCCTGTAGCCATTTTGTCTCACTGCGCTCTCGAGCGCTCTGGCGGCAGAAACCTGAAGTGCGGCTTCAGCCGAACAAAACTTTATGAGTTTTTCTACGTATCGGTAGTGTGTCATGACCATATGTCAATGAATGGAGCTACAGTGAATTTATGAAATCGCTTCAATCATTTGTAATAGCCCTGTATATCTACAAATGCTATAAATGTTGGTTCACCATTTTCAATCAGTCTTATATTATATACTGCCAGACAAGCGAAGTGAAGCTCCCGTAACACATCGACGGATATCAGTGTTACTACGTACGCGTACACAACATCGGCTGGTAAGTAAATGCTTAGATTTTGAGTTCTCTGTGACAGGTAGAAGGCCACCAAAGTGTATTAGTGTTGTTCGTGCTTAGTGTTGATACCAAGCTTGGTAATGTGTATAAGGGGCGTGAACAGCGTCAGATGTTGAGCGTGCGTTGTGAAGGACTTGGAAATGGCGTTTACTCGTGTGAGAAAGGGTTATCACCACCTGACAGAGGTTGGAAGTGGTCTCATTGTGGGTCTCCGTATGTCCAACTGGACGAATGGTGCAACGTCCAGGATTGTGCGGCACTTGGACGGGATTACATGGGAACCTGACCTGAGGGCAGGCCTACTCGTCGGAAAGGTTCAGGTTGACCACGTCAGGCCACCACAAGTGAGGGTCATCATATCGCGCACCAAGCACGTCGCAGACCATTCACGTCTGCACTTGGCATCCAAGAAAAAGTAATGGACGACTCGCAGTACTCTGTGTCATCCCTCACCATTGGTCGCAGGCTAACTGCAGCCGGACTGGGAACTTACGGTCACAAAAAAAAATGGTTCAAATGGCTCTGAGCACTATGGGACTTAACATCTGAGGTCATCAATCCCCAAGAATTTAGAACTACTTAAACCTAATTAACCTGAGGAAATCACACACATCCATGCCCGAGGCAGACTGAAGCGCCTAGAGCCGCTCGGCCACTCCGCCCGGATTACGGTCACATTCTCAGACTGTCGTTAACACACAAACACAAGCGGCTGTCTCTGGAGTGGCGACATGATCGGGTAACATGGGCTGCCTAATCAGAGGCGTCGCATTCGAGGGCTGGGCGCTCTACTCGTACATCGACATCTACATCCATACACTGCAAACCACTGTAATGTGTTTGGGAGACGGTACTTCCTACTGTACTTCTTATTAGGTCTCCCTCTCGTTTCAATCACATATGCAGCACATGAAAGACGATTGTTTACATGCATTTGTGCGGGCTGTAATTAATCTAATTTTATACACACCATCTCTACGGGAACGACACGTATGGGGCTGTAGTAGATCCCTAGAGTCATAAGTTAAATTCAGTTCTTGAAATTTTGTACAAACACTTTCTCGATATAGTCAGCTATATCTTCAAGTGTCTGTTAGAGCAGTTTCTGCAGCATCTCTCTGAGGCCATCCCACGGATCAAACAAACCTGTGACCATTCGTGCTATCCATTTCGTGCAATGTCCCCTGTTAGTCCTACACTCCTGGAAACTCTGGAAACTGAAATAAGAACACCGTGAATTCATTGTCCCAGGAAGGGGAAACTTTATTGACACATTCCTGGGGTCAGATACATCACATGATCACACTGACAGAACCACAGGCACATAGACACAGGCAACAGAGCATGCACAATGTCGGCACTAGTACAGTGTATATCCACCTTTCGCAGCAATGCAGGCTGCTATTCTCCCATGGAGACGATCGTAGAGATGCTGGATGTAGTCCTGTGGAACGGCTTGCCATGCCATTTCCACCTGGCGCCTCAGTTGGACCAGCGTTCGTGCTGGACGTGCAGACCGCGTGAGACGACGCTTCATCCAGTCCCAAACATGCTCAATGGGGGACAGATCCGGAGATCTTGCTGGCCAGGGTAGTTGACTTACACCTTCTAGAGCACGTTGGGTGGCACGGGATACATGCGGACGTGCATTGTCCTGTTGGAACAGCAAGTTCCCTTGCCGGTCTAGGAATGGTAGAACGATGGGTTCGATGACGGTTTGGATGTACCGTGCACTATTCAGTGTCCCCTCGACGATCACCAGTGGTGTACGGCCAGTGTAGGAGATCGCTCCCCACACCATGATGCCGGGTGTTGGCCCTGTGTGCCTCGGTCGTATGCAGTCCTGATTGTAGCGCTCACCTGCGCAGCGCCAAACACGCATAACGACCATCATTGGCACCAAGGCAGAAGCGACTCTCATCGCTGAAGACGACACGTCTCCATTCGTCCCTCCATTCACGCCTGTCGCGACACCACTGGAGGCGGGCTGCACGATGTTGGGGCATGAGCGGAAGACGGCCTAACGGTGTGCGGGACCGTAGCCCAGCTTCATGGAGACGGTTGCGAATGGTCCTCGCCGATACCCCAGGAGCAACAGTGTCCCTAATTTGCTGGGAAGTGGCGGTGCGGTCCCCTACGGCACTGCGTAGGATCCTACGGTCTTGGCGTGCATCCGTGCGTCGCTGCGGTCCGGTCCCAGGTCGACGGGCACGTGCACCTTCCGCCGACCACTGGCGGCAACATCGATGTACTGTGGAGACCTCACGCCCCACGTGTTGAGCAATTCGGCGGTACGTCCACCCGGCCTCCCGCATGCCCACTATACGCCCTCGCTCAAAGTCCGTCAACTGCACATACGGTTCACGTCCACGCTGTCGCGGCATGCTACCAGTGTTAAAGACTGCGATGGAGCTCCGTATGCCACGGCAAACTGTCTGACACTGACGGCGGCGGTGCACAAATGCTGCGCAGCTAGCGCCATTCGACGGCCAACACCGCGGTTCCTGGTGTGTCCGCTGTGCCGTGCGTGTGATCATTGCTTGTACAGCCCTCTCGCAGTGTCCGGAGCAAGTATGGTGGGTCTGACACACCGGTGTCAATGTGTTCTTTTTTCCATTTCCAGGAGTGTATTTCATATGGGCTCCCGCGCACTTGAGAAGTATTCTAGAAAGGGTCGCAAGAGCGATTTGTTAGCAAGCTCCTTTCCAGGCTGAACGCATTTCCTTAGTATTCTATCAATAAACTGAAATCTGCCACATGTTTTACCTACAACTGAGCCTATGTGATAGTTCCATTTCACACCCCTGCAAAATGTTACACCCAAGTTTTCGTATGAGATATCAATTCCGTATTTTCGTTGTGTGAAGTTAACGCGTTTCCTTTTTTTAATATTTAATACAAGTTGCCAGTCTTCGCACAACTTTGAAATGTTACCAAGATCTGACTGAATATTTGTGCAGCTTCTTTGAGATGGTACTTCATTATGAATAACTCGATCATCTACGAAGAGTCTGAGGTTACTATTAATTCTGTATGTAAGTTCTTTAATATACAACACGAACAGCAAGGGTTTCAACATACTTCCTGACAAACTTCTGAAGTTCCTTCTACATTTTACAGTGACTTTGCATCTAAGATCACATGCTACTTCCTCCCTGTAAAACAACCTTCGCTCTCGTCACAAATTTCTCAGGGATGACGATCGTTGACGAGTATGACGGTGTCCTAGGAAGAAACACAGCGGTGTTAGTCCTGGCGTCATGTGAGGGTATGACTTCAGTTCACGGCTGGTAATGATTGAGGGAAATCTGACAGCACAACGTTACGTCGCGAATATCCAGTGTCCTCGTTTGTTATCTCTCATGAGACAATAGTGTGGTGCCATTTTTCAACAGCACAATTTTCGTCCACACCTGGCAGGTATGTCTATTTCTTTGTTTTGTTTTGTTTTAGGGCGCAAAACACAACTGGGGTCATACGCGCCCAAGTCAACGTGTCTCTATGAATACCTGCGTGATGCTGAGGTACTCCCATGGCAAGCAAGACCCCAGTTCTATCCCTGATAGAACACATGTGAGTTCGGTTTGGACGTCAACTCTGTCCCAGTGTTGGTATCCATAATATTATGGACCTTTACGACAATTGTGGGCCAGATAACCTCAGGAGAGGATACAAGGGCCTTATGATACATTTCCCAATGGTTTCAAGCCAAAGGAGGTGCATGTGATATTGGTAAATAGGCTAGTACTGCAAAATTCTTTGTGAATGTGATTCGATTTTATGATCACTGAAATAACATCACTAACCCTCTACATCCATGAAGTTTCATTTCGTTTCCTCCTCCCTGTAGATCACATGGCTTTCAAGGGTAAAAGTAATGTGTTTTGCCCGTTACCACCGGTAATGGGGCAGTGCGGATTCGCTATCTACGGGTCCATTGTTCTCATTATGTAAACAATGATATCACTTGACCTTGTCCCCAAATCGCACACATGTGCTCTTTCTAACGTAAATAGTGACATCACTGTTATGTAAACAAACTGGTCACTTGGCTGGTGCCCTTTGTTGTGGTCTTCAGTCCAGAGACTGGTTTGATGCAGGGCTCCATGCTGCTTTATCCAGTGCAAGCCTTCATCTCCGAGTAACTTCTACAACCTACAGCCTTCTGTATCTGCTTAGTGTATTCATCTGTTGGTCTCCCTCTAAGATTTTTACCCTACACGCTTCCCTCCAATGCTAAATCGATGATTCCTTGATGCCTCAGAAAGTGTCCTACCAACCGATCCTTTCTTCTAGTCAAGTTGTGCGACTAATTCCTCTTCTCTCCAATTCTATTCAGTAGCTCCTCATTAGTTACCTGATCTACCCATTTAATCTTAGGCATTCTTCTGTAGCACCACATTTCAAAAACTTCTATTCTCTCCCTGTCGAAACTATTTATCGTCCATAGCTACACCCCATACAAATAATTCCCTCAGCATCGCCTGATTTAATTCGGCTACATTCCGTTATTCTCGTTTTGCTTTTGTTGATGTTCATCTGATATCCTCCTTTCAAGACACTACCCATTCCGTTCAGCTGCTCTTCCACGGCCTTTGCTGTCTCTGACAGAATTACAATGATGTCAGGAAACCTCAAAGTTTCATGTAAACAAAATAGGTATTAGCTCTTTTAATCCTCATATAAACAAACAGAACGTTTAGCCACAGTCTAATATATACAGTCGCGACACCCTCGCTGATTTTTGTTATACACCGCGACAACAGCGCCCCAAGCGGTGCAGAAGCTACGCTGCTGAATACGGTATTCAGTAAATGTAAGCAGTATCGTTTATATTCATTTTTAATATGGTTTTAAGGAAAGGCAGCGTATGTAGCGCAATCAATTGCAGTAATAATAGGAAGAAGACACCACATTTGTCATTCTTCAGGTTTCCTAAGGACCCTGAGAGGTATGAAACATCACATTAGAGCGCTCTTTATTTACGTTTTTTTTCTAAACTGTATTGAATTACTGGTTAATAAATAGTAGAAGACAGGACCTGCTGCAAAAAGATGCCCTTTATTTGCACAATAACATGAAGTATTGTGCGTTACATTCGAGTCAAACCAGCTCATGAGCGCGGAAAAGAAGAGATTGGTATGTAATGCAGTTCCTACGTTATTTGACGTGCCGAATAAGCCACAACTAGTGACGATGAAGAGAAAATTGCCATACAAACGTGAAAGTGTTACTGCAAAAAACAATAAAACTGTCTCCTGACACAGAAGAAACAGCTACCGCAAGTGTTCCTACACGAGAGACATATATAAAATCACTGACAACGGAATCTGCAACACAGACATCTTTTGAAGATGAAATGCTTAGATTACGTGAAATTATTCGCGTGTTGGAAAATCGTGTGAAATGTAAAAACGTGCAAATCATTAGACTTCGTACAATATTACTACGTGACAAGGAAAGTGCCCATCGTAAGAATAAACTGCAACCACAACGTCACAGGACACAAGTACAAAACGACAAGGTCATTTTAAAAAGTAATTGGTTCCAAGTACTTGAAAAAAGATGCGCTCGATTTATTGATAAGCTAAATCAGTATACCATTGAATGGAAAACGTGCTGCGAAATGGAAAGATGAAACCAAATTATTTGCACTTAATTTGTTGTATTGTAGTACTCAGGCATACAGTTTTTTATCACACTGCTTAAGCCTTCCATCAGTACGTACCTTACAAAGATATGTGAAAGATATACAATTAAACTGTGGGATAAATGATAACATATTTCATCTTTTAAAGCAGAAAGTGCAGCAGTTACCAGAAGCTGATGTAACTGTTAATTTGTCTATGGATGAGATGTCACTAATGGAAAATTTGATATATTACAGCTCTAGGGATCGTGTTATTGGATTTGAAGACATGGGTTTCATACGTACATCTGTGGTTGCCAATACTGCATTAATTATAATGATTAACGGCATCTTCTCAAATTTTAAGCAGCCATTAGTATATTATTTCTCCAAAGGACCAGTAGGAGCCACCCATCTGACGCGCATATTTTTTGAAGTTGTCAAAAAACTCACAGAGATTGGTTTGGTTGTAAAAACATGTGTGACTGACCAAAGCACTAATTTTGTGGAGTGGAGGCACACACTGGGTATCACACCAGTTAATCCATGCTTAGTACACGAAGGGATAAGATCTACTGTTTTTTATGACACCCCACACCTGATAAAAAGCATACGTAATAATTTATTCAGGTATAACATTATCCACACAACAGATGAAGGATGGATTGGCACTGCTTCATGGAAGGACATTTGTCAGTTGTACCCAAGTGATTGTGAAAGGAAGTACAAGTTGGCCCCCAAGCTCACTAAAAGAGCTGTCCAACTGCCAGACTTTCAAAAATGAAGGTAAGCACTGCAGTTCGTGTGTTGAGTAATGCAGTATCAGCCGGCATTGAGACACGTGTCACTTGTGGCACCATATCATCATCTGCTACTGCTACTGCAGATTTTTGCCAAAAAGTACACGATGTTTTTGACATATTTAATGCATATAGTGTCAAAGGGCCTGTATCCTTAAGGAACTGCATTACAAGTGCCTCGAGACATTTGGAAATATTAAAGACACTGAAGCCATGGATACAGTCATGGAAATTTGTAGATGTTAATGGGAAAGATTTTCCATCTAGGATTAAGTGTGTTGAAGGACTTCTGGGTAACATAAGCGCTCTGAACATGTTTGTTGATGATGTTTTGGATGGAACCAAGTTATATTTATTAACACGCAAAATTAATCAAGATCCACTGGAAAACTTTTTCTCAGTGATAAGGCATAAAGGTGGTTTTTGTAGCAACCCATCACCACGACAGTTTTGTGCTGTATTTAATAATTGTGCTTTAAGCAAATTAATGAACACACACAGTGTAGTTACCTCCAATTGTGAGGGGATCAACTGGGGTCAGACAATAGTGGATATGAAAGCAGCGCCCAAATTACTTGTTTCACCACTGTTGGACATTAGTGACACGAGCTCAGTGAAGAGACTACCAAATGTGGAAGTCCAAACAGACCTCGGAGAGGCAAACAGCGTGAGATACGTGTTTGGTTATGTATTAAAGAAACTGCTTACAATTCATGACTCTTATAAATGTAGGACAGTACTTGTAGATGGCAGCCAAGACTTAGATGCAAATGACAAAGTTTATTGTCATTTTAAAAGTTATGAAGGCAACTTTGTAAGCATATTTATTTGTACAGAAGATGTCAAAGAATTTTTAACTCATTCTGAGACTAAGATGACTTCTACTTTTGATGAATATGCTCACATAAGTAATTGTGGTGCTTTCATGTGAACATCTTGATGGACATCCCCAATTTTCCACCTGGGTGCTGTGCTGGAACCAAGCTGCAGTTAATAAGACTGTTTGTGAAAGTGAGGGTCTTTCACATTATTAAATTCAGGAATCAAGACTTAGTCTGTAGGAGCAAGAGAAGAAATAAAAAAGTGATGAAGCTGGCTCATTTGGGTTGCTAAAGTGTTAGGAATGACATTCGTTTGATTTTATTTTCGGTAAATGTATCAATGGGATATAAAAAGTTTTAAAACAGTCATGTTTTTTATTGAGATAACCTGACAACACAACGAATAAGATGGAAATTGTATATTTGGAAGCAGGCTTTCTGCAAAGCAGAACGTAATGAAAAGTGATGTGTTGCCTCATTTTTACACAAGGAAGAGCATCTATATACTTCATATGTGGGATATACAGTGTGTATTCTCTTACTTACAGTGGAATAAGTGCGATTATATGCTATTTCTTCAAGAATATGTTGCAGCTTATGTCACTTCATTCAATAGTTCGTGCTCTGTTTACTTATATTTCACGGTCATTTATGTCTGTCGCTGTTCTCCTAACACCTGTGACGCAAAAATATACTAACTATTTTGTAAATTACGTACAAAACGAATTAAAAACAAACATTAGTTTTACGTCGCATCTGCCGTCAGAGGAAGGCGAGCTTTCTGGCCGCTAGGGGCGCTAGTGTCACTTGAACTGTCAAATGGTAACAACTTTCACAGCAGTGAGTGTCGCGACTGTATATATTAGACTGTGGTTTAGCTGAGTTCATAACATAAACAAAATGGCCACTAGATACCCTTCTTGGTAAGTTACGTAATGTGCAGATCTTCGTCCCCTTTCATTTTGCCACCTACCCTGTCCCCTGCTCCCATCCCTCACTCCTGTACGACAACTGGGTGGGCCGGGCGGAGTGGCCGAGCGGTTCTAGGCGCTACAGTCTGGAACCGCGCGACTGCTACGGTCGCAGGTTCGAATCCTGCCTCGGGCATGGATGTGTGTGATGTCCTTAGGTTAGTTAGGTTTAAGTAGTTCTAAGTTCTAGGGGACTGATGACCACAGCAGTTAAGTCCCATAGTGCTCAGAGCCATTTTGAACAACTGGGTGACTTAGAGACGCTATGAAATTCAAAGGTGGTGTCATCCTATAGGCTGAAGCACAGTGACGTACGTCACATGTAATTTATCACTGAATCAGTTTATTGTTACAATTTATATCACCATTATCTTAATTACCATAATTATGTTATTCCACTTATATTAATTATTGTAATTTGTTATGACTATCAAAGTATGGCTGCCTATACATTTATATCGACCTTACATTAATTATTATAATTTGTGAGAACAAAAATTGTTCAACACTTTGATAGTATAAACGTGAATGTGTGAAAAATGCTGGGGCATTATCCTATTAGTTTAATTAGTATGATTTAATTAAGTCATGGCATTTTCTGCAACATGTGAGCACCTTACATTTCTTTATGTACGGTTTTTGTGCTTTTTGCAGCCATTTTGGCCAATTTTCTCCAATTACTCTAAATTGTCATCCAAAGACACATATAAATACGAGACTTTTATTGTTCGACACTTATTACAATGCAACAATTAAAAAATTACACTGATATCCTGCATTTATGACTTTGAAATCAGAAAATGCATCCATTGCAGGTCGCACACAAGATACCACTAATATTTTATGTTTAAGCAATTTATGTCCGTCATCACTCTAATAGGAATAGGAGGGATATGGACTTTATTTAAAACACACAGAAAAGGCAAGCATTATGCAACTGCAGGCTTTCTCGGGGTATTTCATTGATGAACACTTCTCGGCTGATCATCCGAGTGGTGGCGTCGTCTTTTCGTAACGTTTCGATGAGTGTCATACCCATCATCCTCAAGCGAGGATGATGGGTACCAAACTCATCGGAACGTTGCGACAAGATGATGCCATCACTCGGATGATCACCCGAGAAGCGTTCATCACAGGTAGGCATTAGTTCTGTGGCCACACCCGTATCTCTGCCAGTGTCACTGCGATGTGCTCCTTCCGAGCTTCGCTATGCTTCTGTTCGTCGCGCCGCAGCCACCAGTTCATCACTGTGATACGTGTGGGCGGTGGCTGTGTAAACAGTTGACGCTTGTCTTGCACACCGGAAAAATGGAGCCTCTGTCTTGAGTTGTGACACAAGCCGCTGCATGGATCAGTCGTAGCCATCAGTCTTGAACACACTAAATAATTTTGCATCATCTGTTTCTCAGTTGTCGGGCACACTTCCAGAATGAGATGCTGTTATAATTCCAGTATCAGGCTATACTATACCTATCTATACAAAGCTATACACATATTTTGGTCGCGAACAAGAGTATGAAACGCCAGGTCCAGTAACCACATATGGACTTCATTTACTACATACGTCCTTTTGTATATGGTAGAATGTCTCAGTTAAAGTGTTGATGTAGGATGTCACCATCCACTTATACTGCAGTGTTATCTTATTTAACTTCAAATGATTACACCGTTTTGTGTTATGTTTACAGATCATTCAAACTCTTGACTATCGTGTAACTCACGGGCGGGCAAACGTTGCACGCGGCTCACGAGCGCACAGCGCTGCACGTGTGCTGCTCGCGTGCAATCGTCAAACGGGACAGTGGCGACAGCCTGCAGGTTGCGGCAGTGTAGTACCAGGCTAAGCTGCGGACGTTGATGCGTAGCGACCACCACGTAGTCAACGTTGTATTTCAAGAACCGGAAAATGCAGAGTGAAACAAGGAAACGGAGAAGTGGAGATTTGCT
The DNA here is from genome assembly GCF_023864275.1 of Schistocerca cancellata. Lineage (NCBI taxonomy): Eukaryota > Metazoa > Arthropoda > Insecta > Orthoptera > Acrididae > Schistocerca > Schistocerca cancellata. Next base: position 55,110,471 of record NC_064628.1, on the reverse strand, counting down.
ACCTTTTAAAAAGTAATGGGAGAATCATTTTTTCTTTGTGCAAAAACGTGAAAATTCAAAATGTTTAATATGTGGCAGTATTCCCGCTGGTCAGCGGAAGTTTAGTATTGAAGGCCATTATAACAAATTTCACAAGGACGAGTACAATTTATTGTCGGATTCTGAGCGGATGGGGAAATTGACTGAGCTTAAGAAGAGCGATCTGATGATACTAGATGAATCTGTCGTAGTTGCTGTGGTCACGAGAGATCTGTGACTTCCTTTCGTCATGTCTCTCATGTAACTGATTTAACATTTTATGGAGCACCGTTTTCAATTTTTCAGGACGACAACAATAATAGCCCAGCGGTACGAGCTTAATATAGCGAGAGCTGGAAAACCATTTGCTGAATTAGTAAGTGTCGGTTAAGAGCAAACATCAATGATGAAAATTTAAGTAACTGCTTCCGTTTGTCTGTATGTAGAAATTTTGTTCCACTCCACCTGTGATAATTAAATAAAACGTATCTTAGGTATTAGGTACTCTTTCAAAACACATCTTTCAAGCACTCCTACTAACCTTATTTTGCTCCACCCCACCTGTGATAATTAAATAAAACGTATCTTAGGTAATAGGTACTCTTTCAAACCACGATATCTTTCAAGCACTACTACTACTACTACTCTTATTCCTACATTCAATAAAGCAAGCTAGGAAACAAAACGCGTTGCAGAGGAAGGAGCGGACAGAAGGTATGGTGGGGAGGGGAGATGCGGGTGACCAGCTTGCCCCTGTGTGCACGCGGAACACCTGTTAACTGCACGCGTACAAGTGCACCGCACACGTGCAGAATTCCTGCCCGCCCCTGGTGTAACTGGACTGCAGTCAGTAGACTTAGTTTGTGCTTTTCAAATTCCTTTATTACGGCCCTGCATCATTATTCAGTAGAAGCAGTAGCAGTTTGCTTGAGGCATCCAGTTGCCCCCGACATGTGTCTATCTGAGGTCCCGCAATACTGACCCAGCGTGACGTGGACGAACGGTAGTGCAGTGCCACTGCAGCTGAGGCGTGGCCGGTGTCTCCAGTGATTCAACAGCCGTGGCCCACCGTAGAAGTGCTGAGGCTGTGCCCCCGGGCTCGGCTGGCCCCGCGGCAGGCTGCCCTGATGCGATGTCGAGCTGCTGACTCCATACAGCATTCCAGGTGGCACCCGAAGTATCGTAGGCCCATAGTGGTAGTGCTGAGATACCAATAAAAGACGATTTCGGTACAAAAGCGGCTACGTATTTGTGTGCTCAAGGACTGCACTTTCTTGGGCTTTGCTATGCCTTGTGATACGTTCCGTAATTGCTGGTATAGAAAGGCTCCCAGTTTTTTCCGCTTAGATGCTGCTGTGACGTCTTCACACTTTGCCTGGCTGGCTCGCCTCACAGCATGCGACGATTGTGTTGTTTTTTTGTAAGGCATAACATCAGCGATCGCCTGCTGCTGGGTCTGCTGTAATCTACTACCTATTTTGGGTGTTTCTGACCAAATACGTTCGGTATGCTGCAGTCTGAACTGACGTCCCAATTACGAGTGGATAGCTTTCCCCCGTTAAAACTTCATAATGCTACCACTGTTTTAGCGATTGGGGATACAGTGTACCAAAAAAAAAAAAAAAAAAAAAGGTTCAAATGGCTCTGAGCACTATGGGACTTAACATATTAGGTCATCAGTCCCCTAGAACTTAGAACTACTTACACCTAACTAACCTAAGGACATCACAAACATCCATGCCCGAGGCAGGATTCGAACCTGCGACCGTAGCAGTCCCGCGGTTCCGGACTGTAGCGCCCAGAACCGCTAGACCACCGCGGCCGGCTACAGTGTATCCCTCGTAATAGTAGTCACGTGTTTCGGTATATATTTGCAGTTTAGTTTTTGGAGTTTGTAGTTGCTGTCAGGAAAAAAAATACTGCTCATGGTGTCTTTAATGCTATGCATTCTGTTGTGTCTAGACAAGACAGCCTAGACACAATGAGAGGAAGCCGAAAGGCACGCGCTTAAACTCACGCAGGCTGGCGTGAGGTCTGAAACAGGATACGTAATGAATGCTATAAAGAAAAGTACGTAGCTTCTGGAATACTTAACTTTAATCCACATTTGTAGAACATCGCTCTTCATGAAACATTAATAGAATATCAATATCAATTGAATACGGCGCCTTGCTAGGTCGTAGCAAATGTAGCTGAAGGCTATGCTAACTATCGTCTCGGCAAATGAGAGCGTAGTTGTCAGTGAACCGTTCCTTGCAAAGTCGGCTGTACAACTGGGGCGAGTGCTAGTACGTCTCTCTAGACCTGCCGTGTGGTGGCGCTCGGTCTGCAATTACTGACAGTGGCGACACGCGGGTCCGTCGTATACTAGCGGACCGCGGCCGATTTAAAAGCTACCACCTAGCAAGTTTGGTGTCTGGCGGTGACACCACACATTCAACAGAAAGTGCTGCTTTGTCTCCTATTACAAAAAAAAGAAAGACTCTGTGCACTATGGGACTTAACATCTGAGGTCATCAGTCCCCTAGAACGTAGAACTACTTAAACCTAACGACATCACACACATCCATGCCCGATGCAGGATTCGAACCTGCGACCGTAGCATTCGCGCGGTTCCAGATTCGATTGAGAGTTCTCAAATTAGCCTATTGTCTGTATCAAAAATCAGATACGCAACACCTCCGTATCACATTGCGATGTGGGGCGTAATTTCTCGTCATGGTCATTTCGCGAGGCGTATCGGGGTGGAACCAGTATATTAACCACAACATTGTCCCCCCCAATTTTTTGCAACAGTAAACCTCTGTCTGTTTACAAAGCCTCTCTTGTAGCTTCTACCACTGGAGTTTGTTGTTGAGCGCCCCAGTACTGTTTTCCCAATGTGTAAATGAGCCTATGACAAATCTCGCAGTTCTTATCCATTTCCTGTATCAATCCTATGTGGTATGGATCTCATACTGACGAGAAATACTTAAAAAATTGGTCGAAAAAGCTTTTTGTAAACATTTTCTCTCGTGCATAAGATTTCCATCAGCCTGCCATCTGACCGGTTGTGTAAGACACATAAGTGCGCGTCATTAGCCCAAAAACTAATGCACATTAAATGTGTTCTATATCAGAAACCATTTGGAAAAGGGCACATGTTTTTTTTTATTTGATTGAGCTTTCTTGTCACGTTCCTGAATATTCGCCGTTACTCCTGCGGCGTCATGCATCCACCACAAACAGAGTATGGTGCACAAAATACTCGAACATTTAAAGAGGAAAAGTATAATTACTAATAAAAAACAAGCAAATATAAATTAACAGAGAACCTTCTTCGTTTATCTCTATTAAGTCCCGTCTGCATAGGTTCACTCATTTTGAAGTGTAAGTCGCAGCTAAATCTCAGTAACATCCTTGGAAACTCAGTTTCCTCTGCGTTACAATAATAGGAAACTACGTATCCTTCGGTCTTGTACCTAACGGAGTTGCTTCCCCCAACCTATAAATTAACCAGAGTGAGGTCTCTTCTGGTACTTCACGTCTTTACCATATTCTGCGAAAGCTGTTTCTACCATCTTTCCGCCTCTCCCAGACACCCAGCCTCTTGCTTTGTGGTGATTTTTCACTTACTCTCCACAGCCTCTCACCAGAGTCGTCGTACACATTTTGCGCTCTTAGTCCTCAATCAACTCCCTTCTATTCCACTGCCGTGCTAGATCCTCCCACATGAATTTCCGATGTAGCCATCGTCTAGAAATCAAAAATATCACTTCAAAAATAAAAGTTAAGGGGGTAGACCATGGTGATGCTCGAATTTGGAACCTATATTCATTATTTTTTTCAATAAAATAACGAACAAATTACAACATTGACTTTAGAATTTGTTGTACGTCCTTATGACTGTATTAAGCGTTTTTCTTTAGTAGGACACTACACAACATTGACGAAAAGGCTTCACGGAATGCGAGGGCGATTGTTGGGTGCTCTATACGCCACCATTTTCAACCTAGAACAAAATTTCAAAAACCGCTTTGTAAATGGCGATGTAGTCAAACGTAGTACGTAGGGACATTTTAAAAATATGGTTTTTAACAAAATGGCAGCACTATGAAATAAAAATCAATTTTGCGACAAAAAATCATTACAAAAACATGTGGCAGAAATCGAAACTAGAATATATCGCAAACATCTCACGTATTACAGATGGAAAAGACGCTGACCCACAAGCATCGAAAAGATATAATGGGACTGCGAGCGGATCAGGATGGGAGCCGACGCTATCTCCAGTTGTGAAGTGGCTCGTCCAACTTGTAGACCTGGTGCCTGAGAATATAAGCTGGAATATTCTCAGAAAAGGAAACTCGGTGTAAAAATGACGAGAAACTCTCTGTAATAACTGAGACTGAACATACGAGGCGCTAACATACTATGTTGTACAATCCTGCATGTACTTTGTGCAGCTTAGTGCCACAAGAAACTAAGACCCGTCCCGGGGACAGAGTTACGCAGGTCCACCGTCTGAGGCAGATCGGAATCGTAATCTGAATCCTCAGTAACGCCGGCGACGCCGCTTATACAGGCTCGCATGAGGCGCCTCCCACGCGATGACGCGATGACGCTGTCCTCCTGACCTCGGCTCGTTCCAGAAGCTTCTGCGCTGCTGGTCACGTAGCGCACACTACCCTTATCACAAAAACACAGTTCCTCCTGCTTTCTAGAGTCCCTGTTGACGTTAGGTTATTCCTCTACTGGCACACTTTGTGCAGCATTATTCCCTTAGCTTACACTCACAATACTTCACGCTCCTCATTCGCGACATATACATGACACTGAGTTATAGCTCCAGCCAACTTGAAAAAATGTTGTTTTGAAGAAAAAAGCGTTTGCAGTTTTATCTTGTGTTTCTTAACAGTGAAATCGAACAAATCTTTAATTGGAAATATCAGCACCGTACAGTAGGCCTTCTTTACGTCCACGTCGAAACACTCTAATTATGACGGAATTATATCTATTAACCAGTATACGCTTACCAATCAAAACGTTTCTTCTACCACTGGGACTACTTTTCGAATCTTTTCTATTCCTGTAAAAACGTTTATTTGTAATTACCAAACACTCACGTTTTACTTGGCATAAAAAACGAGCCCAATGACAAATTAGGCAGACACAAGCACGTGCTCTCAGACCACTGAAACTTAATAGTTTTTACTTCAACTTCTGAGTGAAATTGAATGCAAGTAAACCTGATTAAACTGCTGAGTGAAACTCACGTACTGAGCCTACTTTCTCTTTACTTATTCTTATCATTTCGTATCTGACCTACAGAATTTTTCCTGACAAACAGAACTCAAACTTTTCCTATTGATTAATTACTCACAATATTCAAGCATAACGCGATTTGATTGCTTTAAAATTGATAACTGACTTCATATAATTAATAAAAAAGAATGGCCCTGAATAAGAAGAAATCCTAACAATGACCTATACATTTCATAACTGACTTACCTCACAAAAATCTTCATTACCCGAACTACAGCAATGCCGCAAGCACGAATACTGCCAGTTAAATAAATGATTCTAACTACTGAAGGCTATAACTACTGATAGGCATGTGGTTAGCAAAGGAAAGATTTTGTTGCAGAGCAAATAGTGTATTTTTACCTTAATAATGTGACATCCAGTTCAAAAAATACATATAATCGCCCGTGACATCCAGTTCCAAAAATTATATAATCATGAATAATATTCAATCTCCAAGTCGGATACGTCCAGATCGTACGCTCGCGCTAATACTGCAGACCTCTAACTTCCATCACTGCTGACTGCTCACTCCCAACTACTATCACTGCTGGCTGTTCACCTCCAACTTCCATCACCGCTGACTGTTAGCTTCCAACTGCTAGTCCGTCCAGCCACGGAGTCTCGTACAGACTGCACACAGCGCTGTCAGAGTTATTAATGCAGAGCGCTGGCAACATACAAGCACATAAAAACTACGTACACCATAAACGAATCATATTACGAAATCTTGTAGAGAATAGTATTTTAATTTGTACTAAGATCGCCTGCGATACTATCCGAAACCAACAGGACCACTATTCCATCGGTAACTACACTCCTGGAAATTGAAATAAGAACACCGTGAATTCATTGTCCCAGGAAGGGGAAACTTTATTGACACATTCCTGGGGTCAGATACATCACATGATCACACTGACAGAACCACAGGCACATAGACACAGGCAACAGAGCATGCACAATGTCGGCACTAGTACAGTGTATATCCACCTTTCGCAGCAATGCAGCCTGCTATTCTCCCATGGAGACGATCGTAGAGATGCTGGATGTAGTCCTGTGGAACGGCTTGCCATGCCATTTCCACCTGGCGCCTCAGTTGGACCAGCGTTCGTGCTGGACGTGCAGACCGCGTGAGACGACGCTTCATCCAGTCCCAAACATGCTCAATGGGGGACAGATCCGGAGATCTTGCTGGCTAGGGTAGTTGACTTACACCTTCTAGAGCACGTTGGGTGGCACGGGATACATGCGGACGTGCATGGTCCTGTTGGAACAGCAAGTTCCCTTGCCGGTCTAGGAATGGTAGAACGATGGGTTCGATGACGGTTTGGATGTACCGTGCACTATTCAGTGTCCCCTCGACGATCACCAGTGGTGTACGGCCAGTGTAGGAGATCGCTCCCCACACCATGATGCCGGGTGTTGGCCCTGTGTGCCTCGGTCGTATGCAGTCCTGATTGTGGCGCTCACCTGCACGGCGCCAAACACGCATACGACCATCATTGGCACCAAGGCAGAAGCGACTCTCGTCGCTGAAGACGACACGTCTCCATTCGTCCCTCCATTCACGCCTGTCGCGACACCACTGGAGACGGCCTGCACGATGTTGGGGCGTGAGCGGAAGACGGCCTAACGGCGTGCGGGACCGTAGCCCAGCTTCATGGAGACGGTTGCGAATGGTCCTCGCCGATACCCCAGAGGTAACAGTGTCCCTAATTTGCCGGGAAGTGGCGGTGCGGTCCCCTACGGCACTGCGTAGGATCCTACGGTCTTGGCGTGCATCCGTGCGTCGCTGCGGTGCGGTCCCAGGTCGACGGGCACGTGCACCTTCCGCCGACCACTGGCGACAACATCGATGTACTGTGGAGACCTCACGCCCCACGTGTTGAGCAATTCGGCGGTACGTCCACCCGGCCTCCCGCATGCCCACTATACGCCCTCGCTCAAAGTCCGTCAACTGCACATACGGTTCACGTCCACGCTGTCGCGGCATGCTACCAGTGTTAAAGACTGCGATGGAGCTCCGTATGCCACGGCAAACTGGCTGACACTGACGGCGGCGGTGCACAAATGCTGCGCAGCTAGCGCCATTCGACGGCCAACACCGCGGTTCCTGGTGTGTCCGCTGTGCCGTGCGTGTGATCATTGCTTGTACAGCCCTCTCGCAGTGTCCGGAGCAAGTATGGTGGGTCTGACACACCGGTGTCAATGTGTTCTTTTTTCCATTTCCAGGAGTGTATTATAGTATTACATCGGTAGTATTCGAGCACCCGGTTGCGCTAGACCCTCATACAATAAATCGCGGTTTTAATGTACGAGGGCTATTCGGAAAGTCATGAACGAAATGGAAACTGCAGTGAAAATTAAAACTATTTTATTTGCAAGAGTTAGCCACATCTTTCAGCTGCTTCTCTACATAGTCGTTGCTCCGACTTGTCGTAGTGTTGTACCAACATTACAATATTTTCGTCATGGAAGGCAGCCTCCTGCGATTTCCGACGATTTTCTACGCTGGACTCCAGCTCGTTTTCTGTACCAAACTGTTGTCTTCATAGCTAGCGGTTCATCTCAGCAGAGATGAAAGAGAGAGAGAACCAAGTCCGGGCTGTATCCTGGGTGATCAAACATTTCCCATCGAAAACGCTGCAGGAGCTTCGTCATTGCCCCTGCAGTATTCGGACGAGAACTGTCATGAAGAAGGAACTGCATTACAGTTACGTTACATGGGGTTGCATGAAATTAGGCGAAATCTCTCGGGAGGCACCCATACTTGGCGTGAGACACCATTTGCTAGGCACCTAGCGTCGTGACGCTATGCACGGCCATAGTAGAGACACTTTGTAACACATCAGTACAGAACTTCATCGATTTTCAATGTGGTTTCCATTTCGCGACCGATCGTTCCTCACTTTCGCAATAGCCGTCGTATTTAAAATTTACAGTACACTTTATATGAATGAATCTTAAAAATAGACACTCTACAGAAAATTTGAAGCCGAAAAAAATTAGACCTAAAAGAAATTTCTACTCTCGTCTACCCCCTTAAGGACCAACATCCATCTGAAGGTCACAAATAGCCCCGGATGTTTCGAAGCACTGTGGTTCCATAACTATCCACGGTGCTGCTTAAACGTAGTACCACACATAGTGTAAGTAGGCTCTTTATGTTTTCTTATTGCCAACGTTACGTCGCGCTCTGTATGAAAATCACTGGCTGTGCTGTGTGGAGTCTGTGGGTAGTTTGCACTGTTGTCTGCCATTGTAGTGTTGGGCAGCGGCAGCTGGATGTGAACAGCGCGTAGCGTTGCGCAGTTGGAGGTGAGCCGCCAGCAGTGGTGGATGTGCGGAGAGAAATGGCGGAGTTTTGAAATTTGTAAAAATGGATGTCATGAACTGCTGTATATATTATGACTTTTGATGAATATTAAGGTAAATACATTGTTTGTTCTCTATTAAAATCTTTCATTTGCTAACTATGCCTACTAGTAGTTAGTGCCTTCCGTAGTTTGAATCTGTTATTTAGCTGGCAGTAGTGGCGCTCGCTGTTTTGCTGTAGCTTGAGTAACGAAGATTTTTGTGAGGTAAGTGATTTGTGAAAGGTACTGGTTAATGTTAGTCAGGGCCATTATTTTGTAGGGATTTTTGAAAGTCAGATTGCGTTGCGCTAAAAATATTGTATGTCAGTTTAAGCACAGTCGTGTATAAATGTTCAAAGGGGACGTTTCAATAGCTGTGGGCGAGGCTGCTGTGTCCAGCATCCGCTGTGCCTGGATGCGTAGGTAATCCTGGCATCATGCTTGTCCACGTCGTTGCCCAATACACACCTCTTTCACCAGGGATGGCAGGAGTGCGGCCAGTGTCCACAGCAGGTTTCGGCCATTGGCCTCTAACCGAAGAATGGTAGATACTGAAATGAAACATTCCGTTGAAGGTCCCCCTAACTGAACCATTATGACAGCCCTTGTAGACACGCTGTAGATACAGTCCGGCCTCAGATTCTTCCCCGCTGCCCGTGCGCGGCAGAGCCAGCGAGACAGCAGACCGTCCGAGCTGAGAGTCCCGCAGGGAGGCGACAGGCGCTCCCCGGGCTGGCAGGCCGGCCGGGCAGCCAGCCATTTAATTGTGTGGGCGGCGAGCGCGGGCCGCCATTACGGGTAATGACGGGTTCCCCGGCCAGCGACGCCCCCGTAATCGCGAGGAAATGCCGATCCCAGATCCCCAATTGATAGGCACCGGCGCGCGCGTCTGTTTGTGCTCGCTTCGCCTCGCCTCGCCTGTTCCTGTTGACTCCTTTTATTCTGCGCTCCGCTGCCCGCCTTTTCCCGCCGAACAATGCCGCCGCGGTGGGGGTGGGGGAGCGCGAGACGGTACCTGCTTGCTGCCTGCGGAAAAATACGTGCTTCCTGCGATACCCGCCGACTCCGGCCGCAAACTCGCCACGAGCAGTTCCACGTCGATATGGACTAAACTGTGACTCACCGCTATCAGTGATTTCTGTCAATCATCATCATCATCATCATTTAAGACTGATTATGCCTTTCAGCGTTCAGTCTGGAGCATAGCCCCCCTTATACAGTTCCTCCATGATCCCCTATTCAGTGCTAACATTGGTGCCTCTTCTGATGTTAAACCTATTACTTCAAAATCATTCTTAACCGAATCCAGGTACCTTCTCCTCGGTCTGCCCCGACTCCTCCTACCCTCTACTGCTGAACCCATGAGTCTCTTGGGTAACCTTGCTTCTCCCATGCGTGTAACATGACCCCACCATCTAAGCCTGTTCGCCCTGACTGCTACATCTATAGAGTTCATTCCCAATTTTTCTTTGATTTCCTCATTGAGGACACCCTCCTGCCATTGTTCCCATCTACTAGTACCTGCAATCATCCTAGCTACTTTCATATCCGTAACCTCAACCTTGTTGATAAGGTAACCTGAATCCACCCAGCTTTCGCTCCCATACAACAAAGTTGGTCGAAAGATTGAACGGTGCACAGATAACTTAGTCTTGGTACTGACTTCCTTCTTGCAGAAGAGAGTAGATCGTAGCTGAGCGCTAACTGCATTAGCTTTGCTACACCTCGCTTCCAGTTCTTTCACTATGTTGCCATCCTGTGAGAATATGCATCCTAAGTACTTGAAACCGTCCACCTGTTCTAACTTTGTTCCTCCTATTTGGCACTCAATCCGTTTATATTTCTTTCCCACTGACATTACTTTCGTTTTTGCGATGCTAATCTTCATACCATAGTCCTTACATTTATGATCTAGCTCTGAAATATTACTCTGCAAACTTTCAATCGAATCTGCCATCACAACTAAGTCATCCGCATATGCAAGGCTGCTTATTTTGTGTTCACATATCTTAATCTCACCCAGCCAGTCTATTGTTTTCAACATATGATCCATAAATAATATGAACAACAGTGGAGACAGGTTGCAGCCTTGTCTTACCCCTGAAACTGTGAATGCTATTTTTTTTTTTTTAGTTGTGATTTGTCCCAGTTCAAAATTGCAGCTAACGATTTCAAAATTTTTACACTATATCTGATTATCTGCTAACGTGTGTTTCTGCCCAGCTGAACGCTGTCAAGCCTGTTCCTAGTTAGTCTGATGTTCCGTGGGTCATTTGCACGATAAATCGTAATGATGCGGACCGAGTCATTTTACATACACCCCACAACTTAATTTCTAAGTATGGCTACATGCTGAACAATCATAAAACTTTTCACTGAAGTATATACAGATGTGAGTTAGCACTTCCTTTCACTACATTTTACACGTTACACTAATAGAAATTCTTCTACAGAATAGGAGTTGTCAAGCAGAAATTTTACTCTTCCATCTGTCAACCGTTCTATATCCCCGGATAAGTTCAAAAGTATTTGTTGAGTGTTGTGCACCCCTTTTTGTGCTAAAGGGAACCTTAATGTGGAGCACTGAATGTCATTTTTCCTTCTGCTATAGTAATTATGTACATCATTGATGCTTTTGAACTGCAGTGAATTGTTTACTGCGATCTTCAGAGGGAATAAACGTACTGTGAAACGGTAGTCAGAATGCATAGTTCTTTAAACAGATGTCTACGAGATGATACCGGGTGTGCACCACACATTACTTTTACAGCACGTTTTTGAGCAATGAAGACTTTCTTCCTTAAAGATGAGTTCCTCGAGAGCACTATTCCCTATGACTTTTTTGAATGAAAATATGTCATCTTACTGATTTGTGAATCTCCAAGATTTACAATGTTTCTAAGTGTAAATGTGACGGAGTTCCAAAATGTTTTTTGTTTTCAGTTTAAATTCTCATCATTATGAACACCAAGGATTGGGCAACGGCCTTGCCGCAGTGGATACATCGGTTCCCGTGAGATCACCGAAGTTAAGCGCTGTCGGGCGTGGTCGGCACTTGGATGGGTGACCATCCAGGCCGCCATGCACTGTTGTCATTTTCCGGGGTCCACTCAGCCTCGTGATGTCAATTCAGGAGCTACTCGACCGAATAGTAGCGGCTTGGGTCAAGAATACCATCTTACGACCGGGAGAGCGGTGTGCTGACCCCACACCCCTCCTATCCGCATCCTTCACTGAGGATGACACGGCGGTCGGAGGGTCCCGGTAGGCCACTCGTGGCCTGAAGACGGGGTGAAAAAAAATGAACACCAAGGAATTTTGAAGTTTCCGTCCTACTTATTAATTCGTCAACATGTGCTACACTTATCATTGGTGTAGTACCAAAAAAATGGTTCAGATGGCTCTGAGCACTAGTGGACTTAACTTCTAAGGTCATCAGTCCCCTAGAACTTAGAACTACTTAAACCTAACTAACCTGACATCACACACATCCATGCCCGAGGCAGGATTCGAACCTGCGACCGTAGCGGTCGCGCGGTTCCAGACTGTAGCGCCTAGAACCGCTCTGCCACCCCGGTCGGCGTGTAGTAACACCCCCTCCCCCTTCCTCCCCCCCCCAGATGCAACCAAGAGCTATGTTTTCTCCTGCAAAGCCGACTACTACGACCTAAACTTAGCGTTTTCAGTAGCTCAGCTGACAAAAAGTTACGTGATTGTTAATATCTGCTATTATTCTTGCCCAGTTTTGTATGATATACGGAAGCTGAGCTTATGCAGGCAGAAAATTTTATCTCAACTAAACAGTCAGAGTGAATATGGTTTATATTTCTGCTTTCTTTGGCCTTAATTTTGTATTAATGGCACAAGTGTGAAGATATTGATTGTATGATGCTGAGAATCATAACATAAATTACCACACGTACAGTAAGACTCCGCGTACGGGGTATGAATGCTTACCGTTTTGTTATGTTCGCAAGGATTTGAAGTACATTTTCAGACACTCGATATAGCGATAACTCAAAATGACACTGACATCAGACTTGGAGAAGTTGCTACAGCGTCTTTAAGCCGTCTTCATCAAAGAAAGGTTAGTTTCTAAGTTTGAGAATCAACTTAAGTCAGATCGCTTATTGCAAAGTGTGAAACCTCCCACACTCAGTTGACTTCGTTGCCGGAAGTACTAGCAGGTGCACACTGTGAATTATGCTGCCAGTAAGTTATAACAGTAGAAAAATTTAATAATCCTCATGATTTTCCAGACACAGTTCCCACTGTAATTACTGGCTGCTCTACATATCTATCCACATCTATGAGGGTTAAACTGTGGTGCTGGATCGCCCCTGAAATCTTAGTTGTGGGGACAGATCGATCTGTAACACAGCCCGATGTTTTAAGTTACGTTGAAACGTGACTTTGGTTGTGAATGTGGAAGTCAAATACAAGTTGTGGCGACAAATTTACCGAAAGCGAAGCCTAATGTTTCCGTCCGCGCCGTGTTGAAAAATGCAATGAGGGATCCAGTATGTAAATTTTACCTTCAGCAGAGGGAATCGTGAAGATTCAAGACTACCCATAAAGAACGCGCAGCTTAAAAGAGTCATAACAGATAAAGTAAGTGTGAAAACTGTGTATTGGAACACTGAGCCAATGAAGTCACTGTGCGATCTGAAAGGGGTGATAAGTGTGAAATACAGTGTGATGAATAATGATAATTGTGTTCCCCTTGCTTAAACCGTCTCATGCCCGAAAATTTTGTGCTGTCTTATTATTGATGGAAACTGGCTAGAGTCTGATAAAGAGATTATATCCAGTTTATGGTGACAGACTGACCAGTAGTATAGCCCAACTTCTGGGTTAGACTGTAATGTTCCGTATTTTGACATTGAATGTGACGAAAGGGGAAAATACGGATCTTCCAATTGTTGACGTCGGAAATAGTTGAAGTGCAACAACTGAAAATACACACAATAGTTTACCTGTTTATGTAGAGTTAAACAAAATATCCATCATGTGAATACAATGGTAAAAGTTACATAATGGTCCCTCCTTTCGATTTTATTAGTTTATTTACGATGTATGTGCAGACTAATACGGATCAAAATACTCTTTGAAGCCTTGCCCATTATCTGATATACGTTTTCTGAAATTAGCTTGCAGTTTTAGTTTTTATGATGAAATGTGCGTTAAGTGCGTTTAAATATGGCACGAATGTAAACATTAGTCTACGCCAACAATAGTCTACGCTTTTTTTTTTTTTTTTTTTTTTTTTTTTGTCATCAGTCTACTGACTGGTTTGATGCGGCCCGCCACGAATTCCTTTCCTGTGCTAACCTCTTCATCTCGGAGTAGCACTTGCAACCTACGTCCTCAATTATTTTCTTGACGTATTCCAATCTCTGTCTTCCTCTACAGTTTTTGCCCTCTACAGCTCCCTCTAGTACCATGGAAGTCATTCCCTCATGTCTTAGCAGATGTCCTATCATCCTGCCCCTTCTCCTTATCAGTGTTTTCCACATATTCCTTTCCTCTCCGATTCTGCGTAGAACCTCCTCATTCCTTACCTTATCAGTCCACCTAATTTTCAACATTCGTCTATAGCACCACATCTCAAATGCTTCGATTCTCTTCTGTTCCGGTTTTCCCACAGTCCATGTTTCACTACCATACAATGCTGTACTCCAGACGTACATCCTCAGAAATTTCTTCCTCAAATTAAGGCCGGTATTTGATATTAGTAGACTTCTCTTGGCCAGAAATGCCTTTTTTGCCATAGCGAGTCTGCTTTTTATGTCCTCCTTGCTCCGTCCGTCATTGGTTATTTTACTGCCTAGGTAGCAGAATTCCTTAACTTCATTGACTTCGTGACCATCAATCCTGATGTTAAGTTTCTCGCTGTTCTCATTTCTACTACTTCTCATTACCTTCGTCTTTCTCCGATGGACTCTCAAACCATACTGTGTACTCATTAGACTGTTCATTCCGTTCAGCAGATCATTTAACTCTTCTTCACTTTCACTCAGGATAGCAATGTCATCAGCGAATCGTATCATTGATATCCTTTCACCTTGTATTTTAATTCCACTCCTGAACCTTTCTTTTATTTCCATCATTGCTTCCTCGATGTACAGATTGAAGAGTAGGGGCGAAAGGCTACAACCTTGTCTTACACCCCTCTTAATACGAGCACTTCGTTCTTGATCGTCCACTCTTATTATTCCCTCTTGGTTGTTGTGCATATTGTATATGACCCGTCCCTCCCTATAGCTTACCCCTACTTTTTTCAGAATCTCGAACAGCTTGCACCATTTTATATTGTCGAACGCTTTTTCCAGGTCGACAAATCCTATGAAAGTGTCTTGATTTTTCTTTAGCCTTGCTTCCATTATTAGCCGTAACGTCAGAATTGCCTCTCTCGTCCCTTTACTTTTCCTAAAGCCAAACTGACCGTCACCTAGCGCATTCTCAATTTTCTTTTCCATTCTTCTGTATGTTATTCTTGTAAGCAGCTTCGATGCATGAGCTGTTAAGCTGATTGTGCGATAATTCTCGCACTTGTCAGCTCTTGCCGTCTTCGGAATTGTGTGGATGATGCTTTTACGAAAGTCAGATGGTATATCGCCAGACTCATATATTCTACATACCAACGTGAATAGTCGTTTTGTTGCCACTTCCCCCAATGATTTTAGAAATTCTGGTGGAATGTTATCTATCCCTTCTGCCTTATTTGACCGTAAGTCCTCCAAAGCTCTTTTAAATTCCGATTCTAATACTGGATCCCCTATCTCTTCTAAATCGACTCCTGTTTCTTCTTCTATCACATCAGACAAATCTTCACCCTCATAGAGCCTTTCAATGTATTCTTTCCACCTATCTGCTCTCTCCTCTGCATTTAACAGTGGAATTCCCTTTGCACTCTTAATGTTACCACCGTTGCTTTTAATGTCACCAAAGGTTGTTTTGACTTTCCTGTATGCTGAGTCGTCCTTCCGACAGTCAGTCTACGCTATACGTCTTTCTATTAACACACCCTTTATTTGGCATTCACATTCGTTGACTTCACCAACTCCCAATAGAACTGTCACCACTCAATATCACACCCTAACCAAACAATCCGTGCTGTTGCCAGGTAAGAGGACAAATGTAAAATTGTGCTCAGAGCTAAATTGCCTCTTTCTTTATTTCTCCGACCATAAGTAAATGATACACCCATAGGGTGAAACACGAGGTGCTTAGAACGAAGTACAAACGTCGATTAGCAAATGGTACACGGAGGTGAATGTTAAACGGTACACTCAGTTGCTACTTGCGTCTTCTAATTGTGACTGAAATTGCAGCCAGATTATGTAAAGTTGTTACTACGAAAACTGTGACTTTTCAAACACTGTGATTTATAACGGATACACTACTCCTTGCCCACTCCTAGTTCTCAAGAGGTAGCACAGCATGCGGTTGGTACTGACATTGTTACAATCACACTGAATTTGACTAACATATTGGTTTATATAAAAACATATCGCTGCGGTTCTTACTCTGGGGTCCGCGGACTTATGAAGGTCTGTAACTCTTCTGTGAGTGGTCTACAACTGCTCATAAAAATGATGGAATATCGCTCTTCTACTGATAGAATTTTGAGAAAATACGTATGTGCAGAATAAACGGTACAGGTCAAACGAGCATAGAAAACAAAACTGCAACATTTAAAATGAAAAACACAGATTGAAGCTCTGATAAAGAAATTAGTACTAAGAGATCAACGTTTCTCAAACGGCATTTGCGATTCCTTTTGAAGTCTCCGGGAATTACTTGAATGAGACTTCAACGAGTATCAACTGATATCATACTTGGTTAGCCAGGAGGAAAGGTACGTTATTTGAGGGGTGATACTATTGGTAATTCTGAACAAAAAGAACTTCTAATGAAGCTATGCCATTTTCTTAACCGTATCCGTCATAGAGCTGTTTGAAAATCACGGGCGCCAAGCCCCTGTCCTTCTCCACCAGGACTCACATGCGTATACAATCAAAGCTACATTAGGCAACATTCTATTGCCTTTACTGCTTATTTCAGTGATCGCTTCGCTTGCGCATAGTGACACACTACGTCACCGAAACGTATCCTGGGCTTTGGATCGATCGCCGTAGAGTCGTTTCCTGGCCACAGGTCACCCGATCTTACTGTTTGTGGGGTTGGCTTAAGAGTAAAGCCCGCAAACACAGAATGGATACACAGGAGGAACTTCTCACTCGTATTTCACAATCATAAGTAAAGGACCAAACGAATGCACTAAGATCAGCATCGCAGCAGCTGCTTACAAGAGCTGTAAAATGCACTGCAATTGACGGGGGACTTTTTGAGCATATTTTGTCAGGAATGCACTCAGTTGAACAAAACATGAGATCACAACGTTTCGTTTACTAGCCATCACCTGTATTTGTTGTCTTTCCCTTCGTTTCACTTTGTTTCCTCGGAAACTGTCTAGAGCAAGACGTTTGTACATATGACGTTATTTGCTCATAATCACTATCATCCCTCACAGCATTTACTTTTCCTCCTGATACTCCCTATATATTTTGTACAGTATATGAAACCCTTAACACACGTCCGTCTTTAATACTTTCCAGAGCGTGAATTATAGAGAAGTTCGGTGCAGGATCCACGTTCTGCCTAGATGAGATGTAGCAGGGAGTCACTTCTGCAGGGCAGGAATGCTGAATGGTATTTTCGGTGAACATAGATGTAACCCAAATTTAAAAGAGCACAAAACTGCGACCTTGAAATTTACTTCCCAGCCTTAGTGGAGAAATTATTAAAAGCTGTGCCATTATTTGTGGCTTTACGTGACAGGTACAGACTTGCACGTATTTTCAATGTTCACAGCACCGAGCTAGATGACGGAGTGGTAACACACCTGATTCGTATTTGGGAGGTCGGCGGTTCAAATCGTCGTCCAGCGATACAGGTTTAGATTCTCCGTGATTTTCCTAAGGCGAGCGACGGGATGGTTCCTTCGAGAGGGAGCGGTCGATTTCTTCCCTCATCCGAACTTGTGTTCTGTTCCTAATAATCTCGTCGTCGACGGGGTTACACCCTCTTCGTTTTTTCCTTTAATGTTTACTCGCAATGGAACTTTTTTAATACTTACTGCAACTGAAGCTTAAAGAAAAACCAAAGAGATGTGACAATAAAACGTCGAGGAAACCAATTCCGCAATAGCTGCTGTATCTGAGCCACAAACGGGAAGAACTTAAAAAAAAAAAAATGGTTCAAATGGAACCTCAGAGTGTGAGCTGAAAAACAAAATCAAGAAAAATAGTACATGTGCATTAGACCTGCTTGTGCTGAGTCACACTGTAGGGACTCCTCCCACTAGCGGTTCTAGGCGCTCAGTCCGGAACAGCGCGACTGCTACGGTCGCAGGTTCGAATCCTTCCTCGGGCATGGATGTGTGTGATGTTTTTAGGTTAGTTAGGTTTAAGTAGTTCTAAGTTCTAGGGGAGTGATGACCACAGTTGTTAAGTCCCATAGTGCTCAAAACCATTTTTTTGACTCCTCCCACTGGAATGTTGTCATCCCCCGAGCTTAACGGTTAGTCGACAATGTTGTGTGCCCGTTTTGTTGCCCTTCATGGCAAGCCACCCTGGGCTTAGATTTGAGCAAGATAATTCCCGCCGCCTACGCACTGCGCGAGTTTTTACAGTTTGTATTCGTCCTTGCCAAACACTTATTAATTTGCAACGCTCTGGGTTTTATTTCAGAGCTGACATACGTTCTCTTGAGAGAACACAGAGCATTAACAATGTAATCATAAGGGACTGTAAACACGCATGGAAATTGGACATACGTCCTAATCTGTGGTATCCGCGTGAATTGTGTCATGACTTCACTCATTTTGAAAGTACTGAACTCGAAATTATAATAAATCGTATAGAATATGAATGAGAAGATTAAGGAATATTTAAGAACTGCAAAAGACGCCCGACATCCCCTAACGACACCTGGGGTATACAAAATTCCATGCAGTTGTAGATAAGTATATATTGGAACAACGAAAAAAAGTGTAAACATCCGCTTAGCCGAACATAAAAGAAACTGTCGCTTAGGACACATCGAAAAATCGGCCGTAGCTGACCATGTTTTTCGAGATGGGACTCACGAAATTAAATTTAATGAGACAAGCGTTCTAGCACGAACATCCCATTATCATGCGCACATGTGTAGAGAAGCAATAGAAATTCACAAACACCATAACAATTTTAATAGAAAAGAGGAAGTTTTAAAGTTGGTCAAAATATGGATGTCGACGTTGCACCAGCACAATGAATATCGATTACTCTTAATGAGAATGATGACGCCTTCCATAGACAGGCATACCGTCGGCATCACGTGACGAATGGTGGTGCCCTCTATGCGCTCTAGAAATGCAAGAGTACCTGGAGCCTCAGTGGCAGTAGCCAGATGACCTCAGAAGATGTCTCCCGCATATGGAGACGAAACGTCAGGTAGAAATTTTATACATCGACCACGGCCTCTCAGCCCGGAAGTTTCAACTTGAATGAGAACCTTTCGAAGAAAGACGATGGGGAAGTTTTGTGAAGCTGCGTTGGGAGAATCTAGAGAACCTATATTCGGCGAAGGCTACTTTATACTGGTTAATGTTGCTTAATGTAGGAAAACAGAGAAAAATGGCCCCTAATAAGATAGGAATCAAGAGAGATCACATGGACATATGGCGTTCCAAAGAAGATACACCCATCTGAAGGTGAATGTATAAGATCTTTGACAGTGTGGGTTCCAATGATTAAAAGTACACGTAAGAAGACACCAGGAAATTGGGAATCTTCTGTATGTTACAGTGTTTTAGCTCTACATTCAAGAGCGAAGAGAGTGGAACACCACATTTCCCTTCGTACCACCAAGGGCTCGTATTGAAGCAGAGGCGGCAGGGTCAGCCACAAGAATTGTTGATACGACTCGCCTGTGAGGCATTGTGGAAGGTTGATAGGCCCCATGAGGCGATTGCCAATAATCCCCCCCTCCCTTCAAACATTGAACCTGAACCTGTGTTCGTGGGTCGCTGCCACCGCACCATGGGGAATCTCCTTAGGCACAGGTGGGTGTTGTGAAAGTTGAAGATACTGCCTATCACAAAGGTAGCCTCTGTGCGACAAACCAGCGACAAAAGAACGGTAGCTACAGAGGCAAGTCCGTAGGTAACAGTGCCTGCGCGCGTTGTAAGTGATGCAGATACAGGCAGCTGCCATGGAGAATGTTCCACGCGATCTTCTAGCTTACACTGTCGATATCGGTGTAACTGACAAAGATCTTTAATCTCTAATTGTACGTTTCGGCCATATGTTACCGAGACCTTTTCAACTCCTTCTCCTCTCAGAGACGGTTTCCTGCAGTTTTTCTCCCTTTAGCAAGATCACCTTGTGTAGATTGACTACTATTTCCTTCGCGCAGTGGTAGGACATAAAATCATTAATACTGCTACCGCGCGAGGTGGCGCAGTGGATACCACACTGGACTCGCATTCGGGAGGACGACGTTCAATCCCGCGTCCGGCCATCCTGATTTAGGTTTTCCGTGATTTCCCTAAATCGCTCCAGGCAAATGCTGGGATGGTTCCTTTGAAAGGGCACGGCCAACTTCCTTCCTCTTCCTTCCCTAATCCGATGAGACCGATGACCTCGCTGTCTGATCTCCTCCCCCAAAAACAAAAACAACAATTAATACTGCTGCAAACTCCTACGTCACACACCGTGTAGTGGTGTCCTGGATTTAAAGAAAATAAGTAAAATAAACATCCGCACGTTGAGCTATCGGAGAGGGAAGATGCGGTTTCAAGACCGATGGCTATCAACAGACTTCAGCGACGTTTCCAATCATCTTACACCGGCAAACTGATGACCTCCATCCTCTCTGTTTGCGCGTGTCTGTCCGTTGAACAAGAGCCATCTGCTTTATGAGATGATCGCGTGGTCACGGCTCGGAATGCTCTTTCGCCGAGACAAGGACCTCGGCGGTCGGATGGGCTCCCGTAATGAGAAGGGGCCACCGTGACGGCGCTACGTGCAGCGGCGCCCGTTAAGTAGGGTAGGGGTGCCCGTTACGACACGGGCCGCGCTGCTCAGTATAAGGCGATCTTCCGAGGACGAGGCCGCACGGGTCACTGCTGTTGACCTGTAATGACTGGGGAGTTACTTGCTCTGCCGGCCTTGGGGCCCTGCGCGACGTACAAACCGGAGTAATTGGAGAAAGCCTCCGCCGTTCACAAAAGAGGGAGATGCAACACGCCAGACCATTCCATCAACGGAACAGCTACGCTCTACTGTATACACGCGTTTGTACGTCGCTAAGGCCGCCTTTTAACTGTCACGTCCCTCGTTCCACTCATTTCCTTATCTACCAGCACATCCAACGAGCTTCCGTTGCCAAGACCGCAAACACTCGATGTATAGTAGCGTTCGAAGGTGGTCGGTGCGAATTATGTTGGTGAAAGGAATTTTCATCGCAGGTGTTTCACCTGGAAGAGGGCAAATAATGGCCAGTAGATTCTAATAACCAGATGTTTCGCCAGTGTCCTGGATAACATTCTAAACCTCCACTCAGTGTGTCATAGAGTGAAGGTACTTGATACTGTTGATGGCGTCCAGTCCACTGGATCGGTACGCTAAGCTCGGAGGCCTCCTTGGTGTTATTAGCCAACTGGTTTCATCTTCTCCTTTATCTTCATCCATAACAACGTAGTCACGATACTGCATTGTACAATCACAGTCATCCACATAGCCCACTTACTTAAATTATATGTTATTAGCATTTTATGTACACACAATGTAGCCTTCGCCATACTACGTATGTGTTAAATCTCACGATTAAAGCAAAAGCACTTGCAGAGCGCTTTGTAGCTGATATCAGATCATAACATATCATGGTAATGACCAACAAATCCACTTATTTTAGAGGAGAAAACAGGTAAGAACAATACAAATACACTATGTTTCTCTGCAGCCATAAAAGGTAAAGTTGCGCGTTTTAGCCCCACACGGGCCAATCGCTACCGACCGACCGCCATATCGTCCTCCGCCAATGACGGCACGGAGTATGGTGTGGAGGGGCATGTTGTCAGTACACCGCTGTGTCTGTACTTGCCGGGTTTATTGATCTCGGAATCCCTAACAATCGGTCAAGTAGCTCCTCAGTTGGCCTCACAAGGCTGAGTGAATCCACAACATATCCTCATACGAAGGGAAAAGACCTCCCAGTACATAGAATCGAACCCTGGTCCCCCACATGGCATTCAGCCGCGCTGATCACTCAGTTACAGAGGCGGACTTTCTAGTCATCCTCTGATATTATCTTCTAGTTACACAATGGCTTGCCGGCCGCATTGGCCGAGCGGTTCTAGGCGCTACATTCTGGAACTGCGCGACCGCTACGGTCGCAGGTTCGAATCCTGCCTCGGGCATGGATGCGTGTGATGTCCTTAGCTTAGTTAGGTTTAAGCAGTTCTAAGTTCTAGGGGACTGATGACCTCAGAAGTTAAGTCCCATAGTACTCAGAGCCATACACAATGGCTTGCAGAAGGTACATGTTGAGCAACAAGTGACTCTGTCACTAACACAGAGTCCGTCTATGCAACAGATGGTCTCTGAGGGAACAAACACCTAATTGTATGTTTCGGTTGCAGTATCTTAAGACTCGCTTTTTACGATGTGAGAATAGTCTCGATGTTAGTGCGAGATTGATGTTTCAAGTTATTTAGTCTCCTAGAAAGGGTACAGTACCGCCCGACATTGAAAATAGGTACAACATACTTCATTATTTTTGTCAGAACAACACATGTTTTTTGTAAAATAACTCAATTTCAATTAATACAGCGAAGCCGGATACCAGTGTGGGAAAGAATGACAACTTATTTATTTAATTGATCACATGTGCACTCCCACAAAATAAATCCCTACATCCAGTTTGGTGAGATCTGTGAAATGAATGAATGTATGGTCGTCTGCTAACCGCAGATAGCGAATGTGAATATATGATCATCTTTGAGACGATCCTTTGGCCACCTTTGGTGGGACCAAAGAGATGAAATTTACCTGAGCTTTGAGTGCCTGAAATGTGGCTGACCAATACGGTAGCAAGGTGCTCCCCCACTTCAGCAGAGGTGCGAGAGGACCTGAAGAACAGCCATGTTTCAGCACTCGGCCGCTGGATCTTGTGCTGTTAAGACCTGTCTTAGGTGTTCTCCGTAAAGATAAAAGAGTGGAGACATGGTATGCATGTGGAATATTGAAGAGTAGTTTGAAATAATAATTTCTCTATTTCAGGAACTTTTGTGGGGAGAATTAAATGTCAGGCAAGTAATATTAATGGGATCGTAGTAATCTTTGGAAGTGACCAACGGTCACAATGAAACCACGTGTAGCAATAAGTTGAAATACTTCCGTGTGCTTAAGTTAAGCTGAATTACTAGCGTGTGTACTATAAGTTGAAATATTTAAGGAATGGCGTGTGCAGGACTTGAAATTAGAGACGAGTACTTCCACGTGGTGAGTACTGTGTGAGTCTCAATCTGTGTATGAGACAAAGGATAAAGAGAAGTACTCGTCCATGGTATCAGTTGAGGACTCGCGTGTGTGATGAATATGCACTTAATATTACTTTGCATGTTATGTTTCCGAGTGACGCTTGATTCAAACTATAATACTCTGAGAGAGAAGCAAGGTGAGTCAGCCGTCTGTCCAGCAATGTCACTTGGCTTGCATTGCACAGGAAGACGTGCATATATCTCCAGAGTTCATAGTAGGAAAGAAGAATTACGAAGTGGGGCAG
This sequence comes from Schistocerca cancellata, assembly GCF_023864275.1. Classification (NCBI taxonomy): domain Eukaryota; kingdom Metazoa; phylum Arthropoda; class Insecta; order Orthoptera; family Acrididae; genus Schistocerca; species Schistocerca cancellata. Next base: position 55,086,979 of record NC_064628.1, on the reverse strand, counting down.
TGTCGTGTGAAACTGGGATAAATACTAATTGAAGTGGGAGAGCTGAAAGTGATAGTGTTGTGACTATTTAGTGTGTTGTATTCCATGTTGTAGTGTGGTGTATGTCATGTAATTTGGGTATGTGTGGTTTGCATGGGAGAGTAGCTAGGTTGTTGCAGAGGTAGTGGGTTATGCGCGTTCCTTTTGTACCGCTCGGCCTGGAGGAAAGTTTCGTGATGATGGTTGTGAGAGTCGAAGTGTGAGATATAGCAGAAAGATGCACCATCCTATCCAGAAAGTGCACTGTAGCGTTGAATAATTACGAGACCACAAGATAGAGAATCACCAATGTAAAGCCATGCCCACTGGGCGGAATTTCTCATGTGTTATTGTTGTAGGTTATAGAATTTGTGTGTTTAGGTTATAGAATTTATCGGAATAAATAAGATAGTGAAAAGAAAAAGATTGGTGGCCTTTTCCTTCGAATTGTATGTTGTCATGATATCTAGAATTTATAATGTGTGCGCCACTCATATTCAGTGCGATGGCCACGTGTTGATAAAAGCCATTAAATAAAAAAAGAAAATGTGGTATTGCCAGTGCGTAGTGAACAGTCAGAGTTCAGTAAATTACTGATAGTCAGATGTGCGTTTCCGTTGCGCATTATTCATACAGGAAGATAATTTGTAACTTTATTGTGAGGACTAGAGTTCATGTTACTCGACAGATAAGAATGAATCCACTCGCTTGGCAGACCACTCATCTTGCAGGCCTGACTGCTTGATGCCACAGTATGAGCAAGGCACGTGGGTGCCTCTCATAATTTCGACCCTGCCAGGACATTCTGCTGTTAGGGTTTGCTGTTAAGATTTTTTTATGGAATGTATTGTGATAGCGCTAAGAAGTAAAATTTTTTTTGTTTGCAATTTATTTGTGTATTGGTGAGGATCTTTTATTTTTTTATGTAATCGCTTGCTACGTCGTCCAAGGCTGGAAGATCGTTGTATAATTTATTTTTGTTTTGCGTAATGTTCGTAGTAAGTAGGTCGCAGTCGAAAAGTGTAGTCACCATGGAGAATAGTGATTCTGGGGTGAACGTAGCAGTGCAGCAGGAAGTAGGTGTCGACCTTGGGTTAATGAGCGAGAATGGCAAACACTCGGAAGGGGCTGAATTGTTCAGTGGACCGCGGCTAGGTGATCCTTTAAGCGGCGGGCTTTGTTCACAATCGGGGGCCTTTCCCGACGACGCGGGCCAGCCGGGACTAGGTCAGGTATGCAGTGAAAGTGTTGCTACCCTTAGCAAAGCTACTGCTTCTCAGGCGAACGAGGTGAGCGCGTCGAAAGTAGCAAATGACAATGTACTACTGCAGTTTTTACAGAGGATGGATAGAGATAATAAGGAAAGATTGGAAGCGATGGATAGAGATAATAAGGAAAGATTGGAAGCGATGGATAAAGATAATAAGGAAAGAGATAGGGAGACTAAGGAAAGATTGGAAGCGATGGATAAAGATAGTAAGGAAAGATTGGAAGCGATGGATAAAGATAGTAAGGAAAGATTGGAGGCGATGGATAGGGGAAATAAAGAGGCAATGATGAAGCTACACACAGTTATCGATGAGCGTCTGTCCACAGTTAATAATCGGTTAAATGAGGGGGAAAAGAATCTGGATGCGTTGAAGCAAGTATGTGATGCCGTGAACGAAAAAGCCAATAATTTGGAGGTACGAATAAGTGCAATAGAGAGTGATATTACAGAATGTAGGGACGTGTTGCCGGATGAGAGAATCAAAGAGATAGTGGAGGACTTACTTGCAGATAAACAAGGGGCATTAGAAAGCGTGGAAGCTCAAGTCACCCGGCAGGAAGCGGCGCTAAATAAACACAGGGATGAAGTTGCAGAGGTAGTGGTCAGAATGAATTCTATTAGCGCAGACGTAGAAAAGATCAGTATAAGAGGTGAAACGGGCTCAGACAGTACGCAGCGAGAGGTTTATGCTGAGCAGGAAGAGATACAATCACTATTACATTTAAAGAGGCGCAATTAGAAATAAATAGGAAACATAGGGAAGAACTAGCACAGTTGCAATTAGCGTGCAGCAGCGAAGGTGAAACACCACCAGGTAGATTGCAGAGTGAGAGTGAGATAAATTCAAAAAAAGAAAATGGGCAGAAAGAGAAAGACGAACTCAGAGAGTTAGAAGAACGGTTGTGTCAGATAAAACAGGTGGCAAACCCAACTGGGTATAGTCCAAGGTCGGAAAACATAAATGCGGAAGAAGAATGTAGGAGGCACTTCGTGTCAGTACAAACGTACACTTGTTTTCCGGATCCAGATAACTACCAATATCCATGCCTGTGGCTGTCTCAATTTCAAGATTCATTACCTTCATCATGGGGACCGATCCTCAAAATGAAGTTTGTGTGTAACCATTTGAGGGACGAGGCTAGAGCGAAAATGCAGGAAGTTATTAAAGACTGTAGTAGCTACAAGATATTTTGTGACAAGTTTTTAAATGAATTCTGGTCGAGAAGTAGGCTGGACCAGGTTAAGCAAAGCATTTCGATGATGCCAAATTGTAACGAAGGTTTGTATAAGAGATCCAGTGGCGTGCTATCAGGAAATGTTGAGACGAAATAGGTATTTGGATGTGCCATACGAAACTGGGGAGCTCATTAGGATCTGTATAACGAAGTTGCCAGTGAGATTGCGCAGAGATATAGTGATAGCAGGCAGAGGCTTAGACGGTTCCGCGTCATTTCAGCACTTGTTACAGGAACTGAGTAATGAGAGCAACATCGTGAACGGAGATACGACTCATAGGTCAGACAGAGTCGAGGATAGGAACGGCAGAAACTATCAGAATGACAGGAGAGCATGGAATCCTGGCATTTCATTCTTGTCATAATGGGTTGATGGATAGGAGAAACTAATCCAACGTATCAGCCCTTACCATCTTGCCTTAAAACACATGCCGCTGGCACTGAAAATTGTCTATGTAGCAGACATACTCTACTGATATGTAGGAATGCAAATACCATACTTCTGATCACAGAATAAAACACAAGTAATGGAATCTGTTAGGCTGGTCTCTCAGAGCAAAATTGGCAAATTTTGATTTGGAACACTAAAGTAAAAGGACTGTTTCCTCAAAAAACCAGTTGCGAAAAATGTCATGTAATAATGCCATTGAGTCCAATTTAATTAGTGCGATTTGACTATTGCAGGTACTTAACACGTAATGTAAAAAGTCAACATTGTGATCTGTATGGCATGGGGTACATTTACACTGCTGTTACAGGTAACATCAGCAATGTGATCGAAGTTTTTAGATCAGCTGCCATCTGATCTATAGTATGTCATTGTCGTACAGATGCCTTGCTCATACTGTGGCATCAAGCAGTCAGACCTGCAAGATGAGTGGTCTGCCAAGCAAGTGGATTCATTCTTATCTGTCGAGCAACATGAACTCTAGCACTCACAATAAAGTTACAAATTATCCTCCTGTATGAATAATGTACAACGGAAACGCACATCTGACTATCAGTAATTTACTGAACTCTGACTGTTCACTACGCACTGGCAATACCACATTTTCTTTTTTTATTTAACGGCTTTTATCAACACGCTGCCATCGCACTGAATATGAGTGGCGCACACATTATAAATTCTAGATATCATGACAACATACAATTCGAAGGAAAAGGCCACCAATCTTTTTCTTTTCACTAAATTCTATAACCTAAACACACAAATTCTATAACCCACAACAATAACACATGAGAAATTCCGCCCAGTTGGCATGGCTTTACATTGGTGATTCTCTATCTTGTGGTCTCGTAATTATTCAACGCTACAGTGCACTCTCTGGATAGGGTGGTGGATCTTTTTGCTATATCTCATACTTCGACTCTCACAACCATCATCACGAAACTTTCCTCCAGACCGAGCGGTACAAGAGGAACAACCTAGCTACTCTCCCATGCAAACCACACATACCCAAATTACATGACATACACCGCACTACAACATGGAATACAACACAATAAATAGTCACAACACTATCACTTTCAGCTCTCCCACTTCAATTAGTATTTATCCCAGTTTCACACGACACTGCCCCACTTCGTAATTCTTCTTTCCTACTATGAACTCTGGAGATATATGCACATCTTCCCGTGCAACGCAAGCCAAGTGGCGTTGCTGGACAGACGGCTGACTCACCTTGCTTCTCTCTCAGAGTATTATAGTTTGAATCAAGCGTCACTCGGAAACATAACATGCAAAGTAATATTAAGTGCATATTCATCACACACGCGAGTCCTCAACTGATACCATGGACGAGTACTTCTCTTTATCCTTTGTCTCATACACAGATTGAGACTCACACAGTACTCACCACGTGGAAGTACTCGTCTCTAATTTCAAGTCCTGCACACGCCATTCCTTAAATATTTCAACTTATAGTACACACGCTAGTAATTCAGCTTAACTTAAGCACACGGAAGTATTTCAACTTATTGCTACACGTGGTTTCATTGTGACCGTTGGTCACTTCCAAGGTTACTATGATCCCATTAATATTACTTGCCTGACATTTAATTCTCCCCACAAAAGTTCCTGAAATAGAGAAATTATTATTTCAAACTACTCTTCAATATTCCACATGCATACCATGTCTCCACTCTTTTATCTTTACGGAGCACACCTAAGACAGGTCTTAACAGCACAAGATCCAGCGGCCGAGTGCTGAAACATGGCCATTCTTCAGGTCCTCTCGCACCTCTGCTGAAGTGGGGGAGCACCTTGATACCATATTGGTCAGCCACATTTCAGGCGCTCAAAGCTCAGGTAAATTTCATCTCTTTGGTCCCACCAAAGGTGGCCAAAGGATCGTCTCAAAGATGATCATATATTCACATTCGCTATCTGCGGTTAGCAGACGACCATACATTCATTCATTTCACAGATCTCACCAAACTGGATGTAGGGATTTATTTTGTGGGAGTGCATATGTGATCAATTAAATAAATAAGTTGTCATTCTTTCCCACACTGGTATCCAGCTTCGCTGTATTAATTGAAATTGAGTTATTTTACAAAACAACATGTGTTGTTCTGACAAAAATAATGAAGTATGTTGTACCTATTTTCAATGTCGGGCGGTACTGTACCCTTTCATCCTACACAAATTTACTTATTGATAATGATACCCCTCTTATGGAATGATTATGTGCTTTATATCACCTTCAGGTGTTGAACCACACAAACAAACTTAGAAGTCCTTATCGCCTATCCTGCAGCGGTAACGGAGGAAGTTTGTGTCGTGAAAATGTATCCTTGTGATGGACGTTAGGTATCGTCTGCCGAGTTCTCAGTCAGTAAACCACGATTTTCCAGTACGAGGAACCTGCAGGTTGTAGTGTTGGCAGCCTCTCTGCCACTGTTTTCTTCCCAGCTCATTTCTGCATTTGTGTGACTGTTGACAATCCAGGACTGACAGTGAAAAGTGTTTTTAGGTAATTATGAACTTCATCTGGCATTTTCTTTAATAGCTCTGAAGCGTAATTGACAAAGACCTTAAAACATAGCTCTGTGGCTGCCATGCACAGAAAACAATTTCCAAAAAAACGTTTTTTGAACATGGGGTAGGCGAAGTACTCAACCTGGTTAGTGGGGTCAGTTTTCTAACAATTCATGGTTCATATTCCAAAGTACCATTCTTTATCCTGGGGAGAACATTATTATTGTTGTGTTTCATCGGACCCCTTCTTAAAGTAGTTGGTTATTCAGGTTTGTGTAGTATTTACTAGTAACTGTTTTCCTGTTTATGAGGCAATCATTAACAAGAATGTCATTTGCATACCAGCAAATACTGATTACGAAACAGACTTAGCTTTTCTTATTATTAGGCCATCAGCTTCCGCGCATTACGTTAACTGTTGTACTGTGCACCGTCTTTAGCCCGTAATAGTAAACAAGCTCCCACAATCTGTTGAAGTGTTTTTAAAACGTTACGGATGTTGCCGAGACATTAGGTTAAGCACTTGCCTTCGGTCAGTTTTCAGCAGTTGCGGTACCCATCTTGTACAAAGCTTTGTTGTACTTAATTTTTCATGTAAAAAGGATAATTTTTATTCTTGTGGTACGCCCATGTTGTCCGCTAATGTATAAATCTTTATCACCGACTGTCTAGTAACATTTTATGAGAATTCTCGATATTTTCATCTGCGGCTGTAGACTTGTGATGTCTTTCACGTGGATCATATTCAACAGAAGTACGGTGACTTTGGGTCCCGTGACTTGTTTTTTAAATCTTGAAAACTTCCTCTTACCTGATAGCAGCTTAATCTTTTGGGTTTTACTTGGTTCAGAATTGCACCTTATTATTGTGACATCATGCATACTGCTTGGTCTGCAATCTCCCTGGCACACAGGAACAGAGAAAATGCTCCTCCATTAGGGCTCGACAGGTATGACAACTGCCGATGTCGAAGTACCTTGACCGAACGAGATGATGCGCTGGTGAGCCGCTGCGGTTCAGATCTCCATCCGCGCACACGGATTGAAGTTTCCCGTATCTTCCCTAAACCGAGTACGGCAAATACCTTTGAACTGGGTGTGGCGATTCCCTTTCCGAGGTTTGCCCTGTCAGAGAGTCTGCGCCATATCTGAAAACCTCATAGTCGACGTGACGTTCGACGCTAATCTTTCTTTATTTATTTTGCAATGTATAACATGTTGGAACCACTGCTACACTCCAGCGTGTTGAGATAAAGCAGCATGCAGACGTTAACTAAGCATGTATTTGAAATTTCAAAACAAAGTGGAAATGAAGATGGAATCTGCAAAGAGAGAAGCCATTCAGGCGATTGACGAAACGTAGGAGTGGAAATGTATTTAGTCGTGTAGGATAACTAAAGCTTCAGTGAGCTTTATGGAAACACGACTATTAATTTAAAGCATGTAATCGTTTGCATTGAGGCTTACAACTGTTTCTCAGCTCAAAGTAACAGCTGAAAACATCTTTCACCAAACAATCATAAAATATCTTATTTTCGTTTCTCGTAGGAACACTGTCGTCGAGCGAACTGACTGACGAAAGCAAGAAGGAAGAAAAAATAATAAGCTGTGGGTCGGTCATTTGTGTATATACTGAACAGCATCGGTGCCAACACATTTCCTTGCGGGAGGCCGTTGTTCTGTAATCTTCATCGGCTACGCTGATGTTGTAAATCGATGAAGAAGCTGCGATTCATCAAAAGAGTGGCGATAAGCCTAGTTTAGCTAAAAGCCTTGGTCAGGTTGTGTCCCTTGGCTAGAAGTAGCTGGTTATTGACAGTGTCATACACTCTGATAGGTCGACAAATATCACTCTTATCACCTTACAAGCTTGAAACCCATATTCAATAAACTGTGTGAGATTGAGCATGTGTCCGGCACAGCTTCTACCAGGTCGAAATCCAGATTTGTGAAGTATAAGTAAGGTGTCAGTTACAGGTGATAGCCGATTCAAAATCAATCTCTTCAGCAATCTGTAAAGGTCACATAGTAGTGCGACTGGTCTAAAATTCTTTGAATTATTTAAAACGTGATGCTACAAAAGTACACTCCTGGAAATTGAAATAAGAACACCGTGAATTCATTGTCCCAGGAAGGGGAAACTTTATTGACACATTCCTGGGGTCAGATACATCACATGATCACACTGACAGAACCACAGGCACATAGACACAGGCAACAGAGCATGCACAATGTCGGCACTAGTACAGTGTATATCCACCTTTCGCAGCAATGCAGGCTGCTATTCTCCCATGGAGACGATCGTAGAGATGCTGGATGTAGTCCTGTGGAACGGCTTGCCATGCCATTTCCACCTGGCGCCTCAGTTGGACCAGCGTTCGTGCTGGACGTGCAGACCGCGTGAGACGACGCTTCATCCAGTCCCAAACATGCTCAATGGGGGACAGATCCGGAGATCTTGCTGGCCAGGGTAGTTGACTTACACCATCTAGAGCACGTTGGGTGGCACGGGATACATGCGGACGTGCATTGTCCTGTTGGAACAGCAAGTTCTCTTGCCGGTCTAGGAATGGTAGAACGATGGGTTCGATGACGGTTTGGATGTACTGTGCACTATTCAGTGTCCCCTCGACGATCACCAGTGGTGTACGGCCAGTGTAGGAGATCGCTCCCACACCATGATGCCGGGTGTTGGCCCTGTGTGCCTCGCTCGTATGCAGTCCTGATTGTGGCGCTCACCTGCACGGCGCCAAACACGCATACGACCATCATTGGCACCAAGGCAGAAGCGACTCTCATCGCTGAAGACGACACGTCTCCATTCGTCCCTCCATTCACGCCTGTCGCGACACCACTGGAGGCGGGCTGCACGATGTTGGGGCGTGAGCGGAAGACGGCCTAACGGTGTGCGGGACTGTAGCCCAGCTTCATGGAGACGGTTGCGAATGGTCCTCACCGATACCCCAGGAGCAACAGTGTCCCTAATTTGCTGGGAAGTGGCGGTGCGGTCCCCTACGGCACTGCGTAGGATCCTACGGTCTTGGCGTGCATCCGTGCGTCGCTGCGGTCCGGTCCCAGGTCGACGGGCACGTGCACCTTCCGCCGACCACTGGCGACAACATCGATGTACAGTGGAGACCTCACGCCCCACGTGTTGAGCAATTCGGCGGTACGTCCACCCGGCCTCCCGCATGCCCACTATACGCCCTCGCTCAAAGTCCGTCAACTGCACATACGATTCACGTCCACGCTGTCGCGGCATGCTACCAGTGTTAAAGACTGCGATGGAGCTCCGTATGCCACGGCAAACTGGCTGACACTAACGGCGGCGGTGCACAAATGCTGCGCAGCTAGCGCCATTCGACGGCCAACACCGCGGTTCCTGGTGTGTCCGCTGTGCCGTGCGTGTGATCATTGCTTGTACAGCCCTCTCGCAGTGTCCGGAGCAAGTATGGTGGGTCTGACACACCGGTGTCAATGTGTTCTTTTTTCCATTTCCAGGAGTGTATGTTAAAGATTATGAGGAGAGACAAATACGAAGAGTACTTAAAATAACAGGAGGGGACAGCTGTAGTATCCACAAATAGTTAACCTGCCGCTGGAAGAAGTAGCAGTGGGGAAACGTAGAAGGGCAGATGAAGATAAGGACATCTAAAAGAGATTATAGAGGATAGTAGATGCAGTAGTCACGCAGAGAGGGGAAGATGGAAGACAGAGTCAAACCAGTCGAAAGACTGCCGTTTCTTTTTTTAATGGATTTCAGTAAATAAGGCTGCATAAGATCACAATTCCTTCCACATAACACATGTTGCACTCACAAATGATGCATGGTACGTACGAAAAGCAAATGTAACCTTCCCAGCAAACTTACAGATCTGGAGATGGGTTACTTCGGCTTGAAACCCAGAAAGGAATGTTAAACGAAAGCGAATAGTACAAGGTGGTTTGGGCCATTATCATTTCAGTAGAAAGTGGGTGTAACATTGGACTGAAAATACCCCAGATTTTTTGCGTCTGAAGCTAGATACGTATTTCACGACGCGTTCCAAAGTAGCGAACCAATACTGTTTACCTACTGTCCGATTCGTGCTCTTTCTAGTGTTGTACAGGTCACTGGAAACGTTTCAATATTGAATGTCTCATTTCCAAATTATGTTTGCTGTGGTGATTACAACGAGAGCATTTCACAATCACGGCACGTTTATTACTTTGTAGTACGACCACAAGATAATAGAAAGGATCCATTCCAGTTAAATACCGGGCTCGCATTCGAAAGGACGATGGTTCATATCCACGTCTGGCCATCCAGATTTAGTTCGTGATTTCCCTAAATCGCTTCAGCCAAATTCCGAGATGGATCCTTTAAAAGGGCACGTCCGATTTCCTTCCCCGTCCTTCCCCATTCCGAGCTAGTACTCCGTCTCTAATGACATAGTTGTCGACGGGACTTTAAACACTAATCACTTCCTCCTCCTCCTCCTCCTCCTACTCCTCCTCCATTTCATATGAAATGTGATTTACACAGCCACGTCAAAAGAGGGAAAAAGAATATCCATATGGATTTTTATATGTAGTCCAGGGTCCAGTTAAGAAAGACTTATCCCGATGAAAAAGTCTTCAATAAATAGCCCGCAGACAGTACAAATTGCAAAGATCTACAGATCGAAAGAAAAATTGTAAAAAATCTGATTTATTTCACTAGTTGAATGATTAATTAGACTGGAAGAGTGAAGTTTTCGTGTTAGTTGCTTCACAAGCAATAATCATCACCGTAATGAGACTTCCACTCTTGTAGTACGTAGATAACTGTTATTAATGTACTCATTTCAATATTAAACAAGCAATAATAGATTCATAGTAGTCACGTAATACAACAGGGAAAGGTTTTCCTCAAAATAACGGCTTTTATAGTAGTTATACTATTTTAATTTATAGTCTTTCAAAGCAAAAATAAAGTCCAGCATTTTAATGACTGTTAACTAACTATAAATATATTCCACAGATCTAAATTTATCTCTGTTAATATGTACATTGATTCGACTCACATCCCTGAGTATTCACGTTTCTGTTGAAATCAACTTAACACGGTGTCTGTCTGAATTAACGCGTCAACGAATTAATGACACTGTTTCGACGACAACCGCTCTTGTCTGCAACATGGAAATACCATTCGCTACATTGCTATTGATGTCCTTTCGCTGCTTCCACTGAGTAGCAGTTAGGGAACAAGGCGTTAATTCACACTCGTGCATCACTGCCGTTTAGAAGCGCCTTATGTGGTACTTCGGAATCGATGCTGGTAACTATAGCAGTGAATTACTCTGAGTCATTGTTCGCCATTGACGTGATTTCAGTAAAAGGTATCAGTGCGTCGCTCCCGTGAGCCCTGAGCCCTCGGGTCTCTCAGTGGTTTGGGATTACGTCACAGTAACGAAGAAAATGGTATTTATTGTCTGACAGTAGATAATGATGCAGTCAGTTGTTTGGCGCCGGAGAGTAAGACAGAGCGCCTTATTACCGAAGACAGACTGGCGAGCCTTGTTTCCATTGTTTTCAATAGTCACAAATAGTTTATGGTCATTAGCAAAAGAGTGAAGGTTAAAAAAGATGGACGCATGTCAGCTGGCTGTCTCTAATGAATTCGAAAATATACATTAAAGAGAACGGAGAGCTGTCAGATGCAGTATCTCTCGTGACGGCACGAATGAACCATACAAGAAGAAAAGGAGTCCAATTTGTTATAGAGGAATAAGTTTCTACATGGGCAGATAGCCATGTTCATTCGTTCGTGTTGCTGTGAAGCACGGGTTTGCAGAGATTTAATTTCCATTCTGTTGTGTGCAGTTAGTTGAGCTCGACGGTGGGTAGCAATTTTTTGTTGTACACAATTTCGTTGTCGATGTTTTGGAAATGATGATGAAGGTACAGAAGGTGTTTCAAAACTATTCATCTGATTTGACAAGACTATATCTTTTACAGGAATAAAGATGGAAACTAGGGTTGAATTTTAACTTCGGAAATAATAGCTGCCGATTCATGGGGTTGCCAGTATGGGTGTCGCTAGAGCAACCAGCTCTTTCGTTCATTACTGAATGTGCGCCGAGTCGAGATGTTTTCCGTTCCCCTTTTCGACGGTTACAGTTAAGTTACAACTGTGCTGCATTATTTTCGGCGAGAGACCGGTACAGCATCAACCGTAAGGAGCTTGTGGTTCTCGCACTGGACACGTGTCAGCATCCAAAGTCACACGATTTCACTGTGTACGTAATTTGTTTTAGAGCGAGCGAGGGAGAGGGTGGGGGTAGTCGAAGTAGGCTTCATCTATGTGCCTTCCAACACCTTTGTATAATTTAAAGCGCGCGTAGCAACGCCATTGAATGCAAGAACTTCAAAATGTTCGTAAAAGTATGGGATGCGTTTATCGTCTCGACACTTGTTGTGCGTCAGACTGAGGGGCAATTGAACATTTGAGAAAGGTAAATGGAAACTGTGATTCTAAAAGTAATTCCAAAACATACCCACATACGAGGGGTGCTCAATAAGTGATGCAACACTTTGTTTCGGTTGACAAAATGCGGACTTTATTGTGGAACATCGTGGAATATTCTCGCTTCAGCCCCTATAATTTCATGAAGTTCCGATAGCTGACGGCGCTATACATGGTTTTAAAAATGACGTCTGTAACGGAGGTGCATTCCAAGCAGGTCGCTCTAAACCACAGCTACAATACAGTAGCTACCTCGAAAGGGACTGCAGCGTCATTGCTTTCTCTGCCTTCATTTAATTTTGTACAGATCCCCCAGGCTATGGCAAAGACATGTCTCCGCAGTATCCTTTCTTCCAGGAGTGCTAGTTCTGCAGGTTTCGCAGGAGAGCTTCTGTGAAGTTTGGTAGGTAGGCGGAATTAAAGCTGTGAGGACGGGTCGTGAGTCGTGCTTGGGTAGCTCTGCTGGTAGAGCACTTGCCCGCGAAAGGCTAAGGTCCCGAGTTCGAGTCTCAGTCCGGCACACAGTTTTAATCTGCCCGGAAGTTTCATATCAGCGCACACTCCGCTGCAGAGTGAAAATATCATTCTGGAAACATCCCCCAGGCTGTGGCTAAGCCATGTCTCCGCAATATCCTTTCTTTCAGGAGTGCTAGTTCTGCAAGGTTCGCAGGAGAGCTTCTGTAAAGTTTGGAAGGTAGGAGACGAGGTACTGGCAGAAGTAAGGCTGTGTGTACCGGGCGTGAGTCGTGCTTTGGTAGAGCACTTGCCCGCGAAAGGCAAAGGTCCCGAGTTCGAGTCTCGGTCGGGCACACAGTTTTAATCTGCCAGGAAGTTTCAATTCTTGTGTTACTGTTAAAGAACTATTATGGGGCTAAACTGTATGTAAGTGTAAGAAGTAGAGAGATGGGATTATCACTCCACTTTTGATATCAAATTGAAATGCAAATTAATTAAATTGATCAATTAATTTTCACCGCCCCTGCCCACACCCGCCCTCCTCCGGCCCCGGATGACGTCACGTGTTTTTCTCAGCCTGCACGTGTCCCCTCCTCCCCCTCCTCCCTCCCCACCCCCGTGCCCCAACCTACCCTATTGGGCGAGAATTTCGAATTTTGCGGGAATTTCGAATTTTGGCGGGAATGTCGAATTTTGGCGTGAATTTCGAATTTTGAGGGAATTTCCAATTTTCCTGGGAATTTATTTGACCCAGGGCTGTGCTGACATCCCATCCACCCACAACCAGGAATTGGCGGGAAATTAAAAATGGCGGTGCCCTTTCTAGGACTCGAACCCTGGTGCTCCTGGGCGGAAAGCCCAAGTGCACCCCCCCTAACGCAATTAAATCACCAAAGGCGCTTGAAATTGGTAGTAGCCAGTAGGAACGCAAGCTTCAGATCGCAACGGGCATATAAGGCGCACCCAGTGCCTCTGCAGCCTCAGTTGCGGTCAGTCACCCAGAATGAAGCCCCAGTCGAGAATGTCCAGCGCCGTCCAGGCACAGCAGGAACGGAATACGAAGAAGCCGCGGAAGAGTACGAACCCCCTGCTTAATGTCTGTGTTTACTGCCGTGTGAAGGTCTTTGTGCTTCTATCATCGCTTGTAACGGTTTTTCTTCTTTGATCATCAGCAGATGCGATGTCCTTCAGCCTGCCGGTGTCTGCAACGCGTGTCCCAGCCCTTCGCGTCCCGCCGCCGCGGCAGCTTCCTGGGATCCTGTCGCGCACCTGGTCAGCTTGATGGAGCAGGACAGTCTGCTGTTATTGTCGGTTGAAGATACCCAGCCAGCCGGAGGTCCTAATCAGAATGACGCAGGTCGGTACTGGCCTCCATCATACGCAACATCGCAGAATATTCCAGTGATACTGCGTGGACAGAGCGAGGATATAGTGGATGAGAAGATACCAGTTAAGCCCTGCGCACCACTACTCTTCTCTTCAGTGTACAGTTGAACCGGCAGCGGTTCGAAACGTTCACATATTGGTATAGAAGCAGCCACAGACAGAGAGTGGCGTATTGTGATAGAGATCGAGAACGGAGCTAAAAGTATTAAGGTGCGGTTTGCGGAGGTGGAATGGGATGAACTCTGTCGTGCAAAAGCGTATATCGTGCAACAGTTGACCGCCGAGTATCACCCGAGCCGTCCTCCTCCTCCGCACATTTACTGTGCTGCTCTAACTCTATCCATCACAACAGTGTGCAGTGACTCTGCACTCAGTGTAAAATCAAGCGATACATCCGTTTATCTACAGCACTCCACATTCCAAAACTTTTTCGATCTACAGATAGTACTGCCCATTTTGTTGGATAGACTGAACAGATGGCTGCCTCGTGTTACGGCTGTGTATAGAGACATTGAAGAGTATCTAAGTATGAACAGTGTGCATGTAGACTACTTCGAACAGCGGGTCAGTATGGTGCCGGCGAAAACTAGTGTACTGCCAATAAGTTTGAGAGAAATAAATGCTGAATTCTGTGCTTACAAGAAGGCTATATTTTCCATATTCTGTATTGGCGTTAAGATAAAGAAAGAACTAGTTAATGTAGTATATCCTGTGTATGATTACTGAATAAAAAAATGTATATAACCATGTATATGTTTTTTATTTCCTACCTCTTATTATACTACAAAAACTAAAGATATTGCCCAGTAATTTCACTGGAAACATGCAACAGCAGAAAATTATGTCATTTAACTAAATTCTCCGCAAAAGTGCACTGCATGCCAGTATCTGAAATGGTTGGTGTGGTGTCACCGCCAGACACCACACTTGCTAGGTGGTAGCCTTTAAATCGGCCGCGGTCCGTTAGTATACGACGGACCCGCGTGTCGCCACTGTCAGTGATGGCAGACCGACCGCCGCCACACGGCACGTCTAGAGACAGATCCTAGCACTCGCCCCAGTTGTACAGCCGACTTTGCTAGCGAAGCTACACTGACAAATACGCTCTCATTTGCCGAGACGATAGTTAGCATAGCCTTCAGCTACGTAATTTGCTACGACCTAGCAAGGCGCCATGACCAGTTTATATTGAGATTATATAATGTATCAACAAGAGCGATGTTCACCAATTGTGGATTAAAGTTAAGTATTCCAGAAGCTATGTACTATTTTTGACTACTATAATTCCTTGTCATTTTCCAGACCTCACGCCAGCCTGCGTGAGCTTTAACGCGTGCATTTCGGCCTCCTCTAGCTATACGGTGTTGGCTCTTCTGCCAACACATCAGTTGGTATCATGGAAAGGGCATAGCGTTAATTATTTTCTATAAAAAAAATCGTTGCACGCCAGTACGTGACGTAGTAGATACTATATCAGAGTGGGTGAAGCATCAAGAGTTTGTTGTAAGCGACTGTAGCTGTGACGGTGCGTAAGAAGACCGGAAGAAGAAGAAGAAGAATGGCGTACTCCTTTCCGACAACGTACGGGCAAGTCCATTCAACTGCGGCGGGACAGAAATATCAACTATTACAGGAGATTCTGCAGGGTGTAGCTGGTGTGACACACACGAAATTCAGTAAAAGCAGCTATATCCCTCCACCTGAAAAAGTAAAGCCAAAGACAGTGCTCATATTTGACGATTTTGCTGTGTGAAACCAAGATCAGCCAGCGGCTGGGGTGGATGAAATTACGTCGGAACTCATCAAATACAGTGGAATGTCAGGTCTTAAATGGCTACACAGGATAATTGAAATGGCCTGGAAGTCGGGACAGGTTCCATCAGACTGGACAAAAGCAGTAATCACACCAATCTTTAAACATGGAAACAGAAAAGATTGTAACAACTACAGAGTTATCTCTTTAATCAGCGTTGTGGGTAAAATCTTCTCAGGTATTGTTGAAAGGAAAGTGCGAGTATTAGTTAAGGACAAATTGGATGAAAATCAGTGCGGGTTTAGGCCTCTTAGAGGTTGTCAGGACCAGATCTTTAGCTTACGGCAAATAATGGAGAAGTGTAACGAGTGGAACAGGGAATTGTATCTATGCTTGCCGGCCGTAGTGGCCGAGCGGTTAAAGGCGCTACAGTCTGGAACCGCACGACCGCTACGGTCACAGGTTCGAATCCTGCCTCGGGCATGGATGTGTGTGATGTCCTTAGGTTAGTTAGGTTTAAGTAGTTCTTAGTTCTAGGGGACTTATGACCACAGCAGTTGAGTCCCATAGTGCTCAGAGCCATTTGAACCATTTTTGTATCTATGCTTTATAGATCTAGAAAAGGCATATGACCGGGTTCCTAGGAGGAAGTTATTGTCTGTTCTACAAGATTATGGAATAGGAGGCAAACTTTTGCAAGCAATTAAAGGTCTTTACATGGATAGTCAGGCAGCAGTTAGAGCTGACGGTAAATTGAGTTCATGGTTCAGAGTAGTTTCAGGGGTAAGACAAGGCTGCAACCTGTCTCCACTGTTGTTCATATTATTTATGGATCATATGTTGAAAACAATAAACTGGCTGGGTGAGATTAAGATATGTGAACACAAAATAAGCAGTCTCGCATATGCAGATGACTTAGTTGTGATGGCAGATTCGATTGAAAGTTTGCAAAGTAATATTTCAGAGCTAGATCAGAAATGTAAGGACTATGGTATGAAGATTAGCATCGCCAAAACGAAAGTAATGTCAGTGAGAAAAAAATATAAACGGATTGAGTGCCAAATAGGAGGAACAAAGTTAGAACAGGTGGACGGTTTCAAGTACTTAGGATGCATATTCTCACAGGATGGCAACATAGTGAAAGAACTGGAAGCGAGGTGTAGCAAAGCTAATGCAGTGAGCGCTCAGCTACGATCTACTCTCTTCTGCAAGAAGGAAGTCAGTACCAAGACTAAGTTATCTGTGCACCGTTCAATCTTTCGACCAACTTTGTTGTATGGGAGCGAAAGCTGGGTGGATTCAGGTTACCTTATCAATAAGGTTGAGATTACGGATATGAAAGTAGCTAGGATGATTGCAGGTACTAGTAGATGGGAACAATGGCAGGAGGGTGCCCACAATGAGGAAATCAAAGAAAAACTGGGAATGAACTCTATAGATGTAGCAGTCAGGACGAACAGGCTTAGATGGTGGGGTCATGTTACACGCATGGGAGAAGCAAGGTTACCCAAGAGACTCATGGGTTCAGCAGTAGAGGGTAGGAGGAGTTGGGGTAGACCAAGGAGAAGATACCTGGATTCGGTTAAGAATGATTTTGAAGTAATAGGCTTAACATCAGAAGAGGCATCAATGTTAGCACTGAGTAGGGGATCATGGAGGCATTTGATAAGGGGGACTATGCTCCAGACTGAACGCTGAAAGGCATAATCAGTCTTAAATGATGATGATGATGATTTTTTACCGTTTTTTATTTATTAATTTGACAAATGCAGTGGCAGCTAGACGTTAGCGTTAACCTCATATTCAGTTTTACTAACGAACATACACAGTCCATTCACGTTAATATGACCATTGCCCATGTTCGACGTCAGTGTGCTGTAACAATGCCCAAAAGGGCATGATTATTACCTTTCGGGGCAAGGGTGTAAGCACTTTCGAAATGGCTAAGTTTGTAACCTGTTCGTATGCCGCCACGGTTGAAGTATGCCGTGCATGGCAAATGTTGCTATCCAAAACCAGCGCCAAGGCAACAGTGGTGCACTAAAGGCCATAAATGACAGGGATGAACGACGTCTGTGTACAGGAGAACATACGTTCAACTGTTGATCAAGTCATCGCCCAGCTGAACTAGGGGGCCTGCCGAGGGTGTCTCCTCAACAGTCGTTTAGCGAACGTTGCCACCTGGTTCGTGCACCCGAGCCGACTGCTTTTCATCGGCAAAGAAGGCTGGAATTTTCACACCGTTACCGCAACGGGAGGTCCACTGAGTGGGGACATGTGGCCTTTGCAGATGAATCACGTTTTATGCTCCATCGAACAGATGGCCGTTGGCTTGTGGGGCCCTACAACAAGGTTCCAGATCGGGGGAGGGAGTGTTATGGTCTGGGGAATGTTTTCGTGGCATTCCCTGGGTGATCTCCTCAGTCTGGAAGGCTCAGCGTATCAACACAAGTATGCGTCTATTCTTGGGAACAAGCAGTTTGTTTTCCCTGGGCACGATGGCACCTGCCAGCAGACAATGCAAACTGTCACACAGCTCGCAGTGTATATGCGTGGTTCGAAGGGCACTAGTGTCCGTTTTCTGTACTATCTTGGCCACCAAACTCACTGGATTTAAAGCTAGACAAGAATCCGCGGGAACATTTCGATTCGGCTGATCGTCAACCGAGAAATCTAACACGCCTGGCGACGGCACTGGAGTCTGCATGGCTCCCCATCCCTCTGGATACCTTCCAGAACGTCATTGACTCTCATCCTGCACATCCGCGCTGCAGAAGCCGGTTATTCAGGCTTTTGAGAGAAGGTTGTATTAATGTGACTGGACCTTAGTATACTTCATTATTTCCACCATCCGACAGCTTCCTTGTTTAATATGTTTATTTCATGTATCGTGCCTAGAAATCACTCTCGTCAACACACCATCCAATCTCCTACCTTCTTAATAGGGCTCAGATTTTAAAACTGTTATGTTTTTTGCGTTTTTGAAAATCATTTTAAATTTGTATCATAATTATTGTGTCACGATTCCACCTGGTGAAGCAGTGTGCCTGGGACTATTCAGCAAGACGGTGTCATCAGGAGGGTATCGCAAGTCATTCGGTGACTAGGTGCCGTGGCACGAGAACGTGTATTTAAGACAGAAGATGACTTATTCGTCACACTGACATTGCAGAAGACTCTGTCAGTTGATTCTTAAAGGCGAAGTTATGACACATAACAGCACTGGCAGGATTTCCGGGGATGCTAGCGAGACAGGAAAGCCAAGGCAGATGATATCATGATTGTCCAACGATTATGCCCGGCAGCTCTCACCTGCTGTAGCTCAGACGCCAGGTGTCTTACCGTTTGAGCAACACTAGCCAGCCGAGCTTGTATGTACAATGGGTGATTACTATCCGCTGACGGCTGCCTGCCTGGTAAGTCGTGAGTTCGAGTCTAGGTCTTCTAGCTATACAGCAATCTCTGCCTGGGCAGGGCGTACACTGACACTCTCCACTGGCCAGGCTGGGCACACGACAGGCCAGGCTACGCGTCGTGGGCCACCTGCTGCCGCCCCTGGTTCAGCGCCCACTGCTGCGTACCGAAGACAGCACTTTGCCCACAACTACCGTGGCCCAAGCAGGAACATCACGCGACATTCTACTGCAGGGGCGGGCAGGAATCCTGCACGTGTGCGGTGCACTTGCACGCGTGCAGTTAACAGGTGTTCTGCGTGCACACAGGGGCAAGCTGGTCACCCGCTTATCTCCCCTCCCCACCATACCTTCTGTCCGCTCCTTCCTCTGCAATGCGTTTTGTTTCCTAGCTTGCTTTATTGAATGTAGGAATAAGATTAGTAGTAGTAGTGCTTGAAAGATGTCGTGTTTTGAAAGAGTACCTATTACCTAAGATACGTTTTATTTAATTATCGCAGGTGGAGTGGAACAAAGTAAGATTAGTAGGAATGCTTGAAAGATGTCGTGTTTTGAAAGAGTACCTATTGCCTACGATACGTTTTATTTAATTATCACAGGTAGAGTGGAACAAAATAAGATTAGTAGGAATGCTTGAAAGATGTCGTGTTTTGAAAGAGTACCTATTACCTAAGATACGTTTTATTTAATTATCGCAGGTGGAGTGGAACAAAGTAAGATTAGTAGGAATGCTTGAAAGATGTCGTGTTTTGAAAGAGTACCTATTGCCTACGATACGTTTTATTTAATTATCACAGGTGGAGTGGAACAAAGTAAGATTAGTAGGAATGCTTGAAAGATGTCGTGTTTTGAAAGAGTACCTATTGCCTACGATACGTTTTATTTAATTATCACAGGTGGAGTGGAACAAAATAAGATTAATAGGAATGCTTGAAAGATGTCGTGTTTTGAAAGAGTACCTATTACCTAAGATACGTTTTATTTAATTATCACAGGTGGAGTGGAACAAAATAAGGTTAGTAGGAGTGCTTGAAAGATGTCGTGTTTTGAAAGAGTACCTATTACCTACGATATGTTTTATTTAATTATCACAGGTGGAGTGGAACAAAATTTCTACATACAGACAAACGCAAGCAGTTACTTAAATTTTCATCACTGATGTTTGCTCTTAACCGACACTTACTAATTCAGCAAATGGTTTTCCAGCTCTCGCTATATTAAGCTCGTACCGCTGGGCTATTATTGTTGTCGTCCTGAAAAATTGAAAACGGTGCTGCATAAAATGTTAAATCAGTTACATGAGAGACATGACGAAAGGAAGTCACAGATCTCTCGTGACCACAGCAACAACGACAGATTCATCTAGTATCGTCAGATCGCTCTTCTTAAGCTCAGTCAATTTCCCCATCCGCTCAGAATCCGACAATAAATTGTACTCGTCCTTGCGAAATTTGTTATAATGGCCTTCAATACTAAACTTCCGCTGACCAGCGAGAATACTGCCACATATTAAACATTTTGAATTTTCACGTTTTTGCACAAAGAAAAAATGATTCTCCCACTACTTTTTAAAAGATAGCAAATCTCCACTTCTCCGTTTCCTTGTTTCACTCTGCATTTTCCGGTTCTTGAAATACAACGTTGACTACGTAGTGGTCGCTACGCATCAACGTCCGCAGCTTATCAACTTTCGTGCTCCATCCCCTCTGTTGTAATTGTTGTAGAATAAAATACTTATGGAGCCAGAATTGTTTCCACTAAGGGTCAGCACCCGTCACCTGCCGCTACACTCCCTGGGATGCGGCGCCCTTGATCCTGACTTACCGTAACCAGCTTCACATGCCAACATAGAGGTCATAATCTGCAATCACTACATATTACTCTGATGAATGTGACTATACAGTCTGACGAAACAGCTATTCCTTTCGCATGTAGGAACATGTATGAAAAAGACAGAGAATTTCACTCCGCCTGTCAAATCTTGAGCTCTGCCTACTGTTGCCTTTAGCAACAAGATTGTTACGTCAACGCTAACAGCATTGTGAGCATGGTGTTTTCATGTTTCATTTTATTCCTTTTCATTACATACAAAATTACCTCACAGATTTCATACATTGTATACATCCCGTAACTGTCCTCCTCCTTCCCCCTCCCTCTCCGATTCTATAAAAAATCGTATACTAGTATTTCACTCATCTCAATCTTTATGACGATATAGCACCTACAATAAGTGTTGTAGAATGATATAAGTTTGCAGATACATTCGGTGGCATATGTGGATATGGTCTGTAAAATGTGTTATAAATAGATTTAGTAGTAAAGAAGTAATAAATTAAAACGTCATGCTTGATACTGAAGGTTTGTTGCAGGAACAGTGAAATTTTAGAAAGTCATAATTATTTTTTGCTTTCATTTTTTGTGGGGGAGTGTCGGCGAGAAATAGTTTCGTAAGTAGGCTGTTTATGTTTTCTTATTGGCAACGTTACGTAGCGCTCTGTATAAAATTCACTGGCTGTGGTGTGTGCAGTCTGTGGCTAGTTTGCATTGTTGTCTGCCATTGTAGTGTTGGGCAGCTGTATGTGAACAGCGCGTAGCGTTGCGCAGTTGGAGGTGAGCCGCCAGCAGTGGTGGATGTGGAGAGAGATATGGCGGAGTTTTGAAATTTGTAATACTGGATATCATGAACTGCTATATACATTGTGACTTTTGAACACTATTGAGGTAAATACATTGTTTGTTCTCTATCAAAATCTTTCATTTGCTAACTATGCCTATCAGTAGTTAGTGCCTTCAGTAGTTTGAATCTTTTATTTAGCTGGCAGTAGTGGCGCTCGCTGTACTGCTGTAGCTTGAGTAACGAAGATTTTTGTGAGGTAAGTGATTTGTGAAAGGTATAGGTTAATGTTAGTCAGCGCCATTCTTTTGTGGGGATTTTTGAAAGTCAGATTGCGTTGCGCCTAAAATATTTTGTGTCACTTTAGTGAATGTTTGAGTATGTTCAGTTTTGCTCAGCTGTTTGAAAAGCAAATAATGTAAGAGGTTTATCAGCACAGTAATTCTAAAATTGTTCTAAGGGGACGTTTCATAGTTTCAAAAAGGTTTGAAATTATGTGTAAGGTTTGTTGGAACTCGCTAAGTTCTCTCATTCTCAAACAGTGGAAGATTATGTTCTGTATATTTGCATGCCATTAACTACGTTGCCTCGAGTCTCAGACACCGTTTATAACTTTAATACTTGACCTATTGTGTTCAACCTTTAACGTGTGATTACACTTTTTAATGAGTAGATTATTACTCCATCTTCAATGTTTAAATTAAGTATTGTATGAAATACTAAAAATCAAATATTTGGTCCCTCCGAAAGCTACATGGAACTGGGCGATTGTGGTCATTCTGCAATATAGATCTTCTGTCTCCTCTTCTCACTTGTTGATTGTCTGAAGATGACCCCTGACTTGTCGAAGCTGCTTACATTGCTTAGTTATCATACATTTGTGTTACAAAAGAAAACGAAAATAAAACAATATTTCGTATCTTCAATAATGATAGAATCGAAGAAATGAATTAAAATTTAGATGATGGCCTGGACTTAAACCTGGAATTCCACGTTGCTGGGCAGATGTACTAAACACTGCAGCCGTGTTACGCGTGCTGCTACAGTTGTAATGGTTAGCACATCTGACTAGTGAGCAGTGACCCGGTTTCAAGACCCGACCATGGCACAAATTTTAATTCATTTTTTCAGTTTCTGTTATTATCGTAGATAAAGTTGAGACTCATATGTCTCAAGTGAAATGAAAATTCCATGAGATCAATGTTTCATATCATTTCAGCGCATCAGCCTAGTTACTTAATCGGTCGCAACAGAAATGTTACTCCTACCCATCCGTATTTAAAGCAACCGGTCTCTGATTGTGCCAGATAGAAGGTCTGTCCGTGTAATGCCAGACACCACGACAATCGTTCAACGACGGCACTTTCCCGTAGATAACAGCGTCACCGTGATACAGTCTCAGTTCACAACCTGCCCTACGTGACGGATAGTTTATTTACATGAGGAACAGGAGCTCACCTACCTCACTTCTCTGTGGGCACTCTTGACGCTACTGTTGTCTCGCTGTCGAATACAACGTACTGTGCTATACAACTCTTGACGCTTTAGGTATTTGTGAGAATGTATTCCGCAAGTTAGGCAGTAGAGATGGGCAAACTGAAACACGTAACTGTTTCGAAACAAATGAAACAGTACAATGTAATGTTCCGAATGGTTCAAATGGCTCTGAGCACTATGGGACTTAACATCTATGGTCATCAGTCCCCTAGAACTTAGAACTACTTAAACCTAACTAACCTAAGGACATCACACAACACCCAGCCATCACGAGGCAGAGAAAATCCCTGACCCCGCCGGGAATCGAACCCGGGAACCCGGGCGTGGGAAGCGAGAACGCTACCGCACGACCACGAGATGCGGGCTAATGTTCCGATACGTTGATTCGAAACAGTGAAACAGTTTGTGTTTTGTATTCTAATAAACCTACACATTTTATCATCTTGAATGTCTACTGTATAAGTATGTCCATATAAACACAAATGAGGTGCGACAGCGCTAATCATGTCGCAGAAACTATCACTTAGGCGTCTTGGCAGTTTCGTATTTCCTGCAGCAAATGCGCTGCTTTCGTGTCGCGTGACTTTCATACTTTTCAATTGGCTGAGGACAGCCATAGCTGAAGACAGAAGAACCACCACGAACGGAACTGGAGGTGGGAGCAAACTGCAAAACACACATTCCTTTAGTATGGGTAATATACCCATCCTGCTAATTTCCATCTACACAAGGGGAATCATTGTGGATAATAGGCACAGTGACTATAGACTCACAAATAACGCCAAATAATTCGAATAAATAACAAAATATAACAGAAAATTTTTTTGTCTTTCAAGGTGTTTCGAACCGTTACTATAAATTCACCATCCTTCCCAGCCCTTCCCGTACACCATTACACTATCAGTGATTTGTCAAACAGATTGCTTGCAATTATACTTACATCAAATTTATGTATATGTCTAACAACTGTCACTCTACGCCTTTTTTTATTCAAAATGTTGTAGGCTTACTTGCGTTTCTTAATATGATTACTGTACATGAACAGAGAAGCGCATGTTATAAAAAAAGTGTAATTTAACTGAATGATTTTCACATATTTATTATTTTGAATGTGAATAGTATGCGTTGTTTTATTGTTTGGTTAGTGTTTATAAAGCAGATGTTACCCCAGTTCGAAACAGGACAGTCAGCTAGAAACGAAGCTGTATTTTCGGATATCTTGTCAAAAAGATTTCGACACTATTGAAAGAGTTTCATGAAGTGGTATGTTGTGTTTCAGTACCTGTGCCGAGCCCGAATCTCGTCCGACACAGAGTGGAATGAAACATCACTGTTTCGATACAATTAGTCCGTTCCAGGCACAGGTGGACTGAAACAGCCTTATTTTAAAACAACGATACAGTTTCTGTGTCTGGCTCGAGATCGAATCTGGTCCGAGACAGGGGCGGAATGAAACACCACTGTTTCGAAACAGTGAACCACAACCGTTCCGAAACACTGAAACAGTTCCACGTATCGATACACTGTATCGAAACATAGAAACAGTAGCCAAGTCTATTAGGCAGTTTATAAACGCTGCACTGAGCGGCTATGGCGAAGGCTGTCCGGAAATTAATGATGAGAGAATGTGATTCGTCTCGAGCCGTGGCGGGACGCGAGCGACATCGCTTCGGCCGCAGACCGCTCTCTCTCTGCGGCGGGTGACTCGGCCGCCATTAACGGGCGACACTGGCGCCGCATTACACGCTGCGTTACGCCCGAGCACGCCATCCGTCTCCAGAAATTGGCCGTCCATTTATCGAGCAGTCGAGCGAATCCCGAGATGCGGGGCTATTTTTCTCCCCCCTCCCTCAGCCGAAGCCGCTATCCCTAAGTCGTTCTTTTTCTCTTCTAAAAGCCTTCCTTTTATTCCTTAAATTGCAAGCTTCGATCAACATCCGCAAGTCTTTGTTCACGGACACCGTTAGTGGAACCGAGACGCATTACTGCCCCTTCGCGCCTTCTTAGTCCTTTTTTTCCCCATCTTGCTTCTCCTTTTTTCCGGCACTTCAAAACGGGCGGCTTGAAAGAGCAGCGCCTTGCACGCGTACGAAGTCGCACGGACAGGACTATCTTCCGAGAAAGGAGCTCCATCAACAGCAGCGGAGCGAAACGGCCGCCTCGCATCGCACACTTCCCGCCTGTGCTCGTAGGGACCAGTTTAACCCGAGCGGAGGACTAAACGCGGTACGGGCACCGCGTGTGAATGGCGCGTCTTGCGACGGGGGGAGATCAAACGGAGGGTCGGCCGGAGATGGAGCTGCTAGCCCTGCGAGTCCTTGCCGGGCGGCTGCCGCCGTGTGAAACAGAAAGCCGCTGCAACGCTCTGTTAACGACCCCTGCGGGACACGTGAGACCTTTCCTACTTCTGTTAGCGTCCATTCCTCGATATGTACCCACATAGTAGTACACAGAGTTGTCCACCATAATAACTGCTTATTGTTAAGTGCAAGATACAGGGTGATTCAAAAAGAATACCACAACTGTAGGAATTTAAAACTCTGCAACGACAAAAGGCAGAGCTAAGCACTATCTGTCGGCGAATTAAGGGAGCTATAAAGTTTCATTTAGTTGTACATTTGTTCGCTTGAGGCGCTGTTGACTAGTCGTCAGCGTCAGTTGATGCTAAGATGGCGACCGCTCAACAGAAAGCTTTTGTGTTATTGAGTACGGCAGAAGTGAATCGACGACAGTTGTTCAGCGTGCATTTCGAACGAAGTATGGTGTTAAACCTCCTGATAGGTGGTGTATTAAACGTTGGTATAAACAGTTTACAGAGAATGGGTGTTTGTGCTACTGTAACTGGACTACAGTATCTGGAGATGTTAGAGAATTGGCTGTTCCCTCAGCTCGAACAAGAAGCACAACAATTCATATTTCAGCAGGATGGAGCGCCACCACATTGGCACTTATCTGTCCATAACTACCTGAACGTCAGCTACCCGAGGCGATGGATCGGCCGCCAGGCAGCCCGTGACAGAGCACTTCATCACTGGCCTCCAAGAAGCCCTGATCTTACCCCCTGCGATTTTTTCTTATGGGGGTATGTTAAGGATATGGTGTTTCGGCCACCTCTCCCAGCCACCATTAATGATTTAAAACGAGAAATAACAGCAGCTATACAAACTGTTACGCCTGATATGCTACAGAGAGTGTGGAACGAGTTGGAGTATCGGGTTGATATTGCTCGATTGTCTGGAGGGGGCCATATTGAACATCTCTGAACTTGTTTTTGAGTGAAAAAAAAAACCTTTTTAAATACTCTTTGTAATGATGTATAACAGAAGGTTATATTATGTTTCTTTCATTAAATACACATTTTTAAAGTTGTGGTATTCTTTTTGAATCACCCTGTATTAGCATCGTTAGGGGATTGAAGGCAATGGAAGTAATGTCTTGACGAAAGAAAACCGGTGCCAAATCGGCTCTGAGATCCAGCTCTGCAGCCTGTCACGAGCAGTCACCGCAGATCGTTGGCTACGTGATCACGCCTTCAATCCTGATTCGAGCTTTAATAGTTACTTTTCAAATTTTCCTGTTAGCTGTTGCCAATAGTCTCAATGAATTTAGTGAAAGACGTTGTGGAAATACCTACAGCCTGTTAGCCTGTACGCACAAATCTCCAACTTCATTGGAACACTTCGACCTCGTTGATCATTATCAAGTGTAGAGTAAATGATAGTTACATTACAATCCACTAAGAGCGTTGCATGGAGTCTGAAAAGTTATCATTACGAAGTAAACCAGATCATTACACCTCGACGGTACTGAACAGCGCGTCGGCGTATACAGGGTGTTACAAAAAGGTACGGCCAAACTTTCAGGAAACATTCCTCACACACAAATAAAGAAAAGATGAGATGTGTACATGTGTCCGGAAACGCTTACTTCCCATGTTAAAGCTCCTTTTATTACTTCAAATCACATTAATCATGGAATGTAAACACACAGCAACAGAACGTACGAGCGTGACTTCAAACTCTTTGTTACAGGAAATGTTCAAAATGTCCTCCGTTAGCGAGGATACATGCATCCACCCTCCGTCGCATGGAATCCCTGATGCGCTGATGCAGCCCTGGAGAATGGCGTATTGTATCACAGCCGTCCACAATACGAGCACGAAGAGTCTCTACATTTGGTACCGGGGTTGCGTAGACAAGAGCTTTCAAATGCCCCCATAAATGAATGTCTAGAGGGTTGAGGTCAGGAAAGCGTGGAGGCCATGGAATTGGTCCGCCTCTACGAATCCATCGGTCACCGAATCTCTTGTTGAGAAGCATACGAACACTTCGACTGAAATGTGCAGGAGCTCCATCGTGCATGAACCACATGTTGTGTCGTACTTGTAAAGGCACATGTTCTAGCAGCACAGGTAGAGTATCCCGTATGGAATCATGGTAACGTGCTCCATTGAGCGTAGGTGGAAGAACATGGAAAATGAGCTCTAACATGGAAATTAAGCGTTTCCGGACTCATGTCCACATAACATCTTTTCGTTATTTGTGTGTGAGGAATGTTTCCTGAAAATTTGGCCGTACCTTTTTGTAACACCCTGTATGTATAGGCCTATAGATTTCCGTGCGCTATTCAGTACTGCTGTAGCAGACTGTTTCGACTTATTGGGCCCTAATAATTGTTCAGGCATGTGACTACATAGAACACACTTGATGGTTTATAATGAAACCATCCTATACTCTACACTTGACAATTATCGACATTACGGAAAAGCGGTGTTATGCGTATAGCCTACAATGTTTCCGAGAATGTTTTTCATTAAATTATCGTTGACGATTCATCCAGTTCCTTCCAAACATTGCAATCACAGGTTCTCCCATTGAGTATGGTGGATTTATTTTTTGCATGGGGAGGTAAGGGAGAAGTAGCTTGTCCTATGAGTGGTTTTAGACGGTCCTCCACAGTTTACTCTTCTGTGGTAACCTCTTTACATTAAAGCAGCACTCACATCTATCGTCCTCAATCATTTATTGTACGTATTTCAGTCTCTGTCCTCTCCCACACTTTTCATCCCATACGAAGTTGTTCCCTAATGTCTAAATATATGTCCTATGACCCTGTCGCAGCTAAAGACTTACAGAATCGAGGAGTCTTTGGTGAGAAAGAAGAGTGATTACTTGTAATGGAGTAAGTAGTACGTACAGAAACAAAGGAAGACTTTATTGTTGAAAACCTCTAAACCAAATTATCGGTCTCATAGACCTTTAGAGATTTTTTAAATGCATCATGTGGCAACACTGTTCTGTTTTCCGCTATTCATTCCACAGCACCTTCTCATTGTCAAATCACTTACGTAGCAGAAGCAATTCAGTTCAGTTTGTCGCCTCTCGCTGTCAGGTATGTCTTAATTTTATAACATGTACTATTATAATACCCATCCGCGTGTTTCATATTACGTATGAAATGTCCCGGTCTGTTACACCGGACATTTCTTATTACATGTAATTTATTTTTCCTATTAGTCCATTTGTTTCGTGATATTTCTTTATGTGATGGATAATGTCTCAAAGTGAGCGCGTTAATGTACAAGATACACAAGGAATGAGAGAATAGGGTGTAGTGACACCAGTTTTGAGAAGAAACTTTCAGAGTGGTTGCACAAGAGCAATGATTAATCTGAGGTGGAAAATGATTACTCATACGCGGATTATGAATATAATCCCCGGCGCCATACGAAGATGATCAGAGAAGAAAAATGATTGGTAATAGAATGATAGTAAGAGAGAATAGTGATAATGACAATGTTCATTACGACGATTGTGACAATATATTGGAAGATGAACAAGAAATAATTACTGACAATACACATGAAATACAAGGCGGCAATATAAATATTTCTGTTGAAAGAAAGAACAAAAAACTATTTGTACGGATAATCCTAGAACCAACAAGAACAATAAGAACACAAGTCATAACGTAGTGAGACAATTACCTGGGCTGATTAGGAAAGCTGCTAACTTAGATAATCCGAACATGTGTGCAATTTTGGAACGCCTGTTTGATCAAGCTACGATGAACAGCATTGTGTTACATACGAATAGCAAACTTTTATTAGTTAGAACGAACCTGAATTATACAACAAACCACTCCAGCTATCGCAACACTGACCCTGTCGACATACGTGTCTTGACTAGTTTGCTAATGTTCGCATCCACTTTCAAATCTGGACATGAAAATCTGATCTCTCTTTATGCCAAGGGGCTAACTGGAAGACCAATGTTTAGAACAACGACGTTTGTCAAGTGGTTTGAAATACTTATCAGCTGCCTCAGGTCTGATGATGCTACCACAAGTGACGTGAGTAAACAAAGTGACCATGCAGTTGCCATCTCTGAAATATGTAACAGGTTCACATGTATTTCCCAGGAGATTTATTCGTTTAGTGAGAATATGACGGTTGACGAAATGCTTGTTGCTTTCAGAGGGAACTGCGTATTTCGTTTGTACACTCCTGGAAATGGAAAAAAGAACACATTGACACCGGTGTGTCAGACCCACCATACTTGCTCCGGATACTGCGAGAGGGCTGTACAAGCAATGATCACACGCACGGCACAGCGGACACACCAGGAACCACGGAGTTGGCCGTCGAATGGCGCTAGCTGCGCAGCATTTGTGCACCGCCGCCGTCAGTGTCAGCCAGTTTTCCGTGGCATACGGAGCTCCATCGCAGTCTTTAACACTGGTAGCATGCCGCGACAGCGTGGACGTAAACCGTATGTGCAGTTGACGGACTTTGAGCGAGGGCGTATAGTGGGCATGCGGGAGGCCGGGTGGACGTACCGCCGAATTGCTCAACACATGGTCGGCGGAAGGTGCACGTGCCCCTCGACCTGGGACCGGACCGCAGCGACGCACGGATGCACGCCAAGACCGTAGGATCCTACGCAGTGCCGTAGGGGACCGCACCGCCACTTCCCAGCAAATTAGGGACACTGTTGCTCCTGGGGTATCGGCGAGGACCATTCGCAACCGTCTCCATGAAGCTGGGCTACGGTCCCGCACACCGTTAGGCCGTCTTCCGCTCATGCCCCAACATCGTGCAGCCCGCCTCCAGTGGTGTCGCGACAGGCGTGAATGGAGGGACGAATGGAGAC